>NC_067132.1:14965022-15295522 GCF_021347895.1 Acanthochromis polyacanthus
TTAACAAACACAGTGTAGATGTATGCTGTCTAAGACTGCTAGGAGAACCTGGACATTTCAAAAATACTATACTTGGTTTAGTTGCACAATAATATCTATTCTTTATAGAGCTGTGACAGGTCCTGTAGTTTCTGTACTTGGTATTTTTAAATTTTAACATATAAACATATGCATAGATATTTCAATGGTGTAAAATAATATCTATAATATCTATACAATTTTATAGTTCATGAATTTACTCCTTGCACATCTTGTCCAACCCACATTTGAAATCAAGTTTTGCCATACCATGTAGTCCCTAATCTCATTTACTTTTTTTTATTTCTTGAGGCGTGTGCATTTCTTAATATAAGAGCTTGCTTTCAAATTATGCTTTCCTTTCAGGTTGCTGCTGATTATGGGATAGACTGGACAGGACCTCACACCCCATACCCAGAAGGTGTCACTGTACCTGATGCACAACTACCCCGGCAGCTTACACAGGCTGAAGTTACATCATTGCCTGATCCGGCCGTCCCTTTTTCTGCTGCACTATGGGCATACATGGATACAGTGTATATTCTTAAGGACATTTTTTCAACAAACCTAGACATATCACAACTCACCTTAACAGAATCAGAATGAAACAAACAAGACTCAAAAGAATGCTGCAAATTTTTGTTGCATAATTTTATGACCAGTTGTGAATTTCAAATAAATGCCTTTGAAAACAACAATGTACAAAGACACAGCAAAGGGATATAAAACTGCTTTTATTGCATGCTGAATAGTTTGACAGCTTTTAAAAGCATTAGAACAATGTGCCAATAAAAAGGTTTTTTAATAGAACTGACAATTCTTTTCTTTAACTTCCAAACATTACAACTGTTCTCCAAAGACAGTCTTCCACAAGTGTGGAAACATTTTGTTGTCGCAGAAATGCACAAACCTGAACCATCGTTTTTGAATCTTTCACATAAAAATAAGCTATTTCATTAATTCACTCTCTCAGCTCTCACCTTTAAACTGTCTTCTTGCGACAACTCACAGGCCGCCACATTTCTGTTACATGTTAAATGTCACACACAACAATTTGAGCCTGACAGCAGCAAAAACAAGAACTGTTGTGAACCTTCTTTTGAAGCATGTATTAGCCTCACAAGCTTACATCACATCAGAACAATTGTCAAAACAACTAAACATATCTGTTTTAACATTTTATGTGTTTTGGTAGCATTATTTGGACTCTCACACAGCATACGAGATGGTAAGCCATACTGAGCAACAGCTGACCTGAACAGTGGTGGATTTGTTGTTTGTAGCTGCTCCTATGTAAACTATGAGCCTGCTAAATCCATCCACTCCTGCATGGATCACGATTTGCCGTATATAAAAGTCACAGTGAAAATATGAATAGAAATGTATAATTATAGGTAGTTACAGCCATAGGCGTCAGTTTAGGGGGGGACGGTGGGGACGTGTCCCCCCACTTTTTGTCAGGGGTCATTTTGTCTCCAACACATTCAGATTCTTCACATGTAAGCCGTTGTAAACCCAGTTATTTTCAGCAGTATAGAAAATTCCGACGCTCCTGAACGCACCATCCGCACTCGGCCGAGAGTTGCACAGACATGCAGCACACCTTCGTGAGGTTAAAAAAAACGTGCAGATGCAAAATTTGCGCCCGTGTCAAGTGGAAGCTCCGACCAGAGGCGTGCAGGGGCAAAATTTCGGCCCGGGAGAATTAGTACTATAGCGGCCCACAGACCCCTCAAGCCGTATGTACTGATGGCGCAACAGGATGAACCTCCGTCTTTGGTGCGGTGGTAGTCAGTTCAAACCCAGCTTGTGGCATTTTGCCGCCATTCGTCGACATTTTCTCAAAGTGCTGTGGTCTCCATCCCCCCCACTTTTAAAAACAAACTGACGCCCTTGGTTACAGCAATGCCACAGTAATAAGGAACAAGGACAAATTATCTCAATAAATGCAACGTAAAGACAACCACAATTACAATAAACAACAGAATTATTATTATTAATAATTATTATTTATTTATCTCTCTCTCTAGGCTGTTATATACTTGCAGCAAACCCCTCTCTCCTCAGAGCTGCTTCCACTTCTTCCTCAACCCATAGTCTTTGGGAAACCTACACGGAGTAAAGAAAAAGTAGACAGAGAAGTAAATAAGTATGTACACAACAACATATTTATAAAGAAATCATGCTAATAAATTAAGTACAAAGAACTGAATTAGCCAATATACTGTAGACCAAAGCTATTTAATTTGATAAGTATAGCATTGTTTGGTAACATTTCAATTATTTGAAAGCAGTCCTAAAGAATTGCCTATAATCCCAAACAAAAAACGGGTTTGGAGGAAGAACATCGATGCTAATCTGGATATATATGAGTTAGGCTTTATAACTACAATTGGTAGTATTGGTGGTATTAATAGTAATGCAACTACTAGTGGTAATACACCAACTACTGCTGCTGATACTGTCACTGCTACTACAACTTGTAATACTATTACACATGCTGATACTACGTCTACGACTCTAACAGCTACTTATACTACTACTGCTGCTTGTACTTTTCGTATTACTACTACTGCTTGTACTACAGCTACTATTAATCGTCTGGTATTTGGTTGTCCAGCTGTTAACTCGTGTTAATGTTTTGCTAATGGCTAACTAGTTAGCGCTCATAGACCCTCAACAAGATTTAATAATAAAAAACGAGCCCAAAACCATTCTTACCTGTGGAAAATTATTCCAAGTTTCCTTGTCTTGATCGTCCGATGTAGTGTGCAACTGTATGCCGCACAATGAGCCGGCATTCTTCTTGTTTTAATTTTCGTGCTGTACATATCAATGGAAAACACTGAAACTTTGCCCCCGCTAGCTTAGCGTCTCCATAGGCACGTCGCTCAGAGGGGCGTGTCGTATCTACTCTTCGTATGCCTGAGATCAGGAACGACGAGGAAGCCCTGCCTAGAGCCATTTGATTGACAGCTCAGTCCACCAAGTGAAAGCAAACTGATTTGCATTTTATTTCTTGGTGGTTATTTCATAATGGCCTGACACCATGAAATAGAAAAATGCAAATCAGTTTGCTCTGGGCGGGGCTTCCTTTTCAGGGTGGGGAGTCGTACCCGCACACAGGCTTCTTTCCTGACGCCAGCTCCCATAGATATATACAAACACTAGATGGCTCATGAGCGCTGTCAGCCTATGGGGAGCGACGTCGCCATATGGCGGCCATCTTGGGACAGGGCTGCTCGATCACTCATAACATTAAAGTCAATGGAGCATGGATTTTAAAATCACTGTAGATTGCTCAATTTTCAACCGATTTTAGAACAGCTTGGTTTGTTATAAACATCAGAGATGTACTTGTTTTACTGCTTACATAAGAATAATTAAAACCATTGAATTCATATAATAATGAACACAGATATCATCTTTTTTCAGCATAAATGGATGTGAATGTAATTTTATTATTTAGCATTGCACTTCTTTATTACTATCAGCTTTCTAATGCACAGATAAAAACAAAGCTCAACCAAAATCAATGCACAACAAACAGAGATGTTGTCTTTTCTTTTCATGAACCTGGTGCCTACATTACCCACAATGCATTTCGGCTGCAGGCTAACTCATCCAGGCATAGATGTATACAAACAATAAGTCTAAGGTCTCAATCAAAGTCTCTTAACAAGCAAATAAATACAACCACAACCACAAAGAATGTAATTTCGCCTAAAGATTCGGTTCTCAAAAAACGTTGGTCTCAGGAAAACCTAATAATTCAAAATCAGATTGTGAGTAACACCATCTTCAATGTGAGTAGCCAGGCAGAAAAGACACACAACTATGCCGCATTTTTCAAAACGAAAAGCTGCGATTTCGGAATTGAGCCCGAATCATAGCCACGTTAATAAGGTTTGTAATAAACTAAACCGTTTGTAAATCAATCAAGAATTGAGCGAGTTGTGAGTGTTAGAGTGAGGAAATCATCCACCTTACCATTGACTACAGTACAGTGCGCCTGAGCAGTCCCCTGTCCTAAGATGGCCGCCAAGTGACGACGCCGCAGACTCCGTCTTGAGACATCTAGTGTTTGTATATATCTATGCCAGCTCCGACCACGGCTGAAGTGAAGCCGTGTCACCGTGGAGCTTCGGCTGATTCTGCCATCAGACACTGAAAGGACGCTGCTAATTCGGTAAATTAATGTTTATTTTCTTATCAGTGGCAGAATAAGCCGAAGCTCAACGGTGACATGGCTTCACTTCAGCCGTGCTGGGAGCTGGTGTCAGGCAGGACTCCTGTGTTCAGAATCCCCGCCCAGAGCAAACTGATTTGCATTTTTTCTTTTCTTGGTGGATTGAGGAAATATAAAGGGAAATAAATAAATAATAAAATAAATAAATAAATGTGGAAATATAAAGAGAAATAAATAAGTAAATGTGGAAATATAAAGAGAAATAAATAAAGGAAAAACAGAAAAGGTAAAAGCAAAGACAAAATTTTCCTTTTTATTTATTTATTTATTTATTTCTCTTTATATTTCCACATTTATTTATTTATTTATTTATTTCTCTTTATATTTCCACATTTATTTATTTCTCTTTATATTTCCACATTTATTTATTTCTCTTTATATTTCCACATTTATTTATTTATTTCTCTTTATATTTCCACATTTATTTAATTATTTATTTCTATTTCTATTTCCACATTTATTTATTTAATTATTTATTTCTCTTTATATTTCCACATTTATTTATTTATATTCTGATTTGGCACTCCTATTACTCCATACTAGACAAGCAAGAGAGAGAAAATTCAAAAATGTCTTCTGAGCAGAATGGCAAAGTTATAAACCTAAAGTTGAACTTCTTTAATTATTTAACTTTCAAACAATTTAGTTTTTCCTTGTACAGAATCTCATTTATTCAAATAATAAATATTTGTTCTCATTTAGATGAAATGAATTAAACAAAACCTATAAACTGTCAGGGTCTCTATTGTAACTGATCAAACCAAACAGAATCAGTTCAGATTCAGTTCATAATGTCAGTAGAAAATTTTAAATTAAAAGGAAAAAAATAAACCTTTGCTTTACTTTCAAACGGACAAAACAAATTTGTCATTAAACATTTAAGTTGCAAAACCTTTTTGTTTTTCACATAATTCCATATGAATTCTTTTATAGTTTTGATGTCTTCAGTATTAATCTACAATGCAGAAAATAGTGGAATAAAAGCCACTGAATGAGAAGGTGTGTCCAAACTTTTGACTGGCAGTGTAAATTTAATACTTTTAATGAGGACATCCATTTTTAAAATAAATTCCACGGATTATAATTTATAGTAAACACTTCCAAATAAAGCAGTTGTTTCTTTATCATTATTTTCACTGCTTTTTAAAAACAAATTCATTTTCTTCTCAACTCCTTCATCTACCTTCTGTGTTGCGATACAGTCTGGTGGCTTGTACCGTCCTCCCTCCTGGAGAGGACGACTGATCTTCTTTCTCACCTCCTCCAAAGTCAGATTCAAGTTAAACTCCACTTGGAGAGGTCCCAGAAGCTTTGGAGAAGGGTCAGTACAGGGTCCCAAAGTCTTGTTCGTAGAGGTGTGTGTCGTTCCTTGGCTGACTTTTGGGTCCTGCATCTGTGTCGTTCCTTGGGTCACTTGTGGGTCTTCAGTCTCTTTTACCTTCCAGAAAAATGTGTGCTTTCTATTTGGCACAGGATATGGGAATGCTAAAGAAGTCAAAAAGCTGTTTTTGCTGTCGAAAATAACTTCAGCAAGAAACACCAGACTGAGGAGAATTAAAGCTGTCAGGAAGGTGAAGAGTTTTCTCCTCATTTTTGCTGTCCTAAACTTTGAGTGTTGTGTATTCAATGACCCAGTCAGAGCTCTGCTGCCTGTATTTCTATTTGCAAGTCAAAAGTGTTTCCAATAAAAGAGTCACAAGGTCGTTTTTTTAAATTTCCGTTGATCATCTCGTGTTGCTTAATCAGATCAGGTTGGGCCTCATACCTGTGTTCCTCATACCTAATAATTATGACTGCATCATTTCTTTGATGTTCAAGGTGAGAATGTAGGGAGAGATTCAGTTTAAGGTGGCATACTATGTGTTTGAGTATGTCAACAACAATGCTCAAGTACTCAAATAAATGTGATACAGAACACACGATGTTCTGTTTGTTACATAAACACAGCATGAACATCATTGGGATTTGGATTTCATGTATCATCAATACACACTTACACACATTTTTCTGCTGAAAACAAAGCAGCCGGTTTGAGCCACGTGATTGAGACAATGTTCATTTCAGCGAAACTTTAGACTCGTAAGCGTTGACAAATTCAACAGTTAATGTTGTTAGCTCAGCTACAAAGCTGCAAATATGTGTGCTCAACTTCTGTTGAAGACCATATGCATGTGTTTGTCAATCATTTGTCATTTTTTCCATTGAAGTTCAGAGAGCTGCTGAGGTCACAGTCATGAATTACAGGTTGTTTGTTTGGTTTCAACTACTGTGTTGTACTTCATAACTTTTGATTCACAGACAGAATCATCAGGAAAATGTGCAGCAAATAAATTAATATTTGATGTAAAACCAATGATTTTGAACATTTGTCTTCTTCAGATCAATCACTGAATAATGTTAAAGGTATTTAAACCACCAGAGATAACCATGTGAGGCAGTATAATGTCTTCTGTATGAGCTGCGTCTGGACTTTATCCACAAGCTGATCATACCTGAGGTACATCAGATGTGACGCTAACAAAATGTTACTGACATTGCTGTAAAGGAAGACTTGTTTTTATTTTTTTTAAAGGCACATTTTCCCACATTCCCTAATTTTCCAGAGCTTTGATGGAGATTAAACCATTTACCATGGTTCCTCGTGTTCACCCTGGAGATTTGTTTTTGTTTTCATGAATGCTTCAGTTATGTGATATACATGGTTAATACGTCGATGCTGGCATTCAACTGAATATTGAGTTCTGAGGCCTGAAAAATAATTCTGCCTAAAAGCGTTCTGATAAAAATCATAAAAGCCAAACTTTTTAATGTCTAAAAAACTACAATTGTTGTTCTCATATTTACTTTAAACACAGTTTGAACACCCCCTGTCGAATTGCCACCTTATCGCAGTTGAGTGTCTCTGTGACCTTGGGAGCTTTGTTGTCTGGAGCATTAGCCCCTGGTAGGGTCTGCCAAGGCAAATTGGTGTTGGGGGAGTGACCAGACACGTAAACCTAAGGTGTCTTTTCCTTTTCCTTCTGTAAGACTAAATAGACAAAAGAACACGTCCAGGAAAGTTTCTTCTCTCACAGGTGTGACTGCTGCAAATGCTGGCATCGTACCAGGGGCAAACCAGAGGTACCACATTGAGCCAAGGGTGTTTTTCACTGTCTTAGCTGTTGGCACTGCGCCCATGGAGAGAGAGACAGAGAAGAGAGGAGCTGACAAGGAACAAAGAAAACTACTAAAAGCAAGGAACTTTTCATTCATTACAGTAAAGTTATGAAATTAAAAGTAAAAAAAATGATTCTAATAAAGGTAAATAATAAAGAAAAATAAACGTATGGTGTTAAAATAGCTAAAGAGATTCAACGGAGTGAAAGGGAAAAAATAGGACCTCTGTTATAAAAAAGAGGGAAACTTTATTCATGATTGAGAGGCTGAGTAATAAACAAAAATTGAAATCTTAAAGTAAGGATGAAAATAAAGAAAGAAAGAATTTCTACAATATAATCAATCCAGTGCAAGGCATATGGTCCTATGCACCCTTAATTCTGACAGGATTTCATTTGCTTCTCAGTAGAGTAATGTGGAGTCAAAGGATTCAAGTCCAAAATAAATAGAGAGCATTTAAATAAATAAGAAGTAATTACCAGTTAAACTCTTTCAAATGCAAGTCTAATATTAATATGAACAAATTAATAAGAATTAATTAATAAATTACTAAGTCATAATAAAGATAACTATAACAATAATTAACAGAAATGAGAAATAATTACTAAATAGTTGAAATCATTAAATAAAATAAGATTAAAGAATAAATAAATAAATAAAAATTGTAATCAAGAAAATATTAAAATAATGCATCGGAAAGCAGAGAGAAAAATAGCTGTGATGAAGAAGCTTTGATGTCTTATCACTTGAGACAATGAAGGCAATATAGAGAACACAAGGCATAAGAACACATTTCTGGCTGAAACAAACATATTTCATGAGGAAGACATAGAACATTAGCAGCCTGAATAAGTGATTAATCAAAAGAAAAACTGTGGTAGATCAAAACATCCATCCATCCAATCTCTATACACCACTTAATCCTCACTAGGGTCGCGGGGGGTGCTGGAGCCCATCTCAGCTGACTCGGGCGAAGGCAGGGGAAACCCTGGACAGGTCACCAGTCTGTCACAGGGCTACATATACAGACACACAATCACTCTCACATTCACACCTGTGGGCAATTTAGAGTCATCATTTAACCTCAGCATATTTTTGGACTGTGGGAGGAAGCCGGAGTACCCGGAGAAAACCCATGCACTCACAGGGAGAACATGCAAACTCCATGCAGAAAGATCCTGGGAAAGCCGGGACGCGAAAAAGGGATCTTCTTACTGCAAGGCAAAAGTGCTAACCACTATTCCACTGTGCAGCCCTAGATCAAAACAATAAATGAATTGATTGAAATTAAAATCCAACCCAACCGAAACAGCAATATTTCTAAAATTGCATTGAGAAAGTTTTTGCATAGATTTCCTGCCCTGGTTGTACCATTAGCGGGTTAACTGTTTGTTTAGTTTAAGTCAACTAACATTTAGTCCTCCTAACCACTAGAGGGTTTTACCATCCATTCCGCCTTTAGGAGATTCTAGTAGTATTTCTGTTCTGATGTCCCTTCCGGTTTAAAATTGTAGTTCTTGTGTTGATTTTGTCAATAAAAGCTTTGTTAAACTATTTATCTGACTGCTCTCTTCATTTCCTGCACTTGAGCCTTTGAACCCACCGTAACAAAAGACCTGAGGCTCGATCACACAAGTACAGTAACTATAAACAAAGAACAAATACATACATAAACGAATTGATTGGTTAGTTAAGTAATTGATTAGTTGGGTGACCAATTTGTTGAAATTAATCAATTAGTGTCACTTAACAAAAGCTATAAGAAATTTAGAAACAATACGATAAGAAAATAGTCTGAAACTAAATAACAGGGACCAAAATAGGAATGAAAGGATTGTTAACCCCTGTAGAATTGGTAATCGGACAACAACCAGATAGTATCAAAGAAATACAACACTGCATGAAGAAACGGCACAAGTGGACATCTGGAAGGCTGCAGGGGCCGATAAAGGGAACCATCGAGGCAGCCTGTTGCAATGAAGTGGAAGCAAGCATTAAACATTACAAAGCGAAAGAGAAGAGTGACGTAAGGGAGGGGAAGCAAGACAGAGAGAGGGAGGTTCTCAGATGGTTCTTGTAGACAGCACGAAGACACGTGTTGGACGTGAAACAAATGCCAACCCTGACATAGGAAGACACTGAAGGGGGGCAGGGCCAGCCAACCCAGACCACTGCCCCACAGCAGCTATTGCAACCCCCTCCCTATTCGTCATAGAGTACTCAAGCACATGCTGGCCTGTATCCAAAGTTACCAATAGAAAGTCAGATGGAAGGTGAAGTATCGGGGAAGTTCACTATAAATTGGAATGCATGCCCTGACAGAGAGGGGACCCCAGACAGTGATGAAGTGAGATGCCTGCCCTCAAGCGCTGTATCCTAGGGCTCAAGCAGTGAAATGGACCGGGACAGGAAAGAGTGTGAGAAAGCACTGAGGGGAGTGAGCCCATCTGAAGACGACAGAAAACAATATCAACGTCTAGAACAGGCATCCCACCGGAAGAGGATAAACAACCTCGGGATCCATAATACGAATATTACCCAGCCTATGAAATGGGATTATCATTGCAACACACCACCTCACAGGTGACAGATGAACTCTCTGAGAGAGAATGGAGAAACCAACAGTTCCTTTCAGGAGCCAGTGAGACAAGCGGGAGAAGTGCAAGTGAGGTCATGAGAGAACTGGAGCAAGAAAGGCTCCAATTGTATGTTTTACAGAAGGACAAAGAGAATCTCCAAGAGTAGCTGACCCAGCTGAGAATGGCAGCCACACAATGGCACACATTGGTAAGCTCACCACACATAGTAAACATGGAACTGACAGGTACTATGATGGCTGCAAATGAAAAAGAGATGGAGCAGTTTTACAAAAGACTGGACCATATTCAACGATCAGTCACAGAGATGTTAGAACATCAGGAAAGTTCAGCGAGAGAGCCTAAAATAATGACCACTATGACAGGATGGTGCTCAGGAGTGGAAAAGTGTTAAGATCACAGGAGCCCCAAGAAGACCCTGATTACCCCTTACTAATGCTGCCCACAGTAACAAAGGGTCAAAATAAGCAACCGTGCCATGGTCATCCTGTGACATGATTGGACTAGCGGGGAGGTTGCCAAACTTGAACAAATGGATCACAGCTCTAGAAGAAAATACACCTGGTATCACCCTGGCTCTGGATGACATAAAGGCACTACTTATGCATGCTGCTGGAAAACACACCACAGAAGAAATCTTTCAGCGTTCCACGGAAGACGATTGGATTATAGATATCGTCATCCTCACCACCCCAGCCCCAGTAAGTGTTTAGGAAGCCATTAATTTTCAAGAATTGATCCTTGAAAAGTGAAGAGACTTCACCGAAGTAGGTTCTGTCGGGTAAGCTAAAATTATGTTTGTCCATAGCCACAGACAAGTGTCTGGGGTTGTCAAAACATATGTAGATTTTCCGGTCATGTAGGGGAACCAGGTCTACATCAGAGAACACAAAGCAGTCATAATCATATCGCTTCAGGGCTTCAACATATCCTACATTCATCAGTCTTCCCTTGTTGAACATTCCTTCTCCATCCTGGTTGATGACATACACACCATAGTCCAGCTGCTGCCGCATCAATATAGGATGGAGAAAATACAGCCAGTGTTTGAGGTGCTCATGTCGATTTCGGAATGGGATGATGATTGCCACCTAATCAAAAGAAAATGAAGAAAGTTTGGTTCAATAAATGTCTTTTAGTTAGTTAGTTTTTTTTTTAAGGAAAAGAAATGCATGATAGTGTGTAAAATAATTCCACCCTCTGCACCCCGAACTGAGTATTGTTTTTCTTTTTTTCTTTTTTTGACCCTGGTAAATCGAATCTTTACTAATTGTAAATTAATTTTTAAATGTAATATAAAATGTGACTAGAAGGAGAGAGAACTCCAAAATGTCTTCTGGACAGAATGGCAAAATTATAAACCTAAAGTTGAACTTCTTACCTTCCAGGAAAATGTATACTTTCTATTTGGCACAGGATCTGATATTGCTAAATAAGTCACAAAGCTGTCTTTGCTGTAGATAAAAACCTCAGCAAGAAACACCAGACTGAGGAGAATTAAAGCTGTCAGGAAGGTGAAGAGTTTTCTCCTCATTTTTGCTGTCCTAAACTTTGAGTGTTGTGTATTCAACGACCCACTCGGAGCTCTGCTGCCTGCATTTCTATTTGCAAGTCAAAAGTGTTTCCAATAAAAGAGTCACAAGGTCGTTTTTTTTTATTTCCGTTGATCATCTCGTGTTGCTTAATCAGATCAGGTTGGGCCTCATACCTGTGTTCCTCATACCTAATAATTATGACTGCATCATTTCAGTTGTGTTCAAGGTGAGAATGTAGGGAGAGATTCAGTTTAAGGTGGCATACTATGTGTTTGAGTATGTCAACAACAATGCTCAAGCACTCAAATAAATGTGATACAGAACACACGATGTTCTGTTTGTTACATAAACACAGCATGAACATCATTGGGATTTTATATTTCATGTATCATTAATACACACTTACACACATTTTCTGCTGAAAACAAAGCAGCCGGTTTGAGCCACATGACAAACAGAGATGATGTTCATTTCACCGAAATGTTAGACTCATACGTGGTAAAAAAAGCCAACAGTAAATGTCATTAGCTCGGCTACAAAGCTGCAAAAATGTTTGCTCAACTTCTGTTGAAGACCATATGCATGAGTTTGTTAATCATTTGTCATTTTTTCCATTGAAGTTCAGAGAGCTGCTGAGGTCACAGTCATGAATTACAGGTTGTTTGTTTGGTTTCAGCTACTGTGTTGTACTTCATAACTTTTGATTCACAGACAGAATCATCAGGAAAATGTGCAGCAAATCAATTAATATTTGATGTAAAACCAGTGATGTCGAACTTCTGTGTTCTTTAGATCAATCCCTGAATATTGTTAAAGGTATTTAAACCACCAGAGATAACCATGTAAGGTCTTGCGGTATTTATGCAGATTCATGCTGCAGTTCAGCTGGAGAATGCTACACACAAATGCATTAAACCTTGTCTAAGTCTTTGCTTTGACAATAACATCTCATTCATAGCAGTGTAAATAAGGGTAGAAATGGATAAAACTATACTATGCCACCCCCCCCCCCCCGTTTTTACCAGAGTGTGTGAGAGAGTATGTTTTCAAATCATGACATGTTGTCCACAACACAGATATCATCTGTTCTCCAGTAAAGCTGTCGTCTAGAATTTATTTTAGGGAATTTTTGCCTTTATATTGGAGAAGGGGAGAGAGATCATTCCTTCTCAAAGAAATTCTGACAGCAGCTGCTATGAAACACTTACCTGTCTAGCAAAATTAGACTTTAAGTTCAATTTAAAGTCAAAATCTTTTACATTTCCAACCTTGCTGTGCTCCACAGCAGTGAGAGTTTAGCAGCTGGAAGTGGGGTTATGTATTTGTTGCAGTCAGCTAGCATAAAGCTTACACCAACTGTCTGACAAATGTGGTTACATTAGTGTTGTTCCCAGAGTTTAGGGACTGTTTGGAATAAACTTTACTGTTGTTCAGGACTGAAACAAGCTCAACCAGATAATCCTGAGAGCCCCGGGAGTCCTCTTACAGCCATACCACACTCATGACCTCATTGACATGAAATTTACAGCAGGTTGATGGTAAACTAACAGTGACCTCTAGTGGCACTTCTGTGTTTTTGGGACAGTGGCCTTAAAGTTCTTCACTGTTTCTAATAGTGTAACAACAATCAAGTGTTAATAATTTTTGTGTGACCCCTAAAGCCATGCTGCCTCATACAATCCATGCACCACCGGTCTGACCAACTCATTATTTAAATACAAGTATTGTCCTAGCTGACATGAAAAACACTGGTTGTCTGAACTAAAATTGGTACATTGGGTAGGGTTTGGTCAAAAATGGGATTCCTAAAGGAGCGTGGTGTCCCATTTAGCAATGAGTGCTTGTGTAGTTCAAAGACAGCTGAAATTATGTCAGTATAATGTCCTCCATAGGAGCTGCATCTGCTGTCAGAGTTTTCTCATATTGTGACATTTTCTGCTTTTGTACTGTGCAACTTGTGTCATTTCCAACTGCTCTTAGTAATATATGACCCAAATTAGGTTTGCTGAAGCTCTATAGTTTATTCACTAAGACTTTATCCGCCAGCTGATTATACCTGAAGTACATCAGATGTGACTCTAACAAAGTCTTACTGACATTGCTGTAAAGGAAGACTTTTTTTTTTTCTTTTTAAAGGCACATTTTCCCACATTCTCTCATTTTCCCAGAGCTTTGATGGAGATTAAACCATTTACCATGGTTCCTCGTGTTCACCCTGGAGATTTGTTTTTGTTTTCATGACTGCTTCAGTTATGTGATATACATGGTTAATACGTATGTTGATGTTGGACTTCAACTGAACTTGAGTTCTGAGGCCTGAAAAATAGCCTGCAGTGCAAGCCAAGATATCATATGTTTGCTTAAGTCATAATTCTGCCTAAACGCAGTCTGATAGAAAACATAAAGCATAAAGTTTTTAACCTCTAAAAACCTAGAATGTCCTTCTCAGTATCAGTCCGTTTATCAGATATTTACAAGACTGAATAGTGAACATGAACTTTTCCAAATATTAAAAAAAAATAGAGTAAGTATAATAATGATAATAATGATAAGAATAAGAACAATAATAACAATAATAATAAGAATAAAAATTAATATTATTATAATTCTACAATCATAATTACAATACATTTTTCTCCATAAAATTCCATAGAGTTACAGTGAGCTTTACAAAACATTAATACATACAAATAATTACAAAGAACAATAAAACATTAGCAAAGATAATGAATCATTAGAAAGGGCACTAGCCAAACATTAGACAAGTGATGCAATTATTTTAAATGCCTATCTGTACAGGTAGGATTTTCAAAGCTTTTTGAACTGAGCAACAGACTGAGTTTCTTTCACTGTCAGAACGAGCTTGTTCAGAGAAATATGAAATGCAAAAATAATCGGTTAATTAAAGATTTCCAAGTTTCTGCTTTGCATAATTTGTTTTCCTTTTTTGCATGCTATTTTCCCCCCCATAAGTTAAGTCAATTTCTTACAATTTTTGAAACTGCATGTACTCTTTCTGCATCATGTAAAAACAGCCTTAATGAATACGCAAATATTCTTCATAGCAAAAATTTAACTGCTGGACAAATTATGCCTCTTATGTCACTGAAATGCTGAACCTCTAATGTTTCCATGTCACACTTGCAATAGTTTTGATGTTACAAAATCCTGCCAGTATGTTCACATGCACATAAAAACTTAATAGATGACTGTAAAAGCAGTCTTCTAGTCAAACTTCAAAGGCAAAATTCTGCAAAGGGAAGCCCAAAATCTGCAAAATCTTAAAGAAAACACATTTTTAATAAAGCTAAATTTAAAATTGTTTTTAGTTTTTATTCACAAAGCTATAGATCTAGTATATGCAGCCATATATGTTGCCAGTAGATGGTGCTAATGTATAACCAATAAGAAATGGGCCTGCCAGCAACATCCAACTAGAATTCACGTTTCTTACACTAACACACTAACAGTTAAATTTCCATTACTTTGGAAGACAATGAATCGACTCAGTCTTGTCTCAAACCAGGTTCTGTTACTGAAATTTAACGCTTGCCTTATTAGGACTTGGTTTCTGACCCCAAGAGAAAAGCAAACCCCCACAATGTCATTTATTGATAATCCAAATTCATATGCACACACATGTATGTATATTATATATGTGTGTATAGTGTATTTACATATTTGTGTGTGTTACTGCTTATGTATTTTTCTGTCTGCGACAACTCTGTGTTCCGTTTTAACCACACTTTTGGATAAATGGGCTGCTCTTCACAGAGAAATCTGATCCTGAGGCCTGTAGATGGAATCCAGCTTTGGTTTGAAAATTTTAATAGATTTCTTTTTTTTCTTACACATCCCCCTTACTGCTTATTTTTGCTGCTCCCACTGACTCGAGTTTGAGAATGATGCTTACCGAGACACATTTTGCTTTTGTATCCAGGAAAGTTGACTTGTTGGATGGACAGCCAACCCAAACTGAGCCTGCAGGACTGGTAAACCCCTGCTGATTTAGCCACACAAGCCTTTGCTGGCACCGTGACATCCGTCTGGAAGTGGGCGGATCTGCTTTTTTTGGACCCATGTTTCAACATTTTACTTAGCATGCATGCTTGTGGTGTCAGAGCAACATTTATGCAAAAACTATATAATTTCCTAATTAAATAGACGAGTGCAATTTTAAAACTGGTGCACTGACATTTTAGCAGTTTCAGTCAGGCTTCTGCAAGCAATAAAGTGATGATTTAGAGAACCAGTGAAGTAGGATGTGATCATTATTTTGATAACACAGCACATCACATACATGCAGATAGTGTTCATTTCTGAAAATAGCAAGAATTTCTCACGACAGTCATATTCAGTGTATTTGTAACTAAAATGGCTGTAAAAAGCTCTGATGTTTCAGTCAGGCACGATGAAAACTACAATGCTACCAAGAGCAGAGTAACAATACCAGATCTGTGAAGGACCAGCACAAGGCGTCATTTTAAAAAAAATGTAAATGTAGCATGTTTTTCTTGATTTTTGTAGCTTGAAATGTCCTCGTGCAGACCCTCATAGAATATCCAGAGCTTGTAAGAGGCATAACAACATGTCCATGTACGCTCCCAGCCACCATCTGAAAATTTGAATACACTGCATGCACGCATTCTCTGCAGTTGTATAGACAGATGTGAGCACACACACAGACATACACATTCACATTTATACTCAACCACAGCTCTTAAAACAGCCCTAGTTACAGCCTAGAGAACTCAGCAGTTTAGTGAAACATGATGCCCAGACCATAAAAGTGTGTATGTGTTGTGTGTGTGTGTGTGGTTTTGAGTGGTCTCAGCTGTGTGGGACACACTGCAATGACAGCCAATCAGAGCTAATTCAAAATCAGAGTGGTTTTGACGGCTCCGTGGTCTACCCCGGGGAACAAAGCGCTTTGTGTGTGGATGCATGTGGGTGCGTGAGTGCGTCTGTGCACACACCTCTTCAACCTTACTCTGCACTCCACCTGCTTCTCATTGCCCAAATGGCCTGACAAAATCTGTTTTTTTGATATATTCAGTATTTGCATTCCACTGCTTTTACTCCACAGACGTTAAAATGATGGAAATGCATGGGATTTATTTGAACTGAAAATAATCCATGAATATGCTGTCTCTAATAGACAAGTCTAGCCACTCATTAAACCTCTTTGTCATATTTACAACGCATAGTTTGAGTTGTCAGCTACCAGTTTAATTGTGAATTTTTAAACCAACCCTGACTCCTTGCTGCGAGGGAGCTAATTGGTGACTGAGGAATCAAGATGTTAGACCATTCTAGCTCTTCCTTTTCTCTTACATTGAACCTTCCTATTCAAATCTCTTAAAAAAAAAAACTAACAAAAAGCCAGTGTTCACACCTACACTTTTAATAAAATCACAAGTACATTATGAATTAGAAATGTATGCATCAA
This sequence comes from Acanthochromis polyacanthus, assembly GCF_021347895.1. Taxonomy (NCBI): domain Eukaryota; kingdom Metazoa; phylum Chordata; class Actinopteri; family Pomacentridae; genus Acanthochromis; species Acanthochromis polyacanthus. Next base: position 14,982,027 of record NC_067132.1, read on the forward strand.
CAGGAGAACTTCTTCATACCAGGTAAATTCCAGCATGTTTAAGACTAATGCTGAGAGAGCCTATGGTTTATGGATTGATTTCACAAGCTTTGAAAAATGTTAAGTTGTATGAAGCAAGAGTTAATTTATTCAATGGACAGTTGTAAAGAAATGCTATTCTGTGCTGTCAGAGCTTCTCCTACCCAAGCGGGAAAACCCAAATAAAGTCTATTTTGGTGTCCTTAAAAATGTCATACTGCAGTACTGTGCTCAAAGGCTGTGTTTATCTTCACTGGTGGTCTAACCAGCAAAGACCTAACAAAGACATGTTTGGATGTGAACATTAAACTTATCCCTCATCAAAACAAAAGTGGCCACTCGAAATAGAAGCAAGAGAAGTTGCATACCACAAGTGGGGAAATGACAATGGATACTGGAGAGTGAATCAGGAGATGAATTCATTCAGGTGTCAACGTATCGGCTGGTGCTAAAAGTCTTTTATTAAGTGGGCACAGCTTTTTGGTGGCAAACACATTGAAAATATTGGAACCCACAAGTGAAGCCAGCAGAGAAAATACTAATGTGCATGTGCAGTGGGCCAGAAGCAAACCAAGATGCCAGAAGCCTTTTCAGGCCTCATGCATCAGATGAGCAATTTTTCTCAAGTGATCAAGTGAGTGGGTGCCATCTTTGAGTCCTGTATCCAATCCTCCTTGATACATCCATCACTCACACAGAAAAAAAAGAAAGACATTTTGTATTTTAATAAACACTGGCAAGTCTTATTGTCTCAAAAATGTTTTGCAATATGTATTTCATTTTTGGATAGTTTAAAGGGGGTGGTGATCCTGCAGCTTTTGATTTATTACTACACATCTCAAGCAGAGACATGACTTCTGGTGAATCTTTGCCATCACCAACACCACTAGGATTTATGCTGCCTTGCTCAAGAACAGTAGGCTGTTCCTCCGCTCTCCTGCCTGGGGTTTTCCCAGCCTGTTCAGGAATTTGATCAGGCAGTTTTGTGGTCAAAAGTCTTTCACTCTTTCACCTACAACCATTTGCAGTGTTTAAGAGAATGCTGAGTTGGCAGTTTGAATTGTTCAAAAGTTGTAGGAAACATCAGTCCTGCAGTGAGTCATGGGGGCTGGGGGCGAGAACCCAGAGAAGGAAAAATGACAAGCACCATCCTCTGCTCCCCCTCATCATCCATCGCTCTCGTTTTCTGCGTGACGTGAAGCTGGTGTTCTCCCAATAGGCCCCGGGGTGATGTGTCAGTAGCAAGTGGAGAACGAAAGCGAAGCGTTCAATTAGGGTCCATTGACGTATGGTCTTCACGCCTAACTATCTTCTGCTCCCATCCCTGATTGGTAGCTCTGCAGAGGCTCACTCTCCCTCACTTGTTTGCCCAGTCACACACTTCCTACCTCAAACAGCTGTCTCCCTCACTCACGCACTCGTTCACTCATTTCCCTCTTCATTAACGTTCGTCCTTTCCATCTTCGGTAGATAGACTTCCATGCTCATTTATTTGCCTGCCACCATGTAAAAACACAGTCCTGCCTATTCTGCCTTGCTGAATGGGAATATCAACTGTGAAAGTGTGGTGAATTTGATGTAATAGTTGCAGCCAATGTTATATAAAAATGTGTAGCAGCATTGCTTCTGTTTCTTTTTTTAATTTTATTTCCGGTCATCACAAGCCAGGGGGGAATAGTCACTACTCAAAAAATTGTTGATGTTTAATTTAAAATGGTTCATGTATAAATTTGACATTCTGAGAAATAAGCTTTTTTTCTTGCTGGTAGATGAAAACATTGATACTGCTCACATTTTCTGCTTTTTGAGAGCAAAATATCATGTAATATTTAATTCAATTTGCTACACTTCCTGAAGGACTTAGCAAAGTTGGTGTATATTTTAGGGAACCAGATCAAATAATGTCACCTCCATTAACACGTTCATTCAGAATGGTAGATTTTCTGTTGTACCATGTTGTCTGAAAACATTTCTTAAGTAGCAAATGGGGGAGTTGTAAACATTAAAGAGCCTGGCTATGGCCTTAACTGACAAACCAGCATCCAGCACGCCGACAGCCCATCCCTGTCTAGTTATTTGTCTTAAATTTTAAGGGGAAATTACCTCTAAAGTCAGTTTACACATAAAGTTAACAATATTCCTAATTTCTGAAGTTGCGGTAACTTTAACTAGAATGTAGCTATAAATTCTGAGGGCCGAGGACAAAAGTTTTAACTTTACTATGGTAAAGTCATGACATAGAAAGTAAGGTCAAATCACCAGGTGTGCTTAGCCTACTGTGAGCTAAGGATTCGAGCTAGCTAGCTAGTGCTAAAGTGAGCTAATACAGCACAACATTATTAGCCCAACATAAAGTCAGCTAGTTAGTCTTTTATAAAGACAATAACACACCTTTTGTGACTGTATTTGATAGTGTATATAATTCAGTACTTAGCAAATTAGTATTGAAAATAACGTCCATGGGAGGCTTCCCTCAAAGTCCTAGTCTGACATTTTTACATATGGCAGAAAAAGTTTGTAGCCTCTTGAGACCCGAGCTTTTGTTGGGCTTGCATTTTAGATTTCTTGTAGTTATTTGAGATAAAGAGTAACCAATAAATATAATAATTGGATAATATCTCATACATGATTATTATATTTATCATATTTATTATGTTTATATTACATCTATGTTTTTTTTTACATTGCTATTATTATTTTTGGTGTTATTATTGTTAATATTTGTAAGATTGTTATTAGTATTATTAATATTATCATTATGAACAATATGCTCTATTTGAAAAAAAAATTATGTCCACATACCTGGACGCCAGGTCTTAATATTATTATTGTTGTTATTGTTATTATTATTATCATTACATATTTCTTTTTATTATTAATTTCAAGTAATTTTTGATTTCATAGCAGACAAGCACAGGCCCAAGTAATGAGTAAATTTAGTTGGTACTTTACTGGCGTAGATTAAGATTAGAACACGCCTGTGCTTAATTGTTTCCGCCTTTATTTAAAAAAAAAAAAAAAAAGAAAAAAAATAAGGTTATGGGGAGGCCAGAGGTTGAACTACTACCGCCATGTCGGGTTACAACGTTTGCAAAGTGGGGAAAGAAAACAGAAAAACGCCGAGGAAAATAAAAATGGACACGACCAAAGTTACTTTTAATGACGTTGAAAAGTTGTTTGAGCTGGTGCTCAGCAAGAAGACCGAGTGAAAGCCATTAATGTTTGCATGCTACTTGTGGGACTTACTTCGAAAAGTGGAACTCCCAAAAGGGCTACACGCTGCTGGACAGAATATGAAGAAAACATGACTCCTAAAAGGTAAGAAAGTCAGCGTATAAATACTCTGAACTCTGCCGGTGCATTGGGGAGGTTGTTTGTTAACAAGGGTTATGTTTTCATTACCATTTGTTGGTTTGTTTGTCAGCAGTTGTCTGCTGCTGCTTTGTTGTTTACTATAGCTGTTGCTTTTCCATGGATATAAGCACCCCATACCCAGTCTGTTAGCTGCAACTTGAATTTATTTATTTATATTACCACCACACTGTTTTTGACACACTGTATACGGCTTGTTTTGGCTATTAAGTGCAACTAGTATAACGATTTCACATCTACTAAGAGGTCTGATGCTTATATTTTCCTCCATAATATTCCTGTGGCTAGGATAGCAGTAGACTTACGTTAAATAAGCAGTGCCAACAGGTGTAGATAGGTTTGACAGCTGCTTAGCTCTGTGGTAAAATCCTGCAACACAGCAGTTTGCTTAAGGTTTTCCAGTGTTTTACTTTTCTCTAGGTGCGTCATTGTGAACGGCTTGGCAGAAAAGCATGGGTAGGATTTTTTTTTATATATAAGGAGTGTGTACAAAATATAAAGTTCAGAAGTAGTTTTCAAATATCATTTGCAGTAAAAAGTAATAAAAAATATGGCATTGTCCAATAATATAGGCAGAGATTGCATGCAGTTGCCACTACCCAGTATACATCTGTCCAGCATCCTAAACAAACCAGTGTCTAGACTGTCTCTATGATGGCTTCATGCTCGTGTTCCAGTAGAACTGCTTCACCTTAAAGAAATGCGGAAGATATATTAATACTTATATTTGCAGAACCTGAGTCACCTGAAGTCAAAAAGGCTGTTAAGAGTTTCCTGTCTGAAATATGAGGCTGTTTTGAATTGGATGGAGGTTTGTATGTTTCTAACGTACATTGCTTGGAGAACACAAACCCACACATACAAAAAAAAATAACCCTTCATTCATTTTGGATCTTCCTTGTGATTGCAATAGCTCTACAGACTCTGCAAGACACATTCGTAATGCATCTCTGAGGAACTCGGTATCCGTCTTCCCTTTGTATTTTACTGTGCTGAATTAATTTCTAATAATTAGTGGGAACTGTTCTGCACACGCCGAATCACTGACAGCCTTTGAATCATCTCAGAGCAGAAGAAGAAACAGTCTCTAGGTCTCTTACCTCCATTATTCCTTCTCTTCTCCCCCCGCTTGCACTCGCTCTTCTTCTCCCCCCCCTTCCCTTCCTCCTTCCTCTTGACATGTGTCACATTTTGGGCTTCTGCTCTCGAGGGATAAATGCCAGATTACATGGTGTAGTATTTTTATCCGTAGTACATTAACCGGCGAAGCTTACAGCATCAAAGCTGGGAGGAGATCATCACACAAGAACACACGCATACGTACACACACATGCAGACACGCATGCACGGCGACATACGCTCATATCAGAACTGAAACGGAGGGTGTAAAGTGCCTTTGATCTCTCCCTCCCTCCTATTCCTAATTACCCCAGTGACATACATACACGCAAACACACACACACACAATGCACCAATGTCCTGGCATGTACTCACACATGCACACAAAGAAATTAATACATCACGGGAGGCCATGAAAGCTGGAAAATGGTGAATTAGATGTCAAATGTTCATCTGCCAAAATCTGAATAAAGGCGACTTGCAGGTCATGGGATGTATTCATAAGTCATTCTGAAATTATTGAGCTGTTTATGCAGAGATTTATGATCTGCGAGAGCTGTAAGACCAGTAATTGTCCACATGTATGTGCATTTGCATGAAAACACACAAAGCAAGGTAGTGTAAGCTAGCACTAAAACCCGATAGCCTGGAATCCCACGATGAGCTTAGTTAGCTTAGTTTAAAGATGGATAACTCTGTTACACTGATGTTCACCTTCCACCCATGATAAGCTGTTTCGCTCATCATAAACTTGAGAGGAGGGATACTAGGAGAAATATGAAAGAAACTTTTTAAGAGGTCTGAAATCTTAATCATAAAGGGATGTATTTTTCTGGTGGATCAATGAGCGCTCCTACATTTTGGTAGTTTTCCGACCCTTAAATTAGCTTTGCACATCTGTATGATTGTTTGGAGTCGTGTACAGAGTGCAGTCTGTGAATGGTTGGTGTTTTGGTGAAACAAGTGGCCAAGTCTACACATGCACAGGTAGTTTTCAAAACAGGTTTGTTCTCAAAAAAAAAAAAAAAAAGGGGGAAAAAAATGTCAGTGTGAAAATGCCAAATCACAATCCGCTTTTAAGAACATGCCAAAATAAAGGCAGAAATACAGCCCTAACCCTAAAGCCATGTTGATGTATATATGTCTGAAAAAAGCTGTTCGCAGTTCTGGCAGGCTACCAGCAATGCCACATCAAAGAAAGGGGAAATCGTATGCGTGAACAATGCAGACACATTTTCTTCAGTATAGTGGAAGAGTAGCTGTATATTTATGTATAAATATGTAAGGTTAGGACAGAGTTTCTGAAAATCCTCATCATGGAAGACATTTTAGGAAAAGTCAGTTTTAAGTGGCATAAATGTGCATAGGATATATTTATAGAATGCATAGAAAAAACAGTAAAAATACTCGTGTTTGGTCTCATATGCTCAGAATGGACTGAACTGAACACATGAAGCAACTGATGGATTTATGCTTCAGATGTAAATAAACAATCTGAATTAATCACACCACAGCCAATAAATGTGTTCCAGTTGGGCTAGAAAAAAACTGTTTTGTGTTGGAGGCTTGAACATCAGTCACAGAGTCTGCATTGATCTGTAAAGTAGTATAAGTGATTCTTACAGTATCAGTTGTTCACAGCTGCTTTATACTGTGTGAAAAGCCTATCCTTCAGTTCATTAAATCCCTGGAGCAATCTGAAGGCAGCAGGATGGCTCAGTAGCCTCTCATTTAAGTACTTCCATGCCAGAGCGCAGTGCCGTTATGCATGACTATCCATTGTGTTTACCTTTTATTAAATCATGTGTAAATGACACCAGACTGTGACAAGGTAACGGCTGTCAATATTGCAAACACCCAACTGGTTATTACTAATTCTGTTGTTTATGTGGGAAATGTCCATTTCAGTGGCTCATCGGTCTTGTGTTATTGCCTCCTTTCCAACTTTCTTGTTAGCAAAAGAAACATTTCAAGTTTTGCTCTTGAATTACATTATGTTACAGTACAATGTAACCACTTACGAAGTGAGGTACAACAGAAACTAAACTGAAATAGCTCAGACTGAAGCATTCATAGAAAAGGATTTATCTTTTTTTTTTTTATTTCTGTCATTAGAAACATTTTATTTCTATCATGAGATTAATTAAAATCGCTTAACATCTTTCTGTGGTTGCAAATCTGAGGTGCTGTGCATTCAAGTTGTTTGTCTGCATCATTTAGACAACAATGTTTTCTGGGAAAAGACTCTTCCTAATTGCTGTTTAAAATGTATCACTGTGAATGGCACAACTGTTTCAGAGTGATAAAGCCAATCATAAGACTAACCGAGAATGTATTTGAAAGTTTATTAACCACAATAATTCTCAGTGCAATTTAATATCAGCACTTCCTTGTTGTATGTTTGATACTATATGAATGTACATAGCACTTGCACTGCTCAAAATAGAGTACCAATACTGAAATGGAGCTGTATATATATATATATACTCACAAATTATCCATGTAGCGCACTCATGTTTAATTGGCCAGTTAGGATATTTTGGTTGTGTGTTGTCTTTTGGTTCAAAAATCTTGTTCTTTTCTTTAACCTTCAGTTACCAACACTTGAAGAGGCAAAAATATTGATATTTGAGGATTTTTCCAAAATTATGTTGTGGTTACAGTGCATATACCAAAATACAGTAGTAGGTAAAACAGCATTATTGTAGGACTGAAAACACCGCGGGAAAAGTTCACATAATTAATAATTGAGTAGTCCAAACAATAGTCAAATGCATGATTGCAAAAACAATGTGTGTAGTTACTGAACCTCATGTAAGAGGAGAGACTATTGAAGGTCCTGGACAGACTGCGTGAAGTTGGACTCAAGGTTTCAATTGACAAATGTCAATTTTGTCAACCAAGTGTTAAATATGTCGGACACATAGTCTCAGCAGAAGGTGTAGCAACCGATCCTGCCAAGATCGAGGCCGTCACCACCTGGCCTCAGCCCACAGATCTGAAGTCCTTGAGGTCGTTTCTTGGATTCTGCGGTTACTACCGTAGATTCATAGCCAACTATTTCTCCATTGTCAGACCCCTCACAGATCTAACTAAAGGCTATGCTCCAACACAGCGTGGCAAGAAATCTGCTAAAGAACAGAAAACTTACCTCAAAGAGACTGAGCCATTTGGTGAGAGGTGGGACCAAGAGTGCACCGACGCGTTCCACAAAATCATCTACTGCCTCACCCATGCTCCAGTGCTGCCATTTGCTGATCCTAACAAGCCATATGTACTGCATGTTGATGCCTGTCTGTCCGGGTTAGGCGCCGTCCTTTACCAGGAATATCCTGAGGGATTGAAGCCTGTAGCTTTCGCTAGTAGAAAGTTAACTGTGTCAGAGAAGAACTACCCCATTCACCAACTGGAGTTCCTGTCTCGGGCCTTGCTCTTCTATAGTATAAAGAGAGCAAGCGCTACACTCATTAAAGACAATACTCGAGCTGAGAGCAGTTTAGGAAAAAAGCTAGACGGGACTCAGAAAAAGGGGATGAAATGAAAAGATTCACTCTTCAATGCTTGAAATTGCGCACAAGCTGTTAGCTCATCTCATTCGAGTACTCTGAGTTTCTCATGGCTCATCGGTTGCAAAAAGGACCTGGTGTCGGCCATTCAAAATGCTGAGAACGCTGGCTTGTTGACCTTTGGGTGTTGTCAACCGATCAATGAGGGGATATTTTGCTCTGTTTCCACTACTGTTGGTAGATGTGTGAAGAGCCTCACCCTACTTCAAGAGGTCATGTAGGAGAGCTTGGAGTGGTGGGGAGAGGGATTTTGTTGTGTGTGCGTGTGGTGCAGTGAAGACTGAAACTATGTGTGTGTGTTGACTGTAGGGGTTAGTTGCTTGTAGGGGAGATGTAGCATGAGTGAGTTGTTGAGAAGCTGAATTGGCCCTACAGTACAAGGCGTTTAGGTGAAATCAATAAGGATCTATTCATTGAGTGCCTCACCCCAGGCTTGTGTGCCTTATCCAATAACGGGTGAAGAAAGGCTTTTTTTGTGTGTGTATGTCAGTGTGTATATGTGTAACTCTGATAAGATTACAACCCTTGGGAGAGAGATTCAATCGTCTAGTTTGACCTTTCACCCTCTGAGGTTGACTTCTGTATTACGTCCCTCACTTGTAGGCTCTACTGAAACACAGGACATTGTTTCTAAATGCTAAAATGATTCGTCAGTCAAAACTTTGTGCTGGAGGAGAGAACCTGTGGATTGTCTTTTCTTCACTGCAGCAAGTTACTGCTCAGCCAAGTAATTAATTAAATCATCAATCAGTAGAAAAAAGTGATAATTAATGACTTTATTATTATTTGTTGAGAAAATAACAAAACAAACAAGTCAATTACCACCAGTCCATCAAATATGAGAATTTTCTGTTTATCTGTTAATATTATTTTGAAACTTCAATAAATAGTTCAATTTAAACACTTATTTTGCATCATATTTTTGATGATGTATACTTTTAAAAGAGGCAAGTGTTAGTTTACTGCCGTTCATTTATTTATTTTTTCTTCTTTGCATAAATGAGAGACGCATGGTTGAGTGGAGTGTTAATGTCTGTCTCTGTTTCTCTGTATGGGGTACATACTCCCACTAGGGGTGGCTGACAAGAGATGACTATGGCTTACCTCACACTGCGAGTGCTGCTCTTCTTTAATCTGCCTCCCTCCCTTTCTCTCTGTGTTTCTCTCTCCCCCATCTTAATTTCTCTCAACTCTGACACCTAAAAGCCTTCCCTCCCATCTTAACTACTGTGCTAATCCTTCCGCAGGTTTTTGGGGGTGTCGTGCTGTTTTGGGGCTCTTCTACTGACACAACGATTTAGTATCATAATGGCTTGCAAACACCTGTCCAATTAGGCTGATTGTGATGCACCTCAAACTAGTAGACGGATCCCGTGGTGTGGCACAGAGATTTAGCAAAACACACTAAATACTTCTGCTCTAGAGGGATGTTTTTGCAGTTTCGTGACAAATGTCTTTCTGTAAATCCAGGTTTAGTGAAGGGTAATTGAGGGGACTTCAAGAGTCAGTTGTCAGAAAAGGACAAGAGTCTTTACGGTAAATTTAAGTTGCAATGTCAGTTTGCACTGTCACAAAAGTGGAGAAAATTATAGGTTGTCCAAGGTTTATAGGAGGGGGAAAAGCTGAGTTGAATTCAAACGCATCTAAACTTAAAAGTGGTGCCCTGGCTTAAAGATTTCTGTGTTTTATTAAAAAGTAGCTGGAGGTGAGTTGACAAGATATTGACTGAGTTTATGCGATAACAGAAGATCACTCAATTTAAGATTTCATACGTAGGTATTTGACAACCCAGCCAAGCCCAGCAGTGTGTATCCATTGGATCTTGTAGTTTTGCTCTTTTAACCACACATATATAAACAAACATGCCTTCTGTTATGGTCACCCTTTCCTTATATATTTTTACCGCCCGGAAAAAAACGTCGTTTTCCGGAAGGTATTGTTTTGAGCTGCATGGTCTTGCTTGCTTGCTTTGTCTGTAACAATTTGGTTTCCGTGCGATAACTCGATAAAATATTGATGTAGCCTCACCATATTTGGTACACAGGTGTACCATAATAAGATACAGGTCAAGTTCGCATTTGGTGACCTTGACCTAATTTTCAAGGTCACAGGGGTCATCTTTGTAAATGTGGTTTCCGCCATGGCATACAGATGACCTCGCCGGGCGGTCCAAGTTTGGTAAAACTTCTTGTTTTAACTCCTTCTCTTCCTGAAAACTTAGGAAAACAAATGATGGAGCATATTTGAAATTTTCTGTATAGTTTACAGAAAACTGAACTTTGGAAGTGGACCAGCTTTACCATCATTAACTTCCATATACTAACTCCTCTACCAAAGTGAAAATCAAGGCAGAAGTGTATAATTGTTGCTGTTCATTTACCTGTATGTCAGCAAGATGATGCTAAAATTATCAAGCTGATTGCCATGGAACTTTGTGCTGAAAGCAGCATGGGCACAAGAAGAAGGTGTAAAATTTGGTATGGATTTGGACCACATTTATTAAAATCGCGACGCACCACATATACCTTGAGGAGTGCCATCATAGTTTTCAGTGTTAGTCAATGAAAGTTCTACTATAAAATACATACTAAAAATGTATTCAAAATGTAGGTCTCTGAAAGAGTGTAAGATAGTTTTCTGAAGAAATGTTTTGGTATTTTGCCTTTGGAATAAAGAACAATATATAAACCTCTTTAAGAATAATACCAGGCCATGGAATAATTATCGAACAACATTTTGTCCCATAATTTCAGTAAGCCTACTGCATGTATTTGAAACACATACAGACAGCTGTATACATGCATTTCTATACCTTTTTATTTCATTATCATTTCATAATTTTGGGGTACACTTGGTTCCTTGTATTGCAAATCTAACCATATCCATGGTGGTGCATTTTGTCAATATAAAATCCTACATTGCGATTGGTGGTGCTTATTAATTGTCCATGTTTGGAACGTGTTTGCTTTTGCCTGGTCTGTTTTTATTTCAATGGTCAGCTTGGGCCAAAAGTCTTGAAATTGTATGCAAAGTGTAGCCCAGTGCATCTGATCATTGTAATGTGATCGCTTAATATTAAACTAGCAAAGACTGTGATTTTTAAAAGGCATTCAGTCAACAGCTGAACCATATGTAAATCGCGTGTAAGGTTTGACTGCCACTTTAATTGAGCCGAAACACTACTATTTATCTCAGTGTAATCTCTTTCCCCCTCCAGCTTCATAAAAATGTAGAACAACCTTTCTTTGAGCAGCCTAGGCCTTGTTCTGAATTAAACCGTATTGCTCTCTGTATAATTAATGGGGTTTGAGCAATCGAGTTATTTCATTAGTGATGTGGCCCCATCTGCTGCTTTACAATAGACATTATGTATGGCCTCATTTCTTAGGTCTAGCTCCTTTCTGAAGCTTTCATTAGGATGACAGCTCCTTACCTTCTCACCTTTAGTAAGGTTAAATTCTGATATGTATGTTTTCATCAGGTGTATAAGAATTTTTTGGTGTGCGAGTGCATCGAGAAGGGTAAATCTCAGGTTTTGAGTGTGTGTATGTGCGTGCGCTGCAATAAGTGTCAAAGCTGTGGTTACAGGCTGCTGGCTCTAGTGCTGGTTTAGGAAGACGTCACTCTCCAGTCCAGACAGATAATGAAGCACGGTGTATAGAAACACAGAAAAGACGACTTGTGAACATCTCTCTCCCTCTCTCTGTCTCTCATTTGCTCACTTGGTCACTCTCTCTTTTGCTCTCCTCCATCTCTCTTATCACACACACACATGTACATTCTACACAGTCTGTTTCTCCCTTCAGCCAAACACGCTCGTTTTCTTCCTGAGCATGATTAGAAGAAAATAGTTGTCAGAGAGAGAGAGCGAGCGGGAGATGGAGTAAGAGAGTGAGATGAATGGAGACATGAAGGGACATGTCATACCATTCACAGAGCACTAGGTCTGACAGGAACCCTCAGGACATGGCACTTGTTTCAAGTGGGGACCAAATGGAGGTGGCACCAGGCTGTCACTGCTCTCTAGTTAATTAGAAGACATTGCCGTTCTGGCTCAGAGAGGGCAGTTGGAAATCACAGTCAATTACATCCAGGTTAGAACATGGGTTTGGCACCTCAAGTCAGCTTGTCATAGCTTATCTGATGCTGACCATAATGGCTTCATACTATATATCCAAAGTCAATGATGGCATGCCTGCACATACTCGAGTCCACTACACAATAGTCTAAGATAGACTTGTCATTGTAGGGAGAAAGAAGCAGAACGGCCATATTTATGGGTTTGTTAGAGTAATTTCAATGAAGATTTTTATTTAGAACAAATCAGACAGAAATAACTGAAGAATGAAAGGGAAAACAGTGAAATGTTAAAAATCTGAATCATTTCTTATATCTAACTAGCTTACTTCAGCTTTTTCAATTTTACATACAGCGGTGGAAAGAAGTATTTGGATACCTCTGCAATTTTACACAATCTCAAATATCATGAAATAGTTGTGAAAAAATATTTTTTTGTTTCAAAAAATGTGACTGCATTAGACGAACACAAACATATAGAAATGATATATTTCTTTCTTTATTGTTTACAAGAAAAGCTAACAAAACTAAACTTTTGACAGTTTCAATATGTCAGTTCTCACCATTGTCGATATTAAATTCACCATATAGCAAAGAATATGTTCAAAACTGAACAAAAAAAAAACATATCAAATTAATATTTATTAGTCTCGCCATTGACACACAGTGACACACTAATCCTGGCTGACATGTTCCCCCTTGAGCCTTTCACACTGTTGAGGGGAAATTTTGTCTGATTCTTCTTGAACTACTGCTTTTAATTCTTTGGTTTTCGCTTTGAGACAGACCTTTTGATAATCCACCACAGTGGATTATCAATGGGACTTATGTTCGAGGACTGAGCTGACCACGCTAAGATCTGGATACTGAGCTCCTGCAACCAAATTCTACTGGCCCTGGATGTGTGGTAAGTGTCATTATCTTGTTGAAACATTCAGTTTTGTCTTCGATGGAACAGTGTAGAAGTGAACATGTGGGTTTGAAGAATGGCACAATACTTGGTAGAGTTCAGTGTACCATCACAGACAGTGAGATGACCAACACCAGTAGCACTCATGCATTCCCAAACCATTATATTTTCTCCACCATGCTTGACAATAAGTACTGTACATTCTGGAGATGATGCTTGTCCTGGTCTTCTTTGTACCCTCACATTAGATGGAGGAAGATAAAGCTGGAAACTGGACTCATCTGACCACAGAATCTTCTTCCAGTTCCTGGCTTTCCAGTTCTTGCGTGCTTGGGTGCAACAATGCCGGGCTAACTTTTATCTCTCATTGATCAGGGGCTTCTACATGATCTAAAAGTCGGCCACATATGGAGCAGGTGGAACACTGGACACCAGTTTGATTTGACCACTGTAGCTGAAGCACATGCGATGTCATTCTGTGAATTTCACTGCACATGCGGATCAGGATGCAGTCATTTCTTGCATGAAGACACCCTTGGATGTCCAGATCTTGGTTTGTCTTCCAAGCTGTTGGTTCGTCTGTATCTCTGCAGAGTGTATCCAACTGCTGAAGGACCTTCCTGGCTATGTGGTGGTAACTGGACCCTTCCTGCCTCAGAATTTATATCTTCAGGCATGTTTCCTGTATTCGGTTCCTCGTTTTAGCCTATTTCATCTCTGAAGAACTTTCAGATGTGCTGGCTTTATATGGACGCAAAGCCAGCAACATAAACAAATTTTGTCTTTTAATAAGTCACGAACTTCATTAGTGGATCACTGGTAACAAAATGACCCAATACTGAAAATTTCTAATGTATTTTTATGGAACCAATTAATTTTATGTTTTTAAAGACTTTTTTTAGTATTTTGGATGTGACTGGACGAAAAGAAATTTCACTTGAAGACCTCAGGGTGATTCTTAATGCAATGTTTCACAAATGCATGGGGCGTCCAAAAACTTTTTCCACCACTGTACAACTCTGAGCTGCAATATTGTTAAATGTTGAAGAGAAGCCACCTTGACATGTGTCTTGTATATGGTCTGTTGTTCAAAACAAAACAAACAAAAACTGTATATAAGAGAAAGGAGTATTTTGGTTGCTTTTATTGCATTTGTTTGGCCACATGTAGAAATATACATGTAGAAGTCTCACATTTGGCCTTTTCAAACAAGTTGAAGGAAAATGTTTCTACCCTGTGTGCGCAATCTTTCAACAACACCATCACCAGCAAAACACTCAGGGCCTGATCCTTATCTCTAAACACAAAGGAAAATGTCTGTCAAATCTTGAAAGAAATCGTACCTGCATTTGAAAATCCATTAGGCAAGGAAAGGAAGCTGGAGCAACTGAGAGCAGTAGAAGCACATGAAAGGGGTGACTCATTTGATGGTGCTACTGTGTGTTTTGAAAACGGAATATGGTCTCTAAGTTGGCCACGTGGGTGAAGACAGAAAACTGTAGAGACACATGGTCATGCTTCTGCGTAAGCATGCACAGGCACGAGTGCATGCATATACTCTTGGTTGTAGATGCACAGATGCATGCACATTGCCCTCTGTGGCTCAGACCCCCTGGTGTTGTAACCAAAAAGCTACAGGAATGCGCACAAATTACTGCTTGTTGGCAGGAAGAGAAGTGGAGAAGGGCAGGAGGGGTAATCAAACAGGAGAGCACTTGAGGAGAAAACGGTAGGCTGTTGTTCTTGTGCTGCTGTCCTCATCTTTTGTAAAGTGAAGGTCCATTCTTCTCTCTCCATCATCTTTGCTTCTTTTTTCAATCTCTCCATCTTTTAGGCAAACCCAATTACCAGAAAACCACTAGCTCAGATTGAAAGGAAAGTGCGTATTGTTTTCATGTACCAGATTTGCTGCTCTCCCTGTCTCTCGCTCTCTTCTTTCTTTGTGTAAAAGAGAACTATAAACTCCAGCTTTTTACCATTTGCAATGACTTAGGAGAGCATCTCTTGTTTGAGATCACTGCACTTAATATCCATAAGAGGGACAGGAAATTCTGAGAAACCCAGTTTTTAAGTTTGCCTCATCTGGTGTTATTCTCCTCTCAAAACCACTCAAAGCCAAATGAAATCACTCAGGGAAAGATAAGTGAAGCTTGCAAATGACCAGAGAGAAGAGAAAGATCATAGACCTTGCATCCACTTTATTTCAGCTGTAGCCGAGACAAAAGAATGACTAGGATGAGTCATTTAGTATCAATAGCCCACAATTCTGTGCTCCCCCTTTTTCTTTTGTGCCTTTTTTTTTTTTTTATAGATTAGCCACCTTTTCCTCAAGTTAGGTTGCTCAATTTGCTTTTCCATTGTAGTTATTCTCACTACTCACTTCACTGTTGGTCCTGCGATGGTTTAGACAGGTATGTCTTAACTTTGATGTGTGTTAATGGCTTTCTGTGGTGGTGGTTCCGGGGGAAATTTACCCCTGAGCCACCTGTGCTGCCCATTGTGTTGCTGCATCATGATCTTATGTTGATGTGTCAGACCTAAGTGATTCTTTGAAAGGATGATGTGAAGACAGATATGACTTTCAAATTTAACAAGAGACTAGATGGAAATTAGCTTGAAGCTAAATCTGGTGCAACCATCTTTTTAATGTAACTGCACGCTGTCCTTTTACAAATAAACTTGAAACTAAACTAACTAAACTAAACTAAAACAATGAAGAACCCTTACCTTTTTAAGTCAGTAAAAATGGTACTTTCAGTACTTTCTATAAATAAATCCTTCAAGTACGGTATTAAAAAAATGAGGGAATGCTTTTCTTGTTTTTTTGTTCTTAGTTGATGATATTTTATGCTGGTGAGAGTGTTCTGTCTGTAAGACTGTTTGGGTTGACCACATTTTAAACGGGATCTAAATATCCTGGGTTGATACGGATTTGGCTACTGTCATGGGTCCTTTTCAGATCAAGTTTCTCTGTTTTGAACATTTATAGTACTAATATATACATGTTTGTGTAGGTTTCCCAGAAGTCTTGCAATAGAGGGAGAATCTCTACTAGTATTAGAAGTGTACATTTTAAGTTACAGTTAATATTATGAACATTTGTTTATTTCTTTGATTTTATAGTTATTATGAAATTAATAATGTCTGTTATTGAGAAACTCATTTTTTTTGCCCTCATCGGCTGGTTGTGTTTTAGTGTTGTGTTCAACACCCACACAGCAGTACAGATACCAGCAGATGTCCACCTGATGAGCCTTACTTGCACTATTCTGCTGCATTTGTTAAGAATAAAGATTTGTTTTTCATCACCCCCCAGCTGTTGATGAAAGATTGAAACACAGTTGTGATGTTCTTTCTGTAATGTCATGATTTCATTTGGAACTTTCTTCTTTAGTGGTTGATTGGTCTGCAGGATGGTCTGGTGGAAAATAAACACACATATGCACATATGAATAAACACGCAGGCAAATCTGCAGGTTGACCATCTTGTCCTCATCCTAGACACCCAATCACATTTACATTTTCCCCAATCACATTCACGACAGACCTAAATTATCAATTATTCCAACCGTGTTTTGAGTTATGTTCCGATTAGTAATATATACGTTATTGTGTCTAAAACACTAAGAACCCAATGAGGAGAGAGTAAACATAGAACATATATAAAAGATGCATACTATGGCTTAAAATCATGATAAAAATAATTTTTATGGACATATTTAGGCCACATTAACTGCCTATGCAGCACTCTCACATGTAAATGCACATTAGCATATATTATGACTTGCTGGGCTATGCAAATAAGCTGCATTAATTAGGGATAAAAAGTAATCTTTCCCTCTCAAGGAAGTTTTCTCCAGGCAAGTGGAGCACTTGGCTGTCAACAGGGAATTAACTAAACAAAACCTCTGTGGAAAAGCACAACTTTTCCTCATCTGACTAATTCCCAATGTTTTCTTAGTTAATGGTGTCATGATTAGTGCCTCACTCAGTGGTCTCAAAGCTCCGCAGCTGTGGACTCAGGCTTTGAGCGGCTTCAAACCCCAGCTGAAACAGTAAATGTGATTGGACATTTCTGGGTTGGCGAGATGGCATGTTGGATTAGTTGCTGTATTAATTATGCTCTTAGACAATCAACAGCTAAGACTAAGGCTCCGCTTTGATACTGAGCTTCATTTCTACATTGCAGAAAGTATAAGTCCTTCTTGGATATGCGCTGAACTAGAAACATGAGTGTTTTTAAATATAGTACATCTTTTGCATACCAAAGAGATGCACAAAACTTGTCAAATTAGTAGTATTGGCTTATGGAACTTTTTTCCATTTATTTTTCTGGAAACACTTGCCTTCACACACAGTTTAGTACACATCAACACTCAGTGATGATTTGTTTTTAGGTCACACTTGGTGCAGTAATGGAGCAGACTGTAGTAGAAGGTAATGTAAAACCCACATGCTGGTATTTTTTTGTGACGGTTACATTAGTGTTTCTAGAATAAGTGTCTCTTTCAATTTGAACACATACATACATATATACATTTAAATAAACATAAGTACAGTTTATGTATTTCTTCAGTGGTTATAGTTACAAACATGATAAAAGCAAATTAAAATCATAATTAAAATGGAAATAATTGGTTATTTCTTAGATTTATAACCATCATGTCAGTGTTTTGAAAGATCACAATATTGTTACCGTGCCCAGTCCAGTAAAGAAGACACAAATTTATTATAGAATTCGCAATGATGAGTAACTAGACATCATCTCAAAGTCCCTTATAGTTTCTTTTCACCTGTATAGGTAAGTAAATTTCAGGTAATACCAGTGATTCAGTTATATTCAGATGATTTCTGTCAGATTGCTGAGTAATTGTCACTCATTCCGTGTGGAATTGGCTGTCGCACATGATGTGCTCACTTCCGATGACAATTTACAGAAACCACACTAAACTAATGACAAGTTCTGATAGAATTCTTCAGTATGTGGGGGCTGAAGGTAGGGTTGTTTCAAATTTTAGAAAAACGAACAGAAGAATCTACTGTTTCCAGCTTTCAGCTGGAAATTTTGAGTAATTTACAATTCTGAACTGCAACAAAACACAAATAGATACAAAGATTTGCCACTTAAGGTGAACTGGCAGTGATTATTCATTTTAACAGTATATTTAGTTCCACGTAGAGACAAAGAAATGAGTTGCGCATTTGTCTTGAGATGTTAGCCACACAGTTATGTGTGCATTTAACAAGAAACTATCCAGGCAAATACAGTGTCACACATTGTAATAAGCTGTGAGTATATAGGCTGCTATGAGTGCCTCAAACTGCACTTCCTCTAATTGCCACTAGATGCTTGCAAGAAGAAATCACAGATTGTACTCAGGTCCTTGCATTGTTCTGTTCTTTCACAGTAACTAGGCATGATGGTGAGCAGTAACAATAAACTTTAAGCTGTTTCAGGAGATTATGGGGAAGTGATGTTATCCCTTCATGAAATAAAGTGGTTTGGATTTTTGGTAGTCAAGTAGTTACTGTACAGAGCCCTATCTGATGACCAGGTCTCTTGTTTGGGGACCAAATGTCACATTTACAAACAAGACAGATGTGCCCCAAATAGAGTGACCAGCAGACTCTACCACAGTCATGTGTTTCCCTTCTTGGCCCTCTGTTCAGTTATTTCCTGGTTTGGTCACATGATGCTTATTGATTTTTGTGTGTGTGTGTGTGTGTGTGTGTGTGTGTGTGTGTGTGTGTGTGTGTGTGTGTGTGTGTGTGTGTGTGTGTGTGTGTGTGTGTGTGTGTGTGTGTGTGTGTGTGTGTGTGTGTGTGTGTGTGTGTGTGTGTCCTTTTTTGATGCCACTGGCTACTGTGCATCACCTGGGAATAAGGACTTGTGTGTTTGATTTCATGGAGTTATTATAGAGACACAGGGGGCTTGGTGTAGTTTGAGCAGCTTATAGCACAAGTGCACACACACACACACACGCACACTTCTGCTTGGTATGGGCCGATTGTTTCAGATGATGGATGTCACACTTTCACCCGTCAACACAGTGCCCCTGCTGCCTTTAATTGCCCAATCAGAGGGCTGGAACATTTGTTATTGTAGGGCAGTTAGGGCCAGATGGCAAACCATACATACACCCGCGCACACACACTCGCACAACATCTACCTTTCTTTAATCATTATTTGTTTGATTGGGGGTGAACAGTGCCTTAAAGCATACGAGGTGTCTGTACTTGAATATGCACAGTGTTGATGACAGTGCCTTGCTGTTGTCACAACACATTAAAACACTGACATCTGCACGTACATGCTCCCTTTATACCGGTTCACTTTAAACTCAAGAACAACTATCACAATTTAGCAATGAGATCTAACAGAGGGGCTGTTATGCTGACATGACTTCATGACAAAACACCATATTTTTAGACAGATAAAAAGGGAAGAAGTATAGAGAAAAATAAAATCCAATCAAATTTGCTTTGGCTTCACATGTTTTTCTTCAGTGATGACTGTCTTCACTGTTGAGCTCTCTGCCAGGATCTTTCCTTTGGGAAGTCAATAAATTTCACCAACTTGTAGTGTCAAGCTATGAACTCAAATCAAAGTTCTACATGTCGTCTTGATGCAGTGTCCATGTTTGGTTTGTGTGAATGACATTTGCTGTAAAGATGTGGGACAGAAGGTCTTATCATACGCAGGCAAAAGTGAATGACAGAAAAATGTTGTTCTGTGCAGGAACAAAAGGGGGCAGTATAATACCAGCAGAAGAATAGATTTGATACAATCCATTGCTTCATATTTCTCTGTCTCTCATTTTACCGTCTTCCTCAGTCGTCCTCACTTGATATCACTTTTTTTTCTTCACATTCAGCTTCATCTCTTTCTCTTTGTATGTCTGTCTTTCTTTGGCTTGCGTGCACACACACACACACACACACACACACACACACACACACACACACACACACACACACACACACACACACACACACACACACATTACAATAAGACACACACACGCAGACACATATCCATACACACAGAGAGCAACACATGCACAAGTGTGAAGTAATCTCAAGTGATACACCCCGCTCAATTATGAGCTACAATGCGTGTAATTAGAAAAGAATAAAATGCATTTCAGTTTTCATTAATGAATTTCATTGATTGGCTCTGTCTCTTTGTTCCTTGTTTTGATGAAGTTAACTTTGAGGGGAATAAACACAACACTTCCAGCACAATCAGACTAAATGCGGACGTGCTTGTGTGCTCATGTGTGTGGCATTGGCTGTGTATGTTGTCTTTGGCCGATTTGTGGTGGTGTGTCTTTTTAATCTGTCCAACTGGAGAAAATAGAAATAGGCCTACCACAAAGCATACAATCGTAACAGAGAGAGGGAGAATTAAAATCAGAAGAAAGAAGTAATAAATCATGGGACGAGATGGAGGGGGGGAAAGCAAGAGACAGTGTTAAAAAAAGGAACGAGTGGCGGTGAGGAGGCTAGAATAGATGAGGTGAGGGGAAAAGACATAATTGGTACTGTGTTTGGGGACATCTTGCAGCAACACAGTAAAATAAACCGCAAAAATATGAGTTGGAATAAGACAGATGGAACTAAATTGAGAGCACTCATGTATATTTCGGACTGTACAGTTCTGTGTGTGTGTGTGTCAGCTGCTTACAAGTATGTTTGTTGCCAGGGGAGCATGCCAACTCCATGCATGTATGTGTGTTTTTATGCCAATGACTGTGCCCGGATTGGTGGGTGCACTTAATGCCCACACCTTTTGTTTTCATGTATTTTGTTGTGTGTATGTTTGCCATGAGCTTGTGTGTGTCTGCCTCCCAAGCTTTCCCTAGAGTGTGTGTATGTGTGCACACGGTGAAACAGAGGCTCTGTGTCAGCAGTGGTGTGCCCTCAGTGAGCCTGTCTCTAATTACAGTCTAGGGTTTCAGCGTTTCAGTCCGTCCATCTCCCTGTTTAAACCCAGCTAAGGCAGCCAGGCCCCACTGAGCCAAGGTAAACCATACAGCTAATTAGACAGACTAGCTTCCATCTCTGTACTAACGGGGGTGGTGGGTGGTGGTGGTGGAGGGGCTCGAGGAAGGGAGGAGTGTGAATGGAGAGAGGGAGACATTGGTGGAGGGACTTGGAAAGAAAAGGCTGAAAGAAGGAACAGGATAGAAGGAGGAGGGAAAGAAGACCAAAGGAAGGACGAGATAATGTGGAGAAATGGAAAGAATGGAAAAAATTTTGGATAGAAGAATTGGAAGAAAACAGCAGAAAAAGCAAGTTCACAAGTGCCTTGTTTTTTACATTTTAGAGTGTAAACTCAGTGTCAGAAGTTATGGGCAAAACTCTGTGATATTAATAAGTCTTCAGAGCACACAATACCCCAAACACTTCATCAAACACTTCATCAAACAAAGTCTCCTGCTTAGTTGTTTCTGTTTCATTTGCACATGCTCACTCACATGTATGAGCATGGGGGAGCTGGCACGGGGGTGAGGCAGTTTTGTACAGTGTTAGTCTAAAGGTGTTTTGACACCCTCTAGCGCATTTTTGAACCCAGAGGTAATTTGCATATTGTAAACAAATGTAAACGGGGGGAGAAGGTCATTGGTCAACCTGGGGCAACCTAATCTGCATAATTGGCTCCGGTTGTTCAAATTATAGCGTGCTGCTGCTCTGCTGAGAGGGGGAAATGGGGGTGTGGGGTGCAATTATGGTCATATGCAGCCAATGAAAAAATGTCCATTTTTGTTTTTTTCTTTTTTTTTTCCTTCAGCCCTTGCTTCTCCTCCCTGGCTTATTCTGACCAATAAGAGTGCTCGTTGCATGCCCGACAGCAATCAGAAATTCATCTCGCTCCGCGACAGCTAAACCCCACCCCCCTCACGGAAAGAGAGAGAGAGAGAGAGAGAGAGACAGACAGAGAGACAGAGGGAAAGTGAGGGAGAAGGGAACCGAATGAATGAGAGAGAAAAGGAAAAAAGAAGGAAAGAGTGAAACAGAGAGAGTGAAAGCCGGAGATGGCATCTGGACTCGCCAGTCTAGGCGGTACAAAATGTGAGAGGCACAGGGAGGGCGAGGATGGGAGAATAAGGGTGAGAGGCAGACATTGGCTCTGGAGAAGGAGCTAAAATGAGAAGAGGACAGAGAGAGCAGAGAAATGGAGAGGAAAATAAGATGCTGCTGCAGTCTGAGATAGGGTGACAGATCTGTTCTCTTCCCACCAAACACCATTTTCTCCTGACTGTCCTGTCCCAAGTGAAAAAAAGCCACATTTGCAGATTCTACCTTATCACTGAAATACTAGAAATCATGTGTCCGTGTGTGCAGGGAGAGGTTGGATAAGGGCACAGTAAATAAATCATGGGGGGCTCATTGGAAGAAGGTCACCGGCTGGACCCTGCTGCACACACACATACATGCACAAACCCACACACACACACGCGCACACACACATCCATGTGTGTTGACAGGCCCCTGCCCCTCATTTCGGGGTGCTCTGGGTGATTCTCCCAGCGTAATGGCTTCTACCCCATTTCCAGTCTCCTGTCTGAAAGAAATCACACACAGACCCTCCAACAGTAGCTCACACACTGACATACACACACCTGGCCAGTCGGGCATTGGGGAAAGGGAACGGATGGAAACAGTCGGGTAAATACATTCTTTTGTAGATATTTGGTGTTTGTCTGCGCTGGCATGCCGTTATACCATGTAGGCTTATTATTTTTTCACTCTATATTGTCCACAGCATTGTACATTTCCAGTCTTGGCTGTGTACTTTTGTTAGTTCTTGATTGTAAACTCGCTCTCATTCTTGTGTGTGTTTTTAAAGGGGCCACTGTGCGAGTTTGGCCCTCTTGAGTATGGGTCTTGTTTCTTCATAGTGTGCTACGTTGTCAAGACAGAGCTTAGTAAGTGCATGCACAGGTATAGTAGAGATGCAGTTAAATTTAATGCACTGAACAGTGAGGTGAGTTGTGCTGTCAGTCGGGTTGTTGCAGAACCAGTTAGATGGATTTTTCAGCAGTTACTTGTCACACGTTAAGGCTAGATGTGGAGGAAAGTTGACACCTTGAGGGATTTAAAATGGCTGCAGTGACTTATTGAAAACTCTCATGGTCCATTGAGCTGATTTATTCATGTATACTGGTGATGTCCTGTAGTCTACAGAGTTGATGTTCAACTTCTCTGGAAGCTAGTCTTCAAAATACCTTTGATCGCTCTGCCAGCTTCTGTCATGAATTAGGACAGGGACAATATTATAATAAATATTGTAAAGATTGCACATAAATTGATGTTTTTGAGGTCAGTTGAGGCCTTGTATGCATGAGAGTGAGGATGATGTTGCTTTAATTTTTGAAACTGACTGGCTATCATAGGTCACACTGTTGAATTCAAGAACTGTTAATGGTTTGTTACTTGTTGATAATTAGCATTTTTTTTAACGTGTTTAACTGTGACTGAGTGGATTAGGAAGTGAGTGGGTGAGACAGAGAGCGTCAGAGACGGAGAGAAATGCAAGAACGGAGTGAGAGACGTGCATATGTCTGTCTGGATTTCTATCTGTCTGTGGAGGGCGGCGAGTGGGAGGGTCTATCAATCATTCCCAATCATTTATATTCAGCAGTTCATATCACTTCACCACGATTGGGAGTGGGAGAGAGTGAGCTCATTTGCATAGGGGAGAGTAACAGTTGAAAAGCTGTTAGAGCAAACAAAATATATAGCTGTATTGATGTACACATTTGGTCTTTTTGTCCATTGTAAGGAGTTGAGAATAAATGTGTGTGTACCGTTTCTATGTATGGTGGCAGATGCAATCTCACAGCACTGAATGGAAAAAAAGGCTTTTTTGACATCTTCTGCAGAGCTTTGATTGCCTTTCTTTGTTGTCTTACCCCTGCTTTCTCGTGCCACAGTTGGAATTATTTAATTATAATGTTTGAACAGTTTCAGAACAAGAAACGTACACAAATAAAAAGTTTTATTGCAATTTTCATAAATGGTTGCCTGATCTTTTTAGATTACTGTCCAGGTACTTGAGAATTAAAAACAACTGAAAGATAAGTTTTAAGTCTACAAACCAAGATGAAAATCATAAAAAAATTTTATAAATACAGAGTGAAGATGCCTTTTTTATCCTGAATAAATGACATCCTTTTCATTCTTTTGAAATCCCTTTGAGTCTTTTGACATTGGCATTTTGGGAAATAAAAGATGGAAAAGGTTGGGCGGCTCTGTTCCTTTTCTTGATTTAAACTTAGAAGCCTCACATTATATGGAAAATATTAAAAGCTGTTGTAATACAGTGTGTACACATCATTTGTATGCATTGACATATATTATCATGTTGGATATCTTACGTAAATTTAACTTAATTTTGATTTCAATTTCGTAAATTAAAACTTAGATGGGGATTTTTTTCTTTTGATCCAATAATTTAAAAGCACGAGATATAAATCAGTCTCACTACACTGAAAAACATCCTGTAATCTAAACAGATTTTGACAAACTTCATGTCATTCTTTTCCTTATAATATTGCCTCATTGCAACTAATGTCTCCTTAATAATTACTGTGCCAAATACTTTTTTTATTAATAAATATGTAGGTCATAAAGGAGAAAGAAAACTGTGATAAAGTGCCTCTCATTTTAGTGTCTGGAATTACAGAATCTTTGGTGTCTGTCACTATTTTTTGTTTTTGAAAACTGTCTGAAACCATTTTTCAATGAAATGGTTCTTGATTATTTTTCTGTTAATTGGAAAACTGAATGTCTCATGTTTATTCATAGTAACAAATAATTGAGAAAAATCTCAGGTATGCTGCCTTCACTGAAAGTCTAGCTTCTTCTCACAGGTATCTCCTGAATTTGGAGGCTTATGTCGTGTACTAATACAGGCCCATCACTTAGAAGAAAAGAGATGAACATTCTTCATGTCTGACACTGTAAGACTGACATTGGCTGCTTGCTGCCTATCAATTATCCAGTTTGTAAAATGGCTTTTACACAAAAGGCGTAGCAAAAATGTGGTCACGGTACACCTTCGCTCTGTCTCCATTTCTTCGTCCCTCACTCTGTCCTCCATTTCTGCCTGTTTCTCTCAGACTCCCTCAGTGTGTGACCTTGTGTTCCTTCTGTGTTAGTGTGTGGAAATTGGGCACACCTAACTACAGGGGCTTAAGTATAATCATGTATTTAGCTGGAGAAATGTACTGACACACTGTTCCTCCCTGGAAAAAGAGAACTCCCAACATTAATTGAGGGATATTACTGTTGAGATCAATTTCCATGTTCTTGACAGTGATATTCATTCCCTCAGACCTGAACAAATATTTATGTCTGGGTGCAAAAGAGAAAATGACACAACGAGAAAACGAATCAATATGAAAGTATTCCCTCATTTCAGTCAGATTAAAAATTATGTGTAACTAAAATAAATGTGCAATTGTTGATACATATACAGTCAATTTAATGTTTGAAGTTGAAAGTCTCTCACAGTTTTTTTTTGACATTCATTTTCTTATTGTCCTTTAAAAACACACAAAAACATACATGCAAATACATGAAAAATAATATCACGATAAAGAGATTACACCATAATATATTTTAATTCACTTCAGATAATCCCCCCTCAAAAAATCCCAAAAATGAAAACACAAATCAGAAGAGCTTGACCATTTGTGAAATTCTCCCCATTTGCATGCATCACTGTAGATTTGTCCAAGTGTTAGAACTGCCAATAGGGGCCAGTGTGTAACCAAGTATACGGCCTTGCTGAGGCCGGCATTCATTGGTGGAAGAGAGAGACAGGCTGGGGGGAGCAGGTGGGGAGGACAGAGAGGAGGGCTATTGTTGGAGGGGTTATTGTGAAATAGGAAACGGCAAACAAGGCGGTCTTTAACTCTGCTTATAGAATATGTTAAAGTGATGTCTGTGATGTGCTGTGTGAATTATTTGCCTTATCACAAAGTGCATTTATGACGCGCAGTCATAAATATGCATCAGTACGAGTGTTTTCAAAATTGAACCTCTCCCCTCTCTTCTTCCCCTCCCTCCTCCTTTCTCTGTTCCATCCTCCCTCTTTCTTTTCGTGCTAAAAACACAAAAACAACATCTTTAAAATGCAACCCACCAGTGGATGTTTTGGAAACATTTCCTCTTCTCCCCCTCTCCTCTCTCATAGCTGCTCTTTCAGTCTGTCTCTCCCCCTCTCTTCCGGTAAATCTGCTTATTGTATTATAATGTGGGATGATTTAAAAATGTTTTGAAGTCACAAAGTAATTAGAAAATTCCACGAATTGGTATGATTGTACTTATAATGGTGGTACTACAAGTGCACACATTAACTGCTCTCTCGCTCGCTCGCCCTCCCTCTCTCTTCCTGTCTCATCTTCATCATCAAAATCCTGTTTCTAATTTCTATGGATTTCCTGCCAAGAGCAGCCATGGCGCTGACCCCCTTAACTTGAACATATAATGTTCTTAATATCCAGATTAAAATTTTTTCTTTAAGCCCTTTTCTACAACATGTGAAATTATTTCTGCAATCAACCACAAAGCCAACCCCGCCCACACCCTTTCCCCTCAACTGTGGCCAGGCCTCCACAAACACAACTTCTTATACAGATGCTCTGAATGCACCACCCACCCAGCCTCTTGCTACAGCACACACACTCACACACACTCGCCTCCCCCTGCTCTTGTCTCTTTGCAATTAGAAAGTGAAAGACTGCAATAAAGGTGGCGCTGTATAGGAGGGCAGTTAATGAAAGAAAGGATTATGGGTAAAGGCAGCATCAAGGGGAGATTAAGAAAGGACGAACAGGCTCGCTGAGACAAAAGATCCTCCTGACAAGAGCTGCTTAGAGCACACATCTCCAAATGCATGCACCAATACACACCATCTACACACATTTGCGACTGTGCATCCAGAGAGCCATATTAACAAACAAATGCATGAAAGCAAGCGCTGATGTATTGACATGCACAACAACGGTCAACTGTTGAGTGTGCCTCTGAATTTTAGGATTGCGGTCTTATGGAGAACTACAATTCCAGTGTCACATTGCGGCATACAGATTCTACACTAAAGGATTTGGCCAAGATGTTGTCACATAATCCTTGTGAGCTTGGAATTAGAAGACCCCCCCTGAGTTCAGAAGAGACTTGAGATACCAAGCATTAAAGTTTTCACATCCAGAGAGCAATAGATGTAGGTGGAGCAGTAATATCAATGGGGAAAGAATGCACAAATCCAAAAATATATGCACAAGACAAAACAGACCAAATAACTAAAGAAGATGTTAATTTTACTTCCAATGTGCTCTTGGTCCAGTTTAGAAAATGACTCAAAGTTTGCAAGGAGACAGTCATTTATAGTGCAGTAAATGCCTTGTACTTAAAAAAAACAACAACAACAACATGTGTACGAGGGTGTCTTTCAAGCTTTCTAGAATGAAACGCTTGTCTGTCCACCAGCACTACCCACTATGAGACAGGCATACGGTCTCTTTAAGTAGAGTGATAAGCACTTCGGCCTCAATGCTGAACAGGGAGCAAATTGAAAGTGAAGATTGCCTTCCCATAGACTTTATCTTTTCCCACTAAAACAGGGAGCGGGCGGCTACGACTACACCTATTGATTTTGCAATTTCAGCAAATTAAGAAGGAGACAGCCAGGCCTATTAGAGATCTGTCTGTGGCTAGGCCTAGCATGGCTGTTGTGGTCTGTGATGGTGATGCTGAAAGAGAGAGAGAAGGAATGTGTATCCATTTTAGGCTGCTGTCTAATTATGTTTTTAACCCTACTTAGCAGGATGTATATAAGCATATGCCACTCGTCTGTTGGTTTCATGCTATATAATATGTCATCAGCAGCTGCTACAGCAGGCTGGCTGAGGCATATAGCACTGATAAATATAACACAAGGCAATCAGGATGAATGAATTACCCACGCATGTGGTCAGCCTCAGGATTTCAGTAATAAAAGAAGCTAAAGGCCAATCTGTACCGCTCTAATATCCACAGTAATATCCACTGCAATATGAAGAGTAATGAGAGGAATAAAATTTTCTATAAGGGCGACAGAAAGAGGCACAGTTCAATTATACATATCAAATAGCACAAATCCCTATAAATGTGCTGCTGGTTTGCACTTGCATGTAGGAGTCTGGTAATGCTCTTTGAGTGTTTTAGTTGTACTTTTGCTGCTTGTTTAGGCTGAAATGCAACAAGAGAAAGCAGAGGGGTTTTTTCACCTTCCGTGAGGTCAATAGATTGAGTTTTTTTTTTCACTAGGAAGCAACCATCCAAGTGCACTAATCCGTGATATACATTTATCGGCAGGAGGTGAATTTTTCTCAATTTTCAATCTGATTGTGTTATCAGCCTATATGACTTCCATATTGGAGTTTTAATATGGGAAATTCAATAGGAGCAGTGATGGATGATTTCTCTGGTAAAGGGTGCACATTTTTCATACTGATAGGTTTTTGGGTCCTCTAAAAATGATGAAATATGAGTTTTTTTTATTGATCATTAGTCTCAGGACTGCACCTGCTTCACCAATTTGTTTCCAATCAGAATTGGCATTAAGATTCATATTTGGCATCACAGTAGCAAAATTTTCTCATTATTCATTCGATAACGAGCGGGAATTACAAAGACAAAGAGCAATACAAGATGTCCAATTTGTTCAATTTCCTCTATTGTGATTATTTTTAAACTTTTTTTTCCCCTCAGCCTATTTTACATTGAATTTTAAACTGTTGCCCCAAGGCATTAGAAACATATAGAGAAAGAGAAATGAAATCCTTGACCACTTTCCTTACTAAAGGTGCCAAAACGCTCTATAGTTCATCCTGGCATATAAATTGAGCTAATAGGGGCAAGTGTGAATTAATTTTTATTTACTGTGCCATGTAGGGCCTTGTTCCATACATATTAGACAGGTACAGTATGTGCATGCAGAAAAAGTGTCTAAGAATAATTGAGTGAAATGTGTGAATGAGAGGACTCGGCTGGCAACTCAACATGGGAATCACAAGCTAATTCATTGATTGCCCCTTGGAAGAGACGGCTGCTAATTGTTAGGTAATTAACATGGCAAGCTGTAATTATGTTCGCCTAAGGACCCGATTAGTGTTTCTGCATGTCTTATGGGCGCTGAGGGGCTGTATCTGTGTGTGCGTGTGTCTAAGCCTATCTGTTGGCTCGAGGACAGATGGCACATTGTCAAAAGCTGACATGTTTTGTTTTCCCTGATGTGTGTGTGTGTGTGTGTGTGTGTGTGTGTGTGTGTGTGTGTGTGTGTGTGTGGAGAGCGAGAGAGAGAGAGCAGCGTATAGAGAGAGGAGACGAGCTGCACCCAGGGACTTGTCCTTTTGTTTCAGCATCGTTAATTAAGTGCTAATTGAGTGTAATTATTTACATCATCACACACAACGGATGGAGATGTCAAGTGGCAGAGGCACAAAGGCAGTTGGTGGGAGGCTGGCAGCTGAGAGCCTCCAATCTGTTGATGCCTGCATGGTTACAACCCACTGGCAGCTGAACAGGAACAATTAGCAACAAGCTGGAATCTCATCAGAAAACTGTGCTTAACAAATATGTATACATAAGTACAGCTTCCACTTGAGATGTTCCTAATGCATGATTTGAGATGGTAAAAAGTACAAAAAACAAAGAATAGCTTAATGCATTAAATGCAAACTTGAAAAACAAAGAGACTACAGATACAGATTAAGAGGAAAAGGAACCAAGACAAAGAGTGACATTGATCAGTCAGGATGAGAATGAGATGAGGCAGTATCCATTGTGTTAACACCTAGAGCTAATCAACATGACAGAGTTTATACTTGCCCTAGAAACACCGCATACACACACCCACCCACCCACATACATGGGAAACACACACGCTCTTCAAGTTATCCACTAACACACACACATGCAGCTAAACAATGCACATTAAACTGTAATAGTTCTGTTTTGTCTTTCTGTGTGTAAATATGCATAGACCCATGTTTATAGAGCAGGTTTGAATCTTAGAAATCACCTCACACCACTTACATCCTCTGTGTCTTCATCAGAAAATCACTGAACCTGAATCAAATTTGGCAGCAGCTGGACTTTCCAACCTCTGGTTTTGTTAAGACAAATGAGCAGCAATGAATCTTGATCGTTTGCTACACCTGTCTGCGCATAAACATTTTAAAGGCCGCAAAAGGCAGAGCCCATACTGGTTTGAAGGTTGTGTGAAGCATGAAGAACATGGAAAGTTGAATAGCTGCAAGCCTTGGTAACAAAGAGAAAGTGTACCCTGAGACAGGAGAATGAATGTCACTTAAACACGAGTTACCTAAAGGTCACTTAACAAGAAGCCAGTATGAAACAAAACTCAAGCATCTTAACAAACATACATCATGCATTGTTTTTTGAACATAGTGTTTATTTTTGAAGAATCACAGTCAAGTAGCTGTGACATATTGCTGTTTTTAGAGTTTAAATGTATTAGGAGGGAGCTAGCATATATTGATGTTGTAAATCAATATTGCTGGAGAGGGGAGCTAATGCTGTGGTATCAAGTGTTCCATTCAAAACTTACACATTTTAACAGGGTACGTGCTGAGCAGAAGCAGCATATCTCCTCACAAAATACTATGAGTTACTGTTTTACTTTGTAACTTTATGGAGGAGGCAGTTATGCAATTTATACATATGTTCCATTTTAGATTAGAGACCAAAATAAGGAAAAGAAAATGCTTTGCTTAAATGCACAATAGTTCAGCCAAATGCTACAGCTTGGTGTTTGCTGACAGGCTTGTGAGCAAGACTGAATGGTGAGCAGTGAGAGCAAATAAGGACTACTCCATATTCAGTATGTGTGCTTGTGTGCATGCATGTATGAGCCTGCATGTGCGTGTAAGTACTTTAGTGTGTGTGTTTGTGCGTGCATGTGCCTGAGCATGTAAAAGCTTAAGTGTGTGTTTATGGGCGTGCGAGTGTGTAGAGGGGGTTAAGCAGTGGGGTATTCTCGCCTCTGGTCAGAGGTGGAATTAATTTTAGCTGGCAGTCCCACGCTGCGGTCATTTGGTTTAAAGGGAGGTGTTATTATCCTGATTTGGCCGTAACGGCTGGGGATTGGATACCCGACTGGCAGCTAGACACTCTCTTTTAAAGACAAAGAGGCTGGAGACTTTTATGACTGAAGAATAAATAAGAGTGGAAAACCAGCTAGACTGGAGAATATCAGTCGCCATCAAACAGATACTGAAAATCTGGTCAAATTCTAACAGCTCTCAGAAGTGTAGCACACCTTAGTTTAATGTTCATAACCATTTTGTTTCATATTTGGAAAGGATGTCAATATAATTTTTTTGGAGTTCTGCCAGAGACCCTATTGAAAGATTCAAATGCTGTGTTGCAGTTACCATTTTTCTTTACAGTCCGCTTAACAATAATTTGCAGCTCACACTACAGAAGTAATTTAGAAGTAATGAAGAACAAGATACATCAATAATTGCAATCAGATGCTGAGCAATTTGTGAATAAACATTCGTATGTGGGTCACAAAATGCATGTAGATTCACACATAGAAGACCACTACAGTCACATGGAAGCAGACACATACGCGCACACATGTGTACACACACACACACACACGAGCAATAGACTTAATCAGAGATGGTGGTTATAAAGTAATTGTATTGTATATTCTTCAGAATGAGCCTAAGCCCCTATTTCATTAAATCAAAGATCTATCTCCTGACAGAAATACCCAAATGACCACATTCCCCATTTTAAATACCAGCCATCTGCCAAGGAGGGCCTTTTCAGCGGCCCAATCATTTGCATAACCAAAAGATTATTATTTTTCCCCTATGAAAGTTGAAATGACTGAATAATTATAATGTAGTGGATTAGAATGAGGAAAAAACATGCCTTGATGTCAGAGAAGATTGCTGAGTAGTCACTATAATCACTGCTTAGGTTTTTAATCAGAGTGAAATACGGGCCATAAATTATTGCCTTTCATGCAAACTTGTGTTTATGCACCGGCGCATCACAAATCTAATTTTTCAGCATTTTTAAGAGGCTTAAAAGATAGTTATTTTAGTTCAGGAGCTCTGAATTAAAAATCATTCGGGTATACTTTCACTCGTGGGGATTATGCTCCATACTGTAAGGTTTTTTCCAGAATTACATTATAAACTTGAAATAACCTGCCCTTGCTTCAGCACAGCTGCCTGTGTCTCATACATGCCAGCCAGCTGAGATACAAACATAAAATACATGACATGGACTATAACTTTCAGCTCATATTGTGTAATACCTGGAAACCTTCATCTTAATATCCTAAAGGAGTGTGCTTTGGTACACTGAATGTATTGCATCACTCTGGAACCTACAACTCATAAAAGTATGTACTGTTAAATCTTAACGCCAATGTACTGTACTGTACAGCAGTGGAGTGTCAAAAGAAGAACTCATACATTTATTTAAATACCTTTCAGCTAGAAAGTGAAAGATAGTTTTAATATTACAAAACACCTCAGGATTCAGCTACTAAGATAAGATGCTCTGAGCCATGAACAGAAAAACGGCAGACATACGTACAATCGGTTTATCTATGAGCCCCATTCTCGCTGCTCACAAGCTAAACACAGCAAAGTCTATGATGCCTGCACACTCCTTATCCTTAACAAAGCAGCAAAGCCAATCCATTGTGCTGGATCCTTCTGTAACAAATTCATACATCCATATCGACACACCAGGAAACAAGACACCCAAGGAGCGAGGGATAGAGTGATGGACAGAGAGATGGAGGGATATATTTCCCCTTCTCTTTTTGTTTCGTTGGGGGTATTAGTAATCAGAGCCCCCTTTGGTCTTTACAGCTGCAAATTGCTTTGGCACCTCTTCCCCCTGCAGTCTGTCCTGCCAAATCCGCCCATGATGTATCATTATCGCAACTTTGGGTGGAAATCCATAGAATCAATAGGTTTGTCAGGGAAACTCACGCCTGGGATTGCTTACATGCTGTGAAGCTTGTTCATCCACTAGTCAGGCCTATCCTGCCACAGGCAACAACGGGAAAAAAAAAACAGCAAAAAACAATCTGTATGTCTGTATATTCAAAATGTACATGAAGGCTCATACACACATTCAAACATTCACATATGCAAAAAAATACACAGTCGCTGGGACACAAAAATGCAGATATATCTCTGTATATGTTTTTCTATGTATTTGTCTGCTCCATATAGACTCTGTATGTTTGTGTATCTGTCTGTCCTGTCTTCCCATCTGCCCTTATCTTTGCCTATCTGTCTGTGTTTTACTTCATTAGTCGAGATGGTCAGCAGGAGCTGGATGGACGTCTCTTCCCATGTAATTACTGTCCGGTAAACAGGTCAGAAGGGTAGAGTCCAGCCACAGCTGCTGCAGCTTGCAGCAACTCACACACATATACACACAAGCACATGCACGCATGCATGCACAACCACACACACTGACTGTGGATCCTGAGCTTTCAGAGTGGTATTGATTGGTTGGGCTGTGACATCTCCTAAGCCATGTCACCCCTGTGAAAGAAGCCTCCAAATTGACCAATAATAAAGTGGTGGAAGTTGTAGTGGCACTCTCCTGGGAGCTGTCCGTGTGGACTGTGTCACTGTGTTTGTCGGCGAAGCATGTGTCTACGTATGTGTATGACTGTGTGCGCACTGGATATATGTGTGTGCCCTCTTTCCTTGCAATCCCCATCAACACCACAGTGACCATCTCTGTTGAAACACATTTACACATTTTAGACATACATAAATCTTAACATTCTGGTCAACCTTGATCCACTGTAGTTTGGTTATCAGTCAAATACATCTGTGGAAGACGCTGTATCGCAGGCTGGGCATACTGTGTTAAAACATCTTCAAGGTAAAAAGTCCTAGAATGTTGTTCATAGATCACAGCCCTGCATTTAGTGCCATTGTACCATCTGAATTGGTGTTAAATCTTAGGGGCCTTGGCCTTTGTAATTCCATTCGTAAATGGTTACATGACTGAATGGAGGACCTCAGACAGTCAGAGTAGATGTCAGCCACTCAGCTACCATGGTTCTCAACACAGGAGCACCACAGCAATTTTGCTTTTGTCAATTACTGTAAAGTCTTTTCACACTCTATTTCTAAGTGATTGGAGTGATAGATGACAATCATGACAACTACTATTGGAGTGAGGGACCCATACATATGGTACCAAGAGTGCAACCTCCACCTAAATGTTGACAAAGAGATTATTGATAGTTTTTGGAAGTGCAAAACTATTCAGCTATCTGTGTTCATCAACAAAGTTGAAATAGTGTACAATTTTAGATTCTAAATAATTTAGATGTCAGACCTACTCTCTTAGTCTATACTTTTTTCAATGCCTTCGGTTTTCTTTGGTGCTGCTACGGAGCATTCATGCAAGAGACATACTGGTGTGGTTGGGCAACTGAACAACACCACAAACATGAGTGGAGGGCAGTGAAATAGGCTTTGAAAATTATAGGAACACCACTGCCACAGATTCAAGAGATTTACACCTCCAGCTATAGAAAGAAGGCCCTAAGTATTATGGAGGACACCAGCTACCCAGCACATGGTCTGTTCTCATTGCTTCCCTCAGGAAAACCCTGACAGAGCATTAGAGCTCGCAGCAGCCGCTTCAAAGATAATTTTGACCTTCAGGGAGTTAGATTACTGAGCAGTTGACACT
Organism: Acanthochromis polyacanthus; assembly: GCF_021347895.1. Taxonomy (NCBI): domain Eukaryota; kingdom Metazoa; phylum Chordata; class Actinopteri; family Pomacentridae; genus Acanthochromis; species Acanthochromis polyacanthus. The sequence goes on from NC_067132.1 coordinate 15,016,866, forward strand.
TAACGTAACTCATAGTAATTATTTGTTAGATTTAATGTTTGTTATTATTGCTTGTTAAACTTATTTATATAGTTTTAAGGGCTGAGAGAGAACCAAGTCAGATGCATTTCATTGCTTTTTAGTGTACAACTGTACTTTTGCATGTGCAGTATATGGCATCAAAATTTAACTATTTTTCTATTCATACTCAAACTCTATTCTTACCAGAGTTTCATGTATACAAGGCTAACAGTCTAACACTTTGCATTTTGATCCTTGATTCAAACATTTTGCTTTTAAGCATGTGTAGTTATTGCACTATCAAGTGCCCAGATAGCTACAGCATCGAACAGCTTACATTATGCAAATGTAATTGGCTGTACTTGGCTCAAGTAAATGTATTCCTATTAAAATGACATGTGAAAGGAATGCACATTTGAACATGAATGTATATAAAACTCAGCTTTTATAACTGTACAGCATATGCATTTTAGTTTAAATAGGAATAAATTTAAAGAAGAAAAAGTCCACATCGTCTAAACTCTGAAAATAAAACCGTGATCATGGTTTTAGAGTCTCTCAATTGTCACTTTACACTTAAGGGTGCTATATCATGCACAGCTTTGTCTTTTTTGACAAACTGTACATTAAAAATCTTTGCAGTTGGCTATTGAACTAAATTATTTACTGTGTACAAATAGTTTCTAAAATGCTCTCTTGGAGATGTGGATACATCTGAGTTATAAATGCTGCAAATTTTACCTCAAAATATGACTCTAAATGAGTCAGAAGATAGTGTTCAATCCTGATCTCCTCCGCAATGCCCTGGCTTCCTAAATAGGTATGATATTAAATGTCTGTGACGGCCAGAAACTCCATGAATGTTGCTTCACACTGCTGGCAGTTGTTGAGAGGGCAGACAAAATTTCAAAGTTTATGTAAAGACCCTTCACTTACTGACTCATTAATCTTCACTGAGCGAGATCAACCTTAAAAACAAACAAAAAAAAGCACAAATTTTTGTGTGTGTGTATGTGTGTGTGCACAGGCGTTCCAACACCAGCCTCATTATAGCGCCGCTTTATGCACAAAGACTGTGGGGTCACATTGATTTGACTCCCTGGAGTATTAGCATGGGATTACAGCAGTCAACAGGCCTTCATTAATGTGTGTGTGTGCGCGCGTGTGTGTGTGAGGGAGTGAATGAGAGAGAGAGATGAACCAAGGGTAATTAGTACATAGAATAGTCCGACATGCTGCGTCTCTGCCATGGAGAGTGTGTTTGAGTGCGTGTGTGTGTGAGTAACTGTGTGAGTGAGAGGATGAGTGTATTTGTGTGCCCTCATTAATTCTTTGTACTAATACAACCACCACCCTGCTTGAAGTGTTAGACTCTTTGAGAGCTTCTCATCTTTATGATTTAACACTTTGATCTGAGAGTTTGATTGTGTGTGGGCGGGGGCAAGTTAGTTGATGCTGGTGTGCATGTCCCTTTGTATTAAGTCATGTGCATGTGTGTTATTATACTTGTGTTCAATAGGCTTGTATGAATATGTATGTTTCTGTTATGTCTTCACCTGTGTGTTGCTGTGCACGTGCCTATTAGAGAGAAACATATCCAACATCTTACAATCACTTGTCCACAGTGTGTGTCTGTGCAAGCGTGTGTGTATAATGACACCCAATTCAAACACTTGGTGGATTACTCATCATTACAATTTGCATAACTTTGAAGTATTCATATCATTAGTGAGGCAATTACAATAATTAACATGGGAATCCATGTCAATGGGCCACAGCCACGAGGCAAGTGCAATTACAACTATGCTAATTAGGGTTTGATTAAGCTTTTAAAGAACAATCGGCTTATTTAACTGAACATATTCAAGAGGCTGTAGAGACCATACCCCAACCCGCCTCCCTCCCCCTCACACACATCCTTTTACTCACACCACCTGATGGTGAAACATGCACATATGCAAGCACACACACATTAATTTACCCATGGAAACACTTGTGTGTATGTAGAAGCACCAGGTGTGCAAGGCGGTAGATGCACACACAGCACACTGTCACTGCCATGTGTACACACAGTGTAGAGATAGACACACACATACACACATATAGTAGCATACAAATCCATGCCCTTATGCACATACACACATGGCTGCACACTCACTGTCTCCCTCCTCCCTCCCTCCTCCTTTTGTTTTGTCCGCCAGTCTTTCTGTCCAGACAAGAAGACAGGATGTGTGTGTGTGTGTGTTTTTTTTTTTCCATTGAACAAGAACAATTTGCTGTCTGATGTTGGAAGCCTCATTGTAGTGACGGGGCCTAAATTAAAGTGTGGGCTTATTAAAGCTTGTGCATGTATGTGTATGTGTGTGCGCGCGCATGTGCTCCTGACACTGATCCGCCCAATAAACTCACTGTCCGTGACTAAGAGTGTGCTCGCAGCAAGACAGACACAATTGCCTGTTAAGTCAGTGTTGCTTTTATTGGGCCTCCCTGAACAATGCCTTGATGTGTGTCATGGCTCAAACCAACATCAAGACAAACTGAGATTATTTTAATGAATTAACATGCCCTCCTCTTCGCTGTGAGGGCATTTTCTGAATGGTGATCTACGCACACCTTTGCACCTTACAAATATATTCTGTTTGGCCAGGTTTTCTTTATGTCTCCATTTTTCCTCTAAATTCAGTTTTCACAGCTGAATGAAATGCTGTTTTCATATAATTTTAGAGCTTGCTTTAACCTGAATGGAAAAGTGATTTGGATTGTATCTCGCTGGATCGTTCCAGGAGCTTTGGTCTTTTGAGTCTAATGCGCAAAGTAGAATAAAAACACTTATAACTCAATCCTATTTGACCCAAGTCAAAGCAGAGTTCTCTACACTTTTTTTTTTCATGAACACATATGAATGATTTAATCTTTTATCACGGGTCTGGGCCTTATTAAAATATATTGCTTCTTTTGTCCAGTGGTGTCCTGCCAGATACAGACCCATGACCCAGTTTTTGGTCCAAGCTCAACATTGAAGCCAACTGTTTTAAAACAGAAATTTATCTTCTCTCTTTTGGAGTTCTTATTGTCACAACTACAGTAGAAGTAAATCAAAGCAAGAAAAAAGTGAATGATAGAGTCAAATTGTCTGTCTTATGGTCTGAGTCAGTCTGGGTCAGCTAGTCGATGAATGTCACTCACTGCCATGTCAGGGTCACTATGGAGCAAATAAAGCGCTGTCTTGGAAAGTCTATAATAACCATTGACAAGAGGAGTGCTGTTTATTTGTTATGACACACATACGGGTGAGCACTCATACTGTACTTGTACGTGCACATCGCATTCACACTTTAACAGACGCACAATAAGCACCTCCATTCAGCTTAAGTCTGCCTCTGCTTCTAAGTTGCCTTCTGAGATCAGTTTGGTAAGACTGCATATGTGTGAGCCAGTCGGAGGTATGTGTGTGTAAATACTGGATTTCCATATAGTGTGTGTGCGGTTGTGCAGCTATCATCATTACCCTAGTCAATACCCACATGTCCACGTATTGATCACTCTATCGATGAGCAATGAAGGATCTCAGGCTGCAGAGAGCTTTGTGGATCTGTTTAGACTTTTACTGAGACCACACAGTGAGATCAGCTCAAGTTCAGTTAAAGATCACCTCCAGGGCAAGATTATTGGCTCTTATGCAGTTTTACAGGCAGCATTGAGTACACATCTGATTATGGTGTTTCAAATAAAAATACATGTTATCGTATGTTTGTTTGTTTTCCAAAGAAAATGGGTGTTCTTTTTCCAAATCTATTTGTTAGTTTTATCCTCTGGACATGTACTTGAACACACCTCTAATCATTACATGTAATGTTTGTAAGCTCGAGGGTTTAATCTCCTGCTACAGGCATGCTGATCAAAAGTTTTTTGCACTTGAAAGTGTAAATTATAAATCAGAGTTGTATGCATTCGTTCATTTTGTTTTGCTATTGAATCATCTTTAACGATCCTCAAAACTGTAGTCAGAGATGGTAAATTAAACTTGCACTTACTGTTGTCTGACAAAGGAAGGTATTTCATGTAGTCTTTTTATTTATTACGTCAAGCGAACCATATGAAATCACCAAATACCCCCCCCTTTTTTCCCCGCAATTACAAACCATATTACAGTGACTGTTAAACTGCAACCTAACAGTGTGCAATTGAAATGCTGTATAAACTTTCTATATGTATATTAACGAAGGGCAAATTCTTCCAGACTGTAATTTGAGGGCCACCCTATATCGGAGAAGTCATGCTTATTTTATGCCAGAGGTTCTTCATCTTTTCCAGCCCACGCCAGAATTAGAAGTTTAGTGTCTCACCCTGAGAAGAAGGCTCATTAAAACATATTACTACTCTTGACATGCAGGAACTCACCAACGGCCCATTTAACTCCAAAGCCAGAGTTCATGGAACCGATGGACAGTTTCCGTGCATAATTAACTTACTGAACACACTGTATCTGATTCTGTAAGTCTGCTTCTTGCTAAGGTTGATAATGTAAGCCATAAGATCATGTGATTGTGCGCCCAGGTGCAGTTTTATATATTTTCTACTGCATGACATTACACTAATTGTAATGCTATGTGCTGAAAGAATCAATAAATTTGAATTTATTTAAGCTTTTTAACTCAAATGAAAAATAATTTTAGTTTGTCATATTTTTTTCCTCATATGAACTCAGATTTGCAATGTACCCTTTTGGTCAATCAGCAGTAATTTACGTACAAATATGATCAATTTGAATCTAAAAGTACAAAAACAGGTGTGAACTGTGCAAAGATCGGATCCTTTACAAATTAAACAGGAACAGATGTGCGAGCATAAGCAGGGTGGGAAATTATATTCTGATTTGGTGAAAGTTGTGATGAGAGAGAGAGAGAGGGTTTCTGAAAATAGTATTGATAATAATACATAATGAAGCACTTCTAACGTGCCTGTTGATTTTGATTCTTCCATATTTTACTCTACTTGATATATATTTTCTTATAATTCTGCTATATTTTATCCTTTTTCTTGCTCTAGTCTGTTTTTCTTGCTACCGTAGTTGGACAGTGCATCTCTTCAGATCTGTGTTTTGCTCGCCCACAATTCTAGGGCTGTATTTGAATATGCGCCTGACCAAAGTGTGACTATTTGTTATGTTTGAGAAACGGCATCAGGAAATAGTTGCAGCTAAGAAAAGATAACTGTATTGGGTGTGAATTTTATTCCTATGCGCATGTATGAGATGACAATTGTGCTTTCCAGCATCAACCTCTGTAGGGCCCATTTAACTTTTGGGTGTGATGACACTCCTCATTGCTGCACTTAAACTGATCAGCTACAACATTAAAACCCACCTGTCTGATGGGCTCACTTTATGCCACCAAATCAGCTCTGATCTGTCTGGTTATGGATATAGGACATCTAGTGGTGTCTGACTCTGGGACTTTTGAATGTCTGGTGAACATATGAACATGTTGGGCTCTGAGTCATGTTCCTTGAACTGTTCCTGAGAAGTTGATGCCATGTGGCAGTGGGCACTATTGTTGACAGACATGACTTTTAATGATGATCAGCTAATTAAAAATAAGTCAACTGTGGAAAGATAAGTAGTAGAGATAAAGTGCAACAATAACTACTTGCTTACTACTTACATGCTTATTTTGTATGAATTTCCCTCAAAATAACACTTGTATTCACAAGGTTTTATTCAGTTTGATGTGGCAAATGCAGTTTACGACGCTACGAGCACACCAGAGTTTTTTCTGAACAGTTTACCCAGAATTATGTGATGTCTGATGTTAACAAAACATCACGGAGTACATTTCCATGACAGCATTGGAGCATAATGTGTGTCAACGTAGTCAGTTTGTCTGGAAAAAAAAAAAAAGCCTGCAGGCCTCTTACATTTTCTCCCTCTTCCCACCTTTCAATTTCTGCTCCCCCCATCCTCTTTACCATCACTCTCCCTTCTCCCTCCACTACCCCTGCCCAGGCCCCTCCTCATCCATACCCCCAGGGTGTCCTGAGACCCTTCATTACTGTCGCTATGGTAACACCTCAACCATTTGACAGTGGTCCCGGACACTCCTCCCCACCCACCCATCTTCTTTTCCTGACTCCTTCACTCCTTCTGTCCTTGTCTTCCTCCTCTTCAGCCCCCCTCCCCTCCCAAAGTCCCTCCTGCTCCTCTCAAAACATGGCTTCCGGACAAAAATCACCAAATCACAGCAGCAAGTGGGGCATATGATGATGGGACGACCCCCTGAGGTTTTCCTCTCTCCCCAACCACTCCTTAAATGGCTGGAGCAATCATAACGTCCTAACACTTTGAAGTCAAGTCTCAATTCCACTCTTTTCACTTTCTCCGTCTGTCTCCCCGTCTGTCTGTCCCTCTTTTCCGTACACGCTTTCCTCAAGAATCAAATTGGCTGACTTGTGGGCCTATATTGCCGTGACAGAGGGATGTCGTGCTGACTATTTCTCAACCAAATCAGTCGGCATCCAATTAAACATGGGAATATTGATCTCACGCCTCATTTCTGAGGATTAGTATTCCCTTTGAAACATGCTCTGTTTGAAACATGGCCATGATGAAAACACACATGGACACATGCGCGCACACACACACAAAATATACATGCTGAGAGACATGAGCGCTGTTGGCTGTCTGCCCTCCAGGTGTGACATGATGATCAGCTGTCGTTACGGCTCGCCTTCACGTTGGTGACAGTAGATGATGTCGACATGAGATTTAAGGCCCCTGTTGCTTCTGCGATGCCAAGTTCATGCTCATACACACATGCTGAACGCGCTTTCAAAGATACACACATACACGTATATACACACTGGGTCAGATCAGTTCTCCCTGGCCACCTCTGTGCTTTGTAGCGATGTTTTAATCATGATCGGGTTTGTTTGTAATTATAAACACTCTGAGACGCCCATATCAAAGAGCTTCATAGAATTCAGGCCTATGGGTATCCTTGGTTGCTTTTGAAAAATGTACACACACACACATACACACTAACAAACACACACGCTTAAATGCTTCACTTCAAAAGCAGACCCTTCTTTCTGAGATGTCTGCACAGCTTTTGCATACACCTTGAAGGCCTTTTGCCCAGAGCCCCAAGGTCAACACAAGTTGTTTGTGCATGTCGTGTCGAGCCGTCCCCTGGGCTCAGCTGCTTCAGAGGCCAGGCCTCGCTTTTTTACACCGCGAATGCCCATCCTTCAAAGTCAACCCCCAACATCTGAGAGAAACAACACTTTGAAAGCTTAAGTTAGAATCAGCGGAAATTAACAAACTTAATTTTTAAACGAAAAGGTTCTGTTTTCTTGATGGAAAGCTAGTACCTCACAGGTTAAGTAGTGGATGTTTCATGTGGATTTCTTTTAGTGGAGTCTTATTACCAGCTGAGATAATCTTTAATCCTGCTGTTTACAGTACTGACTCCCTAAGAGGTGGAGAAAAAGGGCAGTCCACTATAATGATGACGTTTATCCTCATCACTAAATTCATCAGCTAAATTTAATGTCTTCATGTTAAGATACAGACATTAGTTTTCACTCCAGATATTAAGTAAAATGGTTGTCTTTTACTGCTCATACCTTACGTTTATTTTAGATGCATTCAGTGCACCAGGCTAAAGACCACATTTGAATCAATGTAAATGAAACTAAATGCATATTCTAGTTTAACTGGTTCATTGTCTTACTTACCCCCCTTTTTAAATTTCCAAGAACCCTCAACAAACGGCATGCTGTTAAATTATTTTGCATAAGACTTTGAGTCATATTAGGGGTAGCATAATGAGACGGTGAAGTTAATCTCCATATAGCCTGTGATTGTTTAGATGCTGAACATTCCTGAAGTTTTTGAACCTAGCCTTGCAATTTTGGATATTTTGTGCTTGTATCCTGAGGTAAATGTCGAAACACGCACTGAAAATAAAAGTAGAATGATATTAAGAACATTGATTCAGAAGTTGAAAGAATCCCCCAAAAAGGCATGATGCTGGAGTAAGTTAAGTTTTTGAAGTTTTCAAACTATTAATATTATGAGATGGATAAAGGAAAACATTTTATACAACCGTGTGACTGTCCACCATTTTATAGAAATTTCAGAGATAATGCTACTGACATAAAATAGATTGTGTGTGTGTGGATTATGCAACATAGAACTGATCACAGGCAGGTTATGCTGAGTTGCCCATGTGGGTGTTTAAGAGGAATAAAATTATTGAGTGTTGCCTAAACTGCACAGGAGTTTTTGTGCTTCTCGTACTGACGAAGTTGCTTACTTATTTGATGATTAGTTTGATTATTGCACTTACATGAATAGAAAACAGGGGTTCCCATTGAAGGGGCCCCCAAGATATGAACTATTTGACCAATGAATTTAAATAAAACATTTGGCAAGGCCCCTGGTTCAAGTTGAAGACCCGCATCTAACTTCAGCATGAATTATAAAAGCGATGTCTTTGAAAACGACCTTGTACTTTCACTTTACTTTTTTCCCACTCTCTGTAAAGACCATGAAATGAAAGAAATATGTGTTGTTGTTGGGGCAAAGGAGTGCATGGTGTCTCCAGAGTCATTTTCATTCACAGATAAACACACGGCAGCTTCGGTAAACAAGATTCACGGGGAAAGAGTGAGACACATTTGATAGTCATAAAGGATTTTTTCCCCTCAACGAGCAGAGATCAAATAAACTCTGTGTGTCTGAGGTGCCGCGTAGCCTCAAGCAGTGAAGCATAAATTTAGAACAAATCTTGTTTCTCTTACAAGGGTATTACTTTAATTTCTATGCTTGGGTAAAAAAGGGAAATGCGGGGGGCAAATTATGGAAAAAAAAAAAACACCGAAGAAGGAAGCAAATCTTCCATCTATCCTTCCTATCCATCAGAAATTATGCTGTATCCTAGTTCAAGTTGTCACCTCATATACCACCTGACCCCGTAGCTCCCTTCTAAAATCAGTTTTGTTTGAAAATGAAAAAGCAATTTTCCTTGGGTTTATAATCCTTAGTAATAGTCAACCATCATTTTTAATCTTTAGATGCATTTTAAATCCAAGCTGTAATGTCTTAACTCTCCGCCAAGGTCAAATATCTTAGCAAATAAGGCTTAAGCTTTGTTTTATATGAAAGAATTACATGATTAATACCAAAGAATTAATCACGTACTCTTCAGATCTCCCAGATTGGGTTTGTGCTAAAGGATTATGCTGTCCTACTTTTTCACATGACATAAATTGACATGGAGGTTTGTTTAGCAAAGTACTGCTAAATACAGTCTTTTTAACTCTTTGGTTGCACAAGGAGCCTTGACTGCAGGCTGCAGCATTCACTGATATTGTAACTCTTGGAGTAATCATGACCAGTTATTGATTTATAGCCTGTGCAGCACAATTCAAATCATGACAGGGAAGTCTTTAATATATTAGTTTCAACAGATCCATTATTTCAAAGACAAACTAAAGCTCAATTTTGAATTAAATCATCGAAGCAGAAGTTCTTTGATATGTGAATTGTCTTCTGTTTTTTGTACGATCGTACCGCAGAGCACAGAAAAAATACGCTGGAGGAGTTAGGAAGAAGCTTACCTTTTTGAACAGGTCTCTCTGAAAAGGGGAAATGTGATACAGGACACTTGCACTGGTGAGACCAAATCCTGTCCTGCTGAGAGTAAACAAACAGTGTGACTTTTCAACGGAAAATGACCACAATGAACACCTCATATGCCCAGGTGTTTGTAACTCTCTTTTCTAGACTTAATGATAAATTAATCCAATAAGTCACTTTGGTGTTATGTTGACTCCTCAGAGTACAGTTTTATTAAAAAAAACCTGTTCCCTCATCCAAGAATGTCATGCTTTTGATAATGCTTTTAAGCAATGCCAGTAACTTTAGCAACTGTCCTCTCTACGGAATCGGTCATCGTTTGAAACTCCAAATCCAAATCATCACCTGCCACCTCTTGTTTCTGTATTTACGACCACCCAGGAGGCCATCTCTTATTAATGCACACTTTTATAAACTGGACAGCAGTTTCACTCCTCAACCCCCTCCTGTACGTCCAAACAAACTGTGATTTATAATTCATATGATTTATGATCTATTGGAGTGCTGAAGTACCGCCGTCTTCTCAGCCGTTCGTTTATACATGCGCCCACTATAGATAAAGTAAAACTAGATGTAGATGCATTGGATGATTTCATTCAAAATCTGCTCATGTGTTTATTATGCACAATAAATCTAAAACCACTTGGAGTGTCAAAGCAATCTGTTGCCTCTGCTGCACTTTTATTGCTGGGCAAAATGATAAGTTGCTTGGTAAATTGCAGGGATAGCGACACATGCATATTAATAGGAGATTCGGATGTCCCTGCATTTTGATCAATGCAAAATGAATAATTGCGGAATGTTTTGTGGCAAAGTTGTATCACAGTAAGGCCATGGATATTTTACTTTAGGGACTGAAAGAGACAGATGTATTTGAGTCATTGTGTACCAGCCAGCTTTAGTATTTACACGTGGTTCACTCATGGCCGGATCTAACACATTTTTAAAACATAAAACTACTCACTTTTTAAAACACTCTGATCCTGTGTACTTTGTTATTTTCATTTTACATTTTTATGAAACATCTGAAATACGTTTTATCAGTTGGTGCAAGTGCATGTGATTAGCATATGAAAGGTTATATTTGACCCTCCGGAGTCAGTTGCATTTAGCATCCATTTTGAGTCACGCTTCCCTTTTTGTTCTGGATTACCTTGGATATCACCTGGCTGTGACTGTGAGTCTAATGAATGTTGATGTCTCTATATGTGACAGATATTACACAATAAAAATGTTTCAGTAAAACTCACTATGTGGGGTAATTGGTGCTGTTTAAAAATGCATCAGGTTCGGCATGGCGGTGTCGACACATGCATATACACACAAGCACGCACACACACACACGCACACACGCACACAGTTGCACGCCAGGCACTTTCTGATCTGACCCGTCAAAACTCATTAAGGCTTAAAACATATTTCTAACTGACACCCGAAGTCTCCATTAGAAAACCGCCAATTACCGCTGAAAGATATCCCCCCACCTGCCTGCCACATTTGCATATGATTGGAGCGATCAGTTAAAATGAGAGCATTTTGGCTCTGCTCAAAAATTCACAGTACGCCGCCAGATCAAGGGAAAGGGGGGGGGAGGCATAGTAATGTGAAGTCAGCGCTTTAAATGCAGGTTTAAAAGTTGCTTGGACTGCGGGGGTGAGAGTGGGGTTACGTCCTCAGAATCGTGGTTATAGATACAAGTTGGACAGCAGTGCCCCATCTTTGCGCAGCTCTCAGCAATAAACTGTTTTGCCGGCGCGGAGTGGATCTAAACATCTCTCATTTAAATACATTTGAATACAAGGACAAAAAATAATAGGCACTGAACATGTAGCTCTATTGTCGTGGGAGTAAGGAGTGCAAGCAGTGCAGTTTTGCGCAATTATGAATGTTTTAATGGCAAAGTTATGCCCATAGATTTTTTTATTTTTTATTTTTTTGCCGTGGTTTAGGAACATGTTGGGGTTTGTCAGTGTGCAATTGTGTGTGGGGAAGAGAGAGGAAGATTTAGGGCCTTTGCATCATGGTTTTCAAGAAAAACAGCACTTATACCCATTACAATCAAGATCATTCATGTTGAAGTCGTCCTTTCTGGGTCTCTGTCTCTCTCTCTCTACTCTTTATTCTTTTGTCTCTGTCTGTCAGTCTGATTGTCTGACCATTACTGCCTTGATAAAGTTGTCTGGAAATGAGAAGTCAGGTCTTCAATCAGTGCAGAAGTAGGCCAATAGATGTGAATCCAAACATATGTCAATCAGAGACATAATCACCAGGCCTCTGGCTGAGGTGGGAACTGTAACAGTGGACACTATGGTAAAGACACACACGTGCTCTCATTCATAGAGGGTCAGTGATTACTGATAACTTCTATTTTTGTCTTACAGTGGTGCTAAATAAATCTCTACACACTATGCCTGACGGTCATTGTTGCATCCATAGCGACATCATCTTTTCTTTTGACAGATGCAACCTTTTTAGAGTAAATAGATGATATGCTGCAGAGAACGTGAGATATAGAACAAAAATCGATGTTCAATATCCAGGTCGAGTCCTGCAGTGTATGCATTAGGATTTCACAGGAAAAAGTTTCAGGAAACTGTCATTTAAAAGAAAAATGACCGATTCGAATGGAGAATATAATATAACATACCAAAAAAAAAAGAAAAAAGTGAATTCTGGTCACTGTGCTGATGACAGCTACTATGTGGGTATCATGTGTGGATGGAGCTTAAATATCATTGGATGAGGTTGTCAGACTTTGCTGAATGTGAGAAAATTAAAATATAAATATAATAGGTTGAGATAATGTGAATTGGGTTATTAGCCTCCTGTTGGAAAAAAAACTGGTGATGACATTGATTGTAAGGTGTGACACATTTTCTTTATATGCAACAGACAATGATGACTGTGCTGATGGCAGGACGATCATTATCACCATAATCATCATTGGTATAATCAGTACTGTTTTCAGAGGGAGATTGCTTTGAGCCTCCTATTGGTTGTTCAGAGTGCGATAGGGAGATGGAGGGACACGCACACATACAGATAAACCCAGCGGCTCTAAACGAGGCTCTTCATTGTTTCCCATGTGATTAAAACCGAGTGCCGTTGAGTCTCTTATATTGTCATCAGCCTGCTTGTGTGTGTGTGTGTGTTTGCTCTCCCTGCAGTGGACCTGCTCTAAATGAATGTCAGCTTGCCTTAGTCCAAGCATGGGCCCCAATGCGGCCGATCGATACTTCATTAGGCTCTGGATTGTCTTGTGTCCATGCAACCTTGAAGCTGTTCCTTAATTACCCCAGCATTAAGGCCCTGGACGGCGCTACAGACCACGCTACACTGAGGATGACCAGACTCAACAAAGCAGTGACCCCTCCCTCCTTACCCCTCCCACACCCCCTTGCCTCCCTGCATCAGATGCAAAAATGCTCAGATATATAGACACACACACATAGAGGTACACATACAGTACAGGAACATGTACACATGCATGCACCCAAGTCGACATGTATTCATGCATGCATGTATGCCCCTTCTTTCCCTTTTCTCTCTTACACACACACACACACACACACACACACACACACACACACACACACACACACACACACACACACACACACACACACACAGACACACACACAGACACACACACACACACACACACACACACACACACACACACAGAGATACATAGCACCTTGAGGCTACAGTGGAAGCAGGGGTTGAAAGGGGAGGAGGATGGGTGAGGAAGGGAGGGCAGGAGATTGGAGAGGGCAGGAGAGAAAGGGTGAATTGAGGGCAATGAGGGGTACACAGACACAATCAGCAGTAGATAAAAGGGAGTATGTATGAATTTTATGGGTTTCTAATAATTACTGAAAATGACTGAGGATGGCAGAACAGTACAGTTGATTTTTGTGATTTAAGTTCAAAAAGGGGGTTTTGCCAGATCTCGCATTATTTTCATTTTTTTGTGGCAATTTTACTATCTGCCATGTAGCAATAAAGAAATAATTATCAAAACTATTTGATTTCAGTGTTTATGGTGCAATTACTAGCCTCTTTTTCAAGATGTGAAGCAGACAGCACACAAGATAAAATGCTTAAATGTCACCGGGCTTGACATTTTGACCATGCATGTGTGTATGTATGTATTTATATAAAGTGTGTAGGTGTGCATTTCATGTCTGTGTGTTGCATTTGTGTGCACTTGTGTGTGTTTGTGCGTGTGTGTGTGTGCGCGCGTTTTGCACTGAGTCTAATCCTTTCCATTCACGGAGAGCAGGGATTTCTGGGAGGAGGACGAGGAAGGGGGAAGAGAGAGAAGTGGGAGGAGCGAGAAAAAGATGATGTGGAGTCGAGGAGGAGAAAACAAAACATAAATAAATTAATTTCTTTTCTTCTTGTGCGCTGAGTCAGAAATGGGTAACATTTTTAGAGAGTTAGAAATACTGTGCTGCTCCTAATGTAAGCAGGTGGAAAACTGAAGTAATAACGGGAAGATTCAGGCAGAGTAAAGACGCGAGAGAGGGAGGATGAAGAAAGATGAGAGGCGGTAGAATGTGTTCAAATAGATCATTACAATGAAAAGAGAAAGAAAGGGGGAGACGGGCACACGACGACGGAGGTAGAAGAGGAGGAAGTTGAGGAGGAGTGAGGGGGAGAGAATGGGTGAGATGTGGAAGAGGAGGCAGATGGGAGGGAGGGGGAGGGAGGAGGTGGGGTGCAGTCAAATGGCACTCATGACAAATGACATCCCCTGTCTCCCAGTCCCCTCTCCTCAGCACCATGATTTGTCATCTCCACTTCTGACATTTTTCATCGCACTATCAAATCACCCTGACAGAATGATATTTTCTAATTCTCCCAGCCTTGGAGCACGCCAAAAATAATGGCCTCCACATGCTATGCACACTCTTTCTCTGTTTCCCTACCTCTCTCTTTATTTTCCATCCTCTGTCTCGCATAAACAGCCGGTGATTCTTTAATAATGAAAATGCTGCATCGCAAATACATTGCAGGCAGGATTTGACTGGGAGCAATATGCTTCTCAGAGTCATTTGAGTTGTCTCATTTAAGAGGTGGCACGTGTTACTGTCATTTTCAAAAGCTGTACTGGTAACATTTTGGATTTGTTGGTTTGCATGTGAGGTGGAATGATACACATGAAAAGGGCAACTACATGTTTTTTTCTCCTGGAAGAAAAAGTTGCTTTCTTTTAATAAAGAAAAATTAAACATACAGAAAGATTACAGAAAATCAATTTAAAGTCAATTATTTCTGTAACCAGTTTCAAATTGTATGTCCAAATTTTCAAAAATGCATTGAATGAAATGACATTTGCACTGTTTTGTCAGTAGTTTCTGTGGTGAACATGATGATAATCACCGCGGTAATCCTTTATCTTTTTCACTGCTAACAGAACTTAGACGAGTCCCCACCTGCTGAGCCTTTGATTTTCCAGCGTATAACCCTCCATTGTTTTATTGAATATTAATAAGGACAATGTCATATCTTCTATGACCCACCTTTTCCATAATCCGGGTCATGGCACTGCAAATGAGTTTATGGCTAATTCCATCTCAGCAGGAGATCACTATCACTCTAGCCCAAAGGCATACAAAGAAATGAGGATCTCCTTGAGTCTTTGCATGACTGCTGGCTTTGGATCTTTTTGATACCCAAACAATGTTTACCTCTGCAATGTATGGATCTACCTGCATCTAATGCTATTTTGGAGGAAGATTGTGAATAGTAAAAAGTTAAGATTTTAAAAATAATATAATTTAAAGTTGGTTGCATATCTTCTCAAGATATTGTAAACTTCCCAAGTTTTTACACAATACCAAATTATTGGCTGTTTTGTGGGGTGCTTTTTATAAAAACACCCTCTACATGCTAGTATAATTTTGTATATATATTATATTTTAAACATGTATTTTTAACATGTAGATATTTACACCTTTACAATATAGTTTTCCTACAGTACATCAAAGCTGTTTGTCTGTTGTTATAATTTCAAATGTAGTCTATCTGTCTGTGTATATATATATATATATGTGTGTGTAATCTGTGCTTGTGTTCCAATATTTTTTTCTCCTTTTTCCTGACTTTCTCAGTCTCTGTATCAGTTTTACATCAGGGGTAATTATGCATTATCCAACAAGGGATCAGTGTCTTGCTTTAAGCAGCACTCGGGTGTTGTTGTTTAATGTAATAAATGTCATGTATGCATGGCTTCACATGCGCTTCGTTAGCAGTTTAATGCTAACCATTAAGCATCACCAGTGCCTCCCAGCTATGAGCCAACATCTGCTAATGACACTAGCATTTAGCTGAAATCATCATGTGGAGAAGGATAAACACTGTTCATGACGCCTTACCACTTGCTACTGTGAAACTTGTTCATTATCTGCCGCTATAAATGTCACACGGGGAAGAGAATCACATAGGAGTATATCAGATGTTATTTTAATAAACACATTATGCTTTGGTTATGTTAGTGCCATCTGTGCAGGCACACGATTATTGTGCATAGTGACATTATTGTCATTATTTGATTGTAGTTATCAGTCAACAAACATCTGTTGTCCAAATGAAGGATTTAATGCAATAGTTAAGCACAATTCATTGCATTTTGCATTCATTTTATTTCTTTGCTATATCATGGCCATTATATATATATTTAATACTTTAACACAGGGTCTACTTTATAAAGTTTAAACATTTAAAGTTAGCTTGATTTTTTTTCTTGTTAGTCAACCATATGACTATGCTTTTGTAATACAAAGTTATGTGCTGGCAACACGCGGAAACTGAGAGAATATTAAAGCAATTTCAACTCTGCCCGCTCTGAGATTGGGCCACAGTCAAAAGTAATACCAAAGCAGAAGAGATCAGTTTTCTATCATCTGAGAATTCTCTAAAGATGAAATAGGCCTCATAAATGAGTCTCAATGATAACTGATGTATGGTAAATGATAGAGAGGAGATAATATAGGAAATTGGGCGAATAGTGTCTGGAGACTGAATCAATTCATTTCGAAGTACAGATCTACTCCGGGTCCTACTTTTTTTAAGGTACATTCTGTGCTTTGCTGAAAATTTCATACTAACTCTTGCACTGCACACATGGGCTGTATGGTCAGGCATGTGCATACACATACACCGACATATGCATGGATGCACACATTCTTTTTTTCTTACTAAGGAAATGGAAGAAAGGTAGCAGTTATAGTAAAGAGGCTGAGTGGATATCGGCCTACACATCATAGGCTGAAAGTGTGCTTTTTCTTGTGCTCAAGAGCACATGAACAACCACGTGCCCAGTTGATGTGCTCTTGAGCACAACACACTAGCTGCTTGGTATTCTATCTCTTTTTGGTTGCTCTTGATAAGACCATCTGACTGAACCTGAGTGTAAAATGTTGGGGAGTGGGACAAGAGGGGAATGGGAGATAAGTGGAAGAGAGGGAACGGTAGTAGAGTGGATAGATAGGGTGGAGGTAAAGGAGAAAAGAGGAAAGGAGAGAAGAGGAGTAAGGAGGAGAGATTGATTTGGCCAGCCAGGAGATGACTGCTGATGAAGGCCTCTCATAGACAGATGGATACAGCGTCAGGTCCCCGCTCCTATAAACCCTCAGCCTAATCCGCCTCAAATTTCCCTCTGATTGCTTCTAAATTGCCTTCTCCCATAGTTTCCTGCTGATTTCTCACCGTGAACTCCTTCTCTCCCTGCTTGCCTCTCTGAACAGGGAATGATGTTGAGCCCAGGGAGCTGCTTCCTCGGGTTTGGCCAAAGAATGTGCTAAGAGAGCAATAGGGGAGGGTGTGAGGGGTGATGGCTCCTGTGCCCTTGTTCAGTGTGTGAGTGCATGTGCCAGTCCCCTCATAAAACCAGTCACAGGTCTTGTCATTAAAATGCATTATCATCCCACTGTGTCAAGAGAGGAGACAAATAGTCTTTCTCTTTGCCTGCTATCTCTGTCTCATTCTTATTCTCTCTTTCATATACTCCCTGACTCCATCTCACCAGGGGTGTGTATAGGTGGTAGTAGTGGAAACAAGTCTCTTTTTTTCATCTTCCCTCTCTCTTTTAATTTCTTGCTTCTCTGTTGTTCCACTTGCTTTAATCTGTTTTTCTTTTCCCATATGTTGTTGTGCTTTTTTGGTGGGTATTGGACCTCCTCTCACTTCACCATCTCCATTTTCTTTCCCTCTTGCTTTATATGCTCTTGCTCTAACGCACTGCACAGAGTTAGACGAAATGTAATGCAGAATTGTTCAGAGTGGGGACACTGTTTTCTGTCAGTGGCGTGGGTGCCCCCCACTCAGCAGCATGATAACAAAGCTACAGTCTAACGCACTCTGATTTGTTTGCTATTCGTTTATCATGTGACCTTTCTCTGCCGTCATTAATACTGGGACAGGAGAGGAGATGGACAGAGAGAGACAGGACAGACATACAGAGAGACAAAACCAAAATCAAAGAAGCATACATTTAGAGATGCAGAAAGAAAGGTCAAGTAAAGAGACAAACAGGATAGGAGGGAGCTTTAGAGAGAACAGAGGGAGTCTGCAGAGAGGGAGAGAGAGAGAGAATAAAATTGTGTGAGGGAGAGATAGCAGAGAAGGAGCAGAGAAGATTGCATTTTAGAATTACTGGCCAACACCTAACAATTTATGCCCTCATGCAGTGCTTGGCAGCAGCTGGAGTCTGCAAAGCCTGCGGTGAGTGTGCATGTGTGTGCATGTTTGTGTGTGTGAGAGAGAGTGTGGTGGAAGAGAGTAAAGGTAAGCTACAATACTCTATAGCAGCGAAGTGACATTATCAAGGGGCATTAACGGAAAGGTGTATCACTGCCTCTGTACACCGATATGTTTTTATTCAGTGAAACAAGGCTTGTATGCTGGCAACAACAGCGTCCTGCAGAAAGAAGAAAGCAGCATAAAAAAAGCAAGAATTATGTTATAGGCCATCGAATGTTTCCCATTTTATTTAACTTTGCACAAAATCTTCACAGCAGTAATAAGTCCTAAATAATACAAATGTCAGAAATAGATCTACTTCCTGATTTCAAGAAATTGAGCTGATTTAGAGAGAAAACTGGTCAAACAAAACTATTCCCAATGTAAAATCTGATTATTTTAATGCTATAATGGCATCCGTTTAAAGAAAAGAAGAACTTCAATAAAAAAGAAAATCAATGACTTTCAAGCTTCATTGTTGTGTTAAAAGTTGAAGTTAAAATAGTGAGGTCAACTCCAGACTCTGTGATCAACTCCACAAGGCCTGGCAGACAAATAGCTCTGCCAAGCCAAAACTCTATAAGCCTGTGAGAATAGACGCTAACGCAAACCATTTGTAGTGCTGTTTTTTTATGAACAGTTAATCCATTACAACATGAGACTGTAGTTAAGAAAACTTTGATCCAGTTGGGGGCAAATAAGGATACTGGTAATTTTGTCAGTTTGTTGATGGCTGAAAGGATTAAGATAAAGTGCAATTCTTGTGCTCAGACAACCCCCACATTTAAAAAAAAAATGGGTTCATGAAACGAGGGGAAACAGTGGTAGTCATAACAATATCTTTTTATCCGTATTTATGCACAGTTGCACAAACACACACACACTTAAACACAAGCCTCATCATCCCCTGCTATCTGCCATCAGTCTATGAGCTTCTACAGGAAAGACCACAGTGAGCCACAGTGGGCAGTGGAGGTGGTAGTGAGAGCCAAAAAAATTAAACCATCTACGGGGAGCTCCAGTCTGAGAATATGAACAGAAAAATGAAGGTGACATTTGAGAGAGAGAGAGAGAGGGGGGCGTGGGGGGTATACTGGTGAGGCTGGGAGGGGGGATTTAATAGGTCCCTGAGACACGAAGGGTGTGAGATGAGATGATGAAACCAGAGGATAGAGAGGAGGGAGGGCGGGAAGAGAGAGGGAGATTGTGTGTCAAAATGTGGATGTTTGGAGATTGGGCTTCCAACCCTGCCAAATGATTAAAATGTTCCCTCTGACATTCATATTCCCTTATCTAGATTCCTGCCTAGGTACGTTGAGCTGCGTTGAATATGAATTGAGCGATGGCCGTATAGAATTTGATCTGAGAAATGTTTATGGTTGAAGATGCAATTTGGGCATGTTTCATTTGGTAATGGTGTTGCTTTGATCAGAGAAACCAGTGATAGGATTGTGCTTTTTTTTACAATTTACCATCATGCTGCCCCATTAATGGCAATTCTGTTTAAAAATAAAAAGTCAATAAGGTATTCAGCCAAGATGTTGGATTATTTAATTCTAAAATAATGTATTTATCATGTACAAGTCTTTCAGATTTTCCTTGGCCTCTCAAATCTGAAATGAATTTAGTTTTACATGAAGTTTTTATTTTTCCTGACAATATTTCGGAAGTTTTTTAACTTAATGAAATTGACTTCAGTCGGTCGCACAACAGAAACACTTTCACATACACTCACTCATGGACACACACATTAAATGCACCACAAAAGGAATCAGGGGGACCTCAGACATCAGAATCTCCCTGAGTGTGAGTCGCCATCCCTTCCCTTCCAACGCTCTGGAGATGAGGGTTGTCATGGTTACGGGGGCAGAAAAATCACCCCGTGGCCCACCCCACCCCCCATGACACAATTGCATACACACATATACAGACACCATTTTTTCTTTTTTCCTTCAGTTGTCCGGGCATTGCTGATGTCACTGGTGAAACTATGAATTTAACATACAGGTCAGAGATGCATATCTGGGCTGCGGTAAGCCATCAGGAGACGTAGAGGAAAAATGGAACAAGAGCCGTGTTGCCTGACAGATAGACACAGCGTCCGAACGCCCTTGAAATTTAAAAGAGAAAGTAATAAAACACGAGAGGAAATTCAAAATTCAATCTCAAAGAGATTTGCTATTGAGGATGCTCTCTTTTCGCACCCCTTTCTCCTTTTCAGGTGCACTTAGACCCTTTTCTCTGGGAAAAAAAAGGCGGGGAAAGGGCAAAAAAGAGAAACGGAGCGCTTGATTGAAGAGAGAGATGGATGGTGAAACAAAGCAAAGAGAAGGAAGAGGGGAAATTCTTTGCGAGTTGCATTTGATTTTGCTGTCTCTGGCATTATAAAAAGACTTCACTAAGCACTTAGGGGATTACAGTGCACTTGCTTCTGATAAATGTCTTAATTTTGATGCGATTTTTAAGCCATCAACATAATTATTATTTTTCATTTTTCTTTCCCCTTCCAACTTGTTTCTAATGAAGACCCTTTTCAATAAACAAATGGGTTTGCATTAAGGGGGATGATGGGGCTTTCAAGTATAAACCTCTCATGTTTATTAAGTGCTTCCATTACACCACATTTCTTCAGCAGACCCCCAGTATTTTTTTTTCTTGAAAACAGATCAGTGTGGAGGAAGTTCGTACAGTCGTGTTGAGAGACGGCTTATTTTTCATTTTGCTTTAACATAATGCTTATTTAGATACGAAACGAAATACTTTAATGCATAATAAGTACAATTTTTTGTTTTGTTTACAAGTAAAAATTGACTGAAAGCAATCTGTCACACATTATGCATTTACATGTTTGCTTTTCTATCAATATTTAATTAATAAATGCAGCATCAAATACAGACCAAAACATTTGTGTTCCTCATATTATTAAAGCTTGTTAAAAGATATATTCAACACAATGATTTACAAAATTAACATAATTCAGTAAAAAGATAATTCCTTAAAACAGACTTTTCATACCCAAGCTTCTAGCTATTAAAAATATTCTGCTGAGAAATACAGAGACAATGACAATAAATTGTTGCAGTACATCTAGACACTATCCTTATATAATTGGTGTTTGATAACACCGATTGACTATTGATCGGCACTGAGATTTGACCCCGGCAATAAATCCAGACCCCTGGTGGCCAGGATACTGCATCGTTGAATCTGAAATATTTTATCTGGGGCTTAAGAGGAATAGCCACTTATTCTTCCCTTACACTGGTTTTCCTTTTTTATGACAGCAGCGCTCTCATCTTTCCTCTTAAGTTTTACCCTTTTGTGACCTTTTGGAGAGACCAAACGTGTCTGCGTTATATATGGGCTGTCCTGCGATGACGGGGTGAGGAGGGAGGTTATAGAGAGGGTGCATTAGCAAGTCCCCCCCACCCCAACCCTACCCGCCATGGCAGAGTCCCCAACCCCAACCCCACTCCGCTTCACTTCATTCATTTTGTTCGTCCCCTGCGGTCGGCCAGCAAGGCCTCTAAATCCTCCCTTTATTGTACACAGCGCACACAAAGGCTTGGCCTGCTCTCTCATTTCCTTGATGTGCCTTTGGACAGCAGCGGTGGCTTTGTAGGCATCGATGCAAACATTTGCATAAAGCAGCTCCTGGGGACCACCGAACAATCAACTCAACTGTTTCTGGTCACTCCAGAAGACTTGCATATGATGTGTGACCACGTGAATTAAACACTTGGGTTGTGGTTTACGATTTAAGTTGTGTGAGATCGGCAACACGAGGTGGCCAAAGATACATGATTAGACAAGAGTAAGGAGCTGACCCTCTTGATCTTTGGTGACGTAAATCTTTTCCTTGGCTTTGGCCTCAGCACTCTCTCTCTCTTTCTTGCTCCTCACCTTTCTCTTCACAACCAACAAAAGTGGGATTACCCAGAGAGAGAGAGAAAGAGAGACCGAGTAAAAAAAAAAAAAAAAAGTCGGTGTGTTTATGGCCAAGTTAAGCTTTTTGAACCAGGGGGTTTCCGTCCTAAAATAGACTCACTTCAGGCTGCAAGGCTGGTAATTATTGACCGGGAGGAGAGAGTGGCAAACAACACACTCATTACACATGGAGATTGCTTGCTCGCCACGGAACGCCAGAATGGCAATGCAAATTGGTGGCTGCCCCCTTTTTGTGTGGTCAAAAATCTAGAGGGTCATTAGTATTTTGTTGGGCCCGTTTAATGTTCCTGAGTTGCATGTGGGAGTCAAGCTGCCTTTGAGGAGGTGGCAGCGGCTAAAGGGAGGGAGTCGGTGGCCCTGGCTCCTGCTTCAAAGGCTTCACTCAATCTTTCATGTGTTTCTTGTGAAGTGATGAGAATTTACAGAAGAATAGAAGTAAATGTAGGTTGCACATGCGATTGCTTTGCTTCTGCAATAAATTACATTTGTGGCAGAGAAAGTATATGTTTAATAATGATGCAATAATTTCAGTTTTTATTAAATAATTGTGGCTATTGTTTCTATGGGCTCTAACACTTGTTGAGAAAAATCACAATGAAAGAAAAATGCTAAACATAGCATCTGATGTGCTATTGAACTAAATAAATAAAATGAAAATACATAAATTAATAGCTCATGTATTGCATATGCACAAAGTGTAAAAACATGCATGAAAAATGTAATAGATTCAGTTCATTTTAGAACATTGTTTCTACTTTGCCAGGCCTACAAATTTAGAATGTATAATAATGCTTGACTAATGTTGCATATACAAGTTTGTTTGAATCAAGGGATAAAGGATATTTCATGTTTTACTATACTCAAAGATCCCTGAATATTTTACGGTGAGCGTTAATAAAATCAAATCATTTTGTATTAATTTTGTTGATCATAATTAATAAATTAATTTGTTTAATTAAAATGAAATAAAATAATGTAAGCTGTAAATAGCAGCTTGTGAAATTGGCCCTTATTAGTGACAGTTATTTAAATATTATCATTTTAAAATATACATAATTTAAATATATCAATTTATATAATAATCACCTACATTTAGATATTTAAATCTAAAAAATTATGCTTAATAACTACATCAGACTTTATTTTGCCAGTATTTTAAACTTTTATTGTCTCATTAGTGTTTGTTTTCTTTTCCTATTTACTATGAATGTTGCACATGCTGTTGTGCAATTCGTTTTCTTCTAGATTTTTCTTGTACCTGTGTGGGCTTTCCAAGGATACAAGGAAACAAACACAATTTTTCAGCAAAAATGCACACCTCTCCTCGTCCTCCCTTCTCTTCACATGGCATTCATTGCGTTTATGAAAGAAGATTAACATCGCCTCTGCATTTTTCAATTCCCAAATGTTTATCAGGGAGATGAGAACCAGAATAGTTGTAATAGCAATGTGTCATTATTCATAGTGGATATTAGCTGTGTGACACTGCCGCTTTCCCTGCTGCATGGCGGTTGGTTTATTTCTTCCCATCAGGCACTGGGGTGTGACAGGGGGAAGTGTTGTTAGGACCGAGGTCCCTACAATGTCCCCTGATGTGGACAGACATTATAAATGACATCGCCCAGTCAGATGCGAGATGGCGACTGGGGGTGGTGGTGGTGTGTGTTGGGCGTGTACGGCAGAGAAAGAGAAAAAAGGCATAGTGAGGGAGGAGAAGATGAGAAAACATGGGGAGCCTCATTTGATGCAGTTAATGTGCAGATTTATGTAGAGGGACAGTGGTCAACATTCATAAGATCTTCCTTCCTCCCTCCCAGCCCCCCCACCCCCGCCTACTCCCACCCGATTTCTCCCTGTCCCACCCCTACTCCCCCCACAGGCTTTGTCCGTTCTTCTTCTCCCCCTCATTCTCTCCCACTCTGTCACTCACCATCATTCCTCCCTTCTCTCCCCTGTTTTTCCCTGTCTCTCATCTGTCTTTCCTGACTCCCTCCCTCCCTCCTTCTGTCTCCTGTGAAAGGACTGAGATTGTTGTGGACTGCAGCAATCAGACCAATAGGAGGCATAGGTAGACCACAGAAACGCAGCACTGACAGAGAGAGGGAGAGATGATACATATCCAGCATTCAGTAGTTTGATTTCTATGTTGCACAAATGTGCCAGCGTTTCCGTTTAACACAAAAACAGGACAGTACATTTAGGTATACATTCCCTCTGTGTATTACAATATGCAGAAGTGTAGCAGCTAATTCAATTCAGAACAGGTTGACAAAAGAATTTTTAGACGGCTTCAAAATAACAGAATCTACATATATAAACCACCACATAGTGCAACACTGATTTCTGCAGATAAAGGCATATTATGAGTATATGAGAAAAAGAGTTGAGCTCATTAATAGTCAAATTAAAATAAACATAAAATTAGTTTGCTTTTGAAAATGTTTATTTCTAAATTTCTGTACACTAACTAGCATTATTGTCACAAGGAGAATGGGGGAAAATGTGTTTCAAGATTTTGAATTAATATATTTTAATGTTAATTACATATGAGCAAGAATATGTATTGCAACCTAATTTTTGTGATAATAAACACTGAGTACTCCTACGACAGCCAAATTATTAATCGGAATTGAACATGTTCTTGTATTGTGTGAAGAAAGCTTTACGTTTTCTTTTCTGTATGTTCCATATGTTCCTGTGCTCTCGCGAAATAAAAGTTCTGATCTGTTCAGTTTCATCTTCTATGACAACTTTGAATATAGGCTCTTTGTAAATCTGTTTATATTGACATTAAAGTTGATGGAAAAATAACTCTTTCTTGCTGTCCAAGGCTGCACAACTTAAATAGGAGTTCATGTAGTGTTTATTTTTCATATCTGAGGTCAGATTTTATTGATGATACACTTTCTTAGCTAGATATGTATTTTATTTGAGTGATCAATATATTTATTTTAGAATTTTGTTGAATATGAGTTCCATCTGTATTTGTGTAACACCAGTTTATGGCGAGCTGCCACTAAATGGTTCATGGTGGCAATGTAGTTTGTGAGTAGAAGTTTAATTCTTAGTAGAGGAACTTTTTGCCCCTGCTGTGATCTGAAGTGAAGTGAAAAAAATCCCAAATTTTAAATGTCACAGTATCCCTTTAAGCATTCTGCATTATTTTCATTATGGCACTGTAAAACCCACGCATGGTTTCATTTACTGATTGAATCAATTTATTTCTGAATTAGCCCCCCCTAACCAAAATACACACACACACACACACACACACACACACACACACACACACACACACACACACACACACACACACACACACACACACACACACACACACACACCAGCTTCTGTCACTTTCTCATCTCTCTGCCCTTCATACAGTGCTTTCCCTCTTTTTTACCTCTTTCTCTGACTCTTTCTTTTTCCCAGTCCACTGAGTTTTCTGGTAATCCCTCTCAATCATTACAGAGGCCCTTCACTTTTCGTGGAACTTTCTCACCCCAGTTGTGCCCCAGACTTCCATTCATTTTCCTTTTTTCCCTCTCTCAAACATGCTCCAGTACGGCATCACTTTTCATTTCTAAGGTGGAAAACAACCTTTCTCAACACACCTCTTAAAATCTGAAATATCTAAAAACTTACTGGTCTACATTTTTGCTAAACATAGATTTAGCATTACATAAAAATAAGACTCAAAAGGGTACACATATGTGGATTACAAAATAATCAAATCTTAAATGGTTGCAGACATCAAAAATACCCAGAGCACATTCTAAATATGCGTTGGATGCCAATGTAGCACACAAAACATAGTGTGAATTGTATGTTTGTCCTTGTTAGAAGACACTTTCCTATAGGTAAAAGGCTAAAGTAGGCTAATAACACGAGTGCGATTCAAATGTGAGTTTCACTTTCATGCTAGCAATCATTTTGTCACACATTTTCAAACAGGGCATATCTTGTTTTGGAATGAAACTCTTCAAGCTCAGTGTTTCTACCTGCAGCAGCAACCGTCTGTAGTTTTCTCTGTCTGAGAGCCTAAAGCTGTAGCTTTACAAGTGAACCTGCCAGTGTGATCTCAGACTGGCTGCACCCTGGGGCAAGGCAGAGGAGACTATATGTGTGTATGAGTGAATACGGTGTGTGTGTGTGTGTGTGTGTACAGTGTGTTAGAGCTGGCACAACCACCCCTGAAAAGTGCTCTCAAGACCCTTGATTCCATAGCTCAATATTATGATCTCTGAGATCTCTCTTATGCCAGGATGGAACTTATGGATTTTGGGCATTCGCCTTGCAGCGCTATTAGCCTGCTATTTCCATACATTGTTCTTTGGCCTCTGGAGAAGTGGGGCTTTTTATTAGCCTGGCTGCATGTTAGCTGCAATCTCCAATGTCAAAACACTGTAAAATTCTCAGAACTGCTTCGGTTTTATTGATATCAGGCAGGAACATGAGTAACCAGCAGTTCTTTCAATAATGAGCATCGCTATAACAATTCAATAACACAACTGACTCTATAATGACCTCACATGTTATGGTATTTTTCAATTTCCTATTGCATCACTATCACATTCATCTAATATTTCCACAGGGATTAATTGCTTTGGTGTGAATTCCTCTACAGTTGATCATTTGGATTACTTTAGTTCAGCTCTTGCTCCCATGTGTCCTGATGGCCTGTATATATCTATTCAAGCTGTGTCCACTGAGGAAAATTTTACACTAATGCAGTCTGTTAAAAGTGGAATTACATAGGCGGTGGATTCAGTGCACACCCATCGTTGCTGTTTGTAAGATGTGGATGTGTCCAGAATAATTGTGCCGAAGCTGAAAACATGAACAAACTTTATACAGGCCACAAACTAATTTTTACATTTCCCTTTCTGCATAGCACATTAGAGTCTTTAGCACTATTTATGGACTGCAACTTTAAGATGTCATCATAAAGTAAGACGCTGTGATTTTAAAGTTGACAAAGAGTTCCCTTTCATTCTAGTTAGGGGAACGATGGCTTGATTGACAGAGAAACACTTGAAGGGCGATACAAAGATAGCTAGCTGGGACGGCTGGAGAGAGCGAGAGTGAGTTGTGCTTGCTAATTAAAAGAGTAGCAGCTGTCTTTCTTTCTGTTTCTGTTATTCCCTTGTTCCTGGGAGTATTAATGTTTTATTCAGGAGAAACATAACTACAGATGAAATTAATAAAATCAGGCTCTGCCTTTCCCTTGCTATCTCTTGGGGGGGTGGGAAATTCAAACGCTCGTTTCTCCCGGCTTTGAAAGTGCAAACTCAAAGTGCTCCGTGTACTGTAGTTTTCATTTCTTCATTTCCTGCATATTAAGTTCCTTTTTCCCTTTTGTTTCAAAGTGCATTGCCCTGAAAATAAAGATCAATTTTTCAGTGCAAGAGGCTTTGGAATTAGAGCAATGTTTTCCACACTAGCAGAGTAATTTACTGTAGTTACTGCATTATTTTCATGGGCTGTATTGTGTGTGTGTGTGTGTGTGTGTGTAGGTTTTGTTTTCTCCCTCAGAATTTTGTATCAAAAATAACAGTGTGAAGCTTTTAGTCCTGTTTATGCAAGTCTACATGAGATAGAGAGACACGGTGCGATTATATTTTAGTATGCTGTGCTTGTGTTGCTGTACTAAGTGTGCTCATGCACTTCAGTTGTTTGTGTGAGTGTGTACATGTGCATATGAGTGTGTTTCATTTGACTATACATCCAGGCCCTGGGAGTATTTGCCTGTCTGATCACCTCATGTGAGTCTAAGAAGGGAAGCCATGCGCGACTAACGCGCACTTCAGAGTTGAACTAATTGTGTCATTTTTAACATGAATCTGTGCTTGCCCACATTTTATTCACTCTCTTTCCTCTCCTTCTCCCCTGAGCCACACAATGAATGCAGAGTGTAGCAGGCCCTTGCATCCATCCAGCTCGGGAGGAATTTTCAATGCTGCATGCAGGTGCATCATTTATTTCCCCCAATGCTGGTGTTTATATCTGTGTGTGTGTGTGCTCTAAAACCGCTACCTCTGTGAGGACCAAATAACCTCACATAATAAGATTAGGAGAAACAGCTAGCAGTTTCTGTTGGTGCTTATTGTGACCAAGTTAATTGTGGATTTTTCTGAGGTAAAGTTGAGGGCTGAGGTCATTACTCTGGTTACAGTTAGAATTCAGTTTCCCAGTGAGGTTTGGTTGGGTAGTTTTGATATGTGGCTAAGTTTTACAGTACAAGTTTTGTATTATGATTCTGGTGGACTATAACCACTTGCAGTTTTACATGTTCTCAGACCATTAAGTATATTACATATTAAACTATCAATTTTCCAGAGCAGGCCAGAACTTTTTCTTCTTTTGCAATTCATCACAATGCAGATTTAGACACCTTTATTTCTTACCGGATGATCATTAAGCAAGCAGGGATTGGATTTAAAGAAGTAAGGATTCTTGCCAATTAGAGTCTCGAAAAATAAGCCGAGGACAGACCAACAACATGCAAACATGGACACTGAGAAAGGAATGGATTTGACTGTGACTCCTAAAATGGTATCGCCACTGTCAGAAATATAACTCAAAAAGAGGAAAAACTGTTTCCACCATGGATTAAAATTGAAACTCTTTTGAAGTTAATCGGTTCCTTTACATTTCCAATTACTCAATGCCACATTTTAGATTTACACTTGATCCCATGTATGGGGTACATGCTCTTGTTGTAGTGCCCTTTTATAGATGATTCCATATTATTGTTGTCTGTTTGCTTATTTGGCTGAAGAATAAATTAATTATATTATCATGCTTGAAGTGAAAATGCCGTGGTTTTTAAATACTGAGCACAACTTCCTGGATTCTGTTTATTATGTTTTACCTGCCCTATCAAAGAGCACCTGTCGGATCAGCCATTAGTCGCGCAGCGCTTCCTTTTTCCTTTCTAAATGGCTGTGTTTCTTTGTGTTTAAATGAGCTCATGCATTACAGCATAAAAGAGGTAAAGGTGATGGGGGTCAAGCACGTACTCGAATTGGTGTGTGAATATTGATATTTCTTTAAATTGCCCATTGACTGTAATGTCTTCACTCGTTAACATGTTTTCCAGTAGCTCTGTGTCTCACAGAAGTAAAGCAAGCTGGCAGTCGGCAAAGAACACCAGCAAATTACTAAATGTTTGCTCCTGTTACCAGTAAATTACAACAAAAGCAAGCTTTGTCATTTTGGAAAATCAGAACCCTGTCATCTTGTCAAGTTGGATGAAGAAGCACTCTGTCCCACTCTACTTATGTTTTTTTTTCTGTTTTTGGGGGGCCTTGTAGAAGGATTTTGCAGCAGCAGTCAGCATTAGTCAAGGTGAAGGTTGATGCTGTGTGTCTGTGATGGTGTTAGAGACTGCACACATGTAATTGCATATGTGCCTGGAAGCTAATATCAGTGCAAATACTGTTACAACAGTGGCTAGAAAGGCTTGATTCTTCGATTTAGAATATTTTGACATATTTTAAAACTGAGCTGCGCACAATTTAGACAGCACAAAGGAAAAAAGGAAAAAAAATCTTTGGAATTTTATACAAGGCAAATACACGTGTTTCTGGACATGGAGGACATAACTGTCCAACTGTTTCTTTGCACTCGCCTTTGTTTCAGTATGCGTCATCTACAGACTCGCTAATCTCATTCTAAAAACTGCAACTGAGTAAGTCCATGCTGTGTGTATCACTTTTGCTTCTACTGATAACAGATCCTCCTCATTGAAATGTAGCTGCTCAGTGGCTTTGTACTGCAGGTCTGATATTGGTCTGATAAATGAATGATTTTCAGATAACAGTTGTCCTCAAGCAATCAGAAAGATCTTGAGACGGGTAATGGATTCTGTAGCAGTATTTCTAATTTGTGATTGTGTGATATTTATGGATGTTATAGTATGAGGGCAAATATGCACTTATTAAAGAATATCTGACTTTGCATGTACGTCAGCAATGCGCTGCTTTGCAGTCATACAATAGCAGAGTTTACTTTATTTCACTGCAGCTGTTCAGGGGTAAATGCTTAGCTTGAGCACAGGGTGACTCTGATATTAGTTTTCCCACTAATATATTAAAAATGAACAACAGTGATGGCATTCAGGAGAAAAGGAGCAAGAACCAAAGCTTCTACAACACAGAGGTTCCCTGTTGTTGAATCTAAGTACATCCAAGTGTGTGGAACCATTCTTCACACCACAGTGAGTGCCGAGGCTCTTTAATGGCAGTCTCTGTCTCTTAGCCCTGTGATCTCTCACTCCACTCAGCCAAAGCCACAGAACCTTAATGGACTTCCTACTACACAAATAATGAGATAAGTTAAGATGTTATGGATAGCTAGACAAAGATGTAAAAACAAAGAAGTAGGAAGGGGCTCAGTGCTGATTCTGAGCACCTTAAATGCAGATTCTGGTATTTAAGTCCTGGAACGTATAAATAGGCACACAGATGCAGCCGCACACATACTAATGCACACGCACTCACACACAGACACTGCATACACATATCTTTAGCCACCTAACAGCAAAGCACTCTCATGCACACACTTGCACATACACAAGCCAAAGCAGTGCTGTCTGGTTGATCAATAGTTTCCTGTGCTGGGGAGGGGTGATGACTGCAGACAGCAGTCAAAGCCCTGAGGACCAGAGGGTGACACCCCTTATCAACTGAGCAAGGTGAAATGTCAAACACTGGATCTGGAGCTCCCTCTCTCTCTCTCTAAGTCTCACTCTCTCTCTTTTTCTATGAGACTCTTAGCTTCCCTCAGTTTCTCTTCGGTTCTGATTGTCTTCTGAACTTCTTTCTCTGCATCTCTCAGGCATTTTTTCCTTTGAATTTCTGTCTCTGACTCTTTCTCTCTTTCACCTAACTGAATTCCCTTCACTCTCTCTTTATCATTCTCTCTGACTCTTAATCTCTCTCTTTGTGAACGTTAACCCCGCTCTACTACTCTCACTGAGCCAGTTTTTCAGTCTTTCTCTTTTTAAATCTGTAGGCCGCCATTATTATCTGATTCTGTTAATAACAGTCTCATCCCTTTCTGTCATCTGCTTCTCATTGTTTTTCTCCACAACCTTTTGTACCATGCCTTTCAAATACTGTTTCTATATTTTTCACACTTTCTTAAACAGTTTAATGAATATGAGTAACTTCATCAGCTTTTTGTTTTCTCTGTATGCACAATAACCGCACAAGAGCAGACCGGCCTGTTGAGTAGAACACAGATGTAAATATGAATTTGAATATAGCCACAATGTTTGTGGGGGTGTTTCAGTGCTAATCTGGTTTATATGCACTCTGCATGTCTTACACCCTGTCCATTTCCATGGCCTTGAGCTTAATAACAACACTGTAGGATTAGTGCAGGGTGACTTCACACAATAAAAAAAAAAAGAAAAATAGAAAGAAAAAATTCCACTGTTGGATGCAAACAATGTAGGCAGCTGTAATACAGAGACGTGATTATGTATGAATACAGAAGGGATACATTTGTTTAAAATTGAAAAACAATTTAGATTTAATTAAATATTGTAATACAAAATTTGATAAATGTGCTTTAAAAAAAAGAAAAATACAATAAATCCGTCTTGCTATTCTGTTTTCTGTGACTGGTAAACATCCCTGTCCTCCGTATCACACCCCCACAAACACATCTTCTCTTTCTGACCACTCCATAACATTTGGTATTAATTCCTCCTCTGGCAAAAGGATTATCATCCTCAGATTGGATTTATGATCTCAGTGCTCAGGCAGGTTTATGCAGCCACCATATGTAGAATTATCATTAGTGCTATAATCCCCTGCAGCGCACTCATACACAAAAACACACTCTCTGCAGTTAAATGCCCAGAGATGATCATGATTGGCAGTTAGTGACTCTTGACTTTAGTATGTTTTCTATCAAAACAAATTCCCATGTATACAAATAGTTTGTTTTTTACATGGTCAGTCCAATGATAGTAAAGTGCAACATAAAAACAATGAGATAAACAGGGCTAGAAAAAAAAATAACCAGATGTTGTTTGAAGAGATGAAAAGGGAAGGGGAGAGCTATTATGTTCTTATTATGGTCCTCCTTTTATATCTGTTTCTGTGTACTTCTTGTCTTCTCTCATTCTCTCACTCTGACATGACTTACTCACTTCAGTCAGCCCTTCATTCATTCACGCACTCTCTCATCCATTTACTGTCTCTGCCTCATTCACTGCCAACTCCCCTATATTTGGTCTGACTCTAAGGCACCATCATATCTCGAGACAGTCCAAAGCACCTGAATACCTCAAAGCAGTAATTTCAGTGTGACATAAAATTGATTTCACCTCCTTCACCTCTACTTTGTTTTCCCTGTTTCTGTAACATCTGCCTTTATGCACAGTTTGGTCTAACTTAATAAGGTCAAAACACAGAGGTGATCGTCATCGTCTCATGAATTATTTTCTCATTAGTATTTACTGAGATTTTGTATGGTTAATTATATTAATCAGTTGACAGCCTACTAGGAAAATCAGTGTAACTTCGACAGCAGATTGTGCTGCTTGGCAGACCTGTCTTCTTGAAATTACATTTATATGCAAGTCGTGTAAATTGTTTTCCCAAAATTGTTTAGGTGGTAACGTAAACACTGGCTGCATTATGTTTGTAGGAAGGTTTTTTCATGAATAAAATTAGATGCCTAGAGTGGATGGCATGTGTACAAGGAGCATGACTGGGGTTTCCATCCAGACTCCTGGCTGTGATTAGGTTTAGGCAACAAAAGCACTTTCGTTAAGGTTTGGGAAAAATTGTGGTATAAACATTGTGTTTCTCAAGTTGCTGCAGAGTTTTTCTGTGCTAAAGAACACCACAACCTCCTTCCCTAAACATACTCACACGCTCCCAATGTCTAAACATGCCGAACCCGAAAAAGGTTTTATAATGCTGTGTTGTCACTGCAAGTAGCTTTGAGACCAAATGTACTGCAGTACATTTGGTCTCAAAGCTGTCAGTTAAAATATTCCTGATATGGCCATTACTATCATATTGGTGACTGTATGTAACACAACACTTCATACTCAGTACAATAGCTGTGTCTGAAGATGGATGGAAGTAAAAGAACAGACTTTCACCCATGCGAAACCCCCCCAAATCAAAACCCCTTCTTTGACTTGTCTCATCCCCTTCATCTACATCTCCTGACTGGAAGGGATTTAATAAGCGGAATCAATACAAGATCAAGGCTTTCACCTGAATTTGACTGGCCGGTCTGCTTAAAGGCAAGAACACCTGTTCCTAATCTTCCATGCAGTGAGTGCACATTATTACTGATTCATACTCCCCACCATCCTCTGTGATAAGTCATCACCGTCACCCCCCTCCTCTCGCTCTGCAACTCCCCCAGGCTTCACCGTCTCTAATCAAGGCCTAATGAGCCTAATTGGTCGTTAAAACTTGCCAGAGTATGACACAGCGGCACTACAGCGTCTGCCATATGGTCGGGGTTGGCCCGAGGCCCCCAAGCTGCCAACTGTTCCCCCGTCACTGCCTGAATTGTACTGCACTGACTGACAGCGGCTGCGATGGGAGTTTCTCTCCTGTTGATGATTCAGCATTCAAAAGAACACTGAATGGAATAGAGGACATTCAGTGCAATTTGACCATCGACTGCCTGAGTCACCTTCTACGTGTTGGCATGAAATTAAAGGTAGATGAGAAAGATTTTGTTGGGATCACGGGCCCCAACATGCCACAATACAGATCAAAGTAGGTGACAAGTTGTAATTATTTCCTTTATGAATCAATTAAGAGATTTTGTGGGAATAGTGATCATCTAAAATGTAACATACCCATTACACCAACTGCTTGTTTTGTCTGTCTCAATATCTATTTTAATACATTTTAAAAGTCATAATTAAAGAGAAGAAACTGTCACATTTCAGTTGTTTGAGACATGCAAGGCATGAATTACACTGAATTCCAGTTATTTAATTCCAATCTGTTTGTTAGCAACATAAATAGAGCTGATAATGAGAAAAAGTATATATATTGCTAGCATAAATGGACATTTTTGAGTTTTTATTTTTGAGGTTTTCATTGTGCTTTAGAGTTTTACCTTTTAGAGTAGATTCTGTCTCCCACCAGTGACCCTTGCTCCAGGGCAGAGAAATGAGTAGTAATATTACATTTAGTAATATTTAGACATCCTATTGCCATCAGTGTGATGTGAGCTGCATCAGTAATATGTTGACTTCACAGTGCTGCATGGCCCGCTAATTAATTTGCCTCTATAAACTAGGAGTTGTGAGGCCTGCTGCCCTCAGCCAATTTACTTGTGACCTTAATATGACCCAAGCACAGCGCTACGTGGCTTGGTTCTGATGTGTGTGTGTGTGTATGTGTGTGTGTATATGTGTGTGTGCATGTATGTGTGAAGAGGTTAAGCATATTTTACCAAAACAAGGAAGCCCAGCATCTAACAAGAACTGATTATGTAAATGATGTGTTGGCAGCTTCGATACCACTGGGGTTTGAAGTGTGTGTGTGTGTGTGTGTGTGTGTATATATGTGTGTGTGTGTGTGTGTGTGTGAGGGCGGGGGGGCATGTGTGTTACAATCAGGCTTGAACTGATCCCGTCCGTCCAATATTCAAAGGCAGCCCTGCCAGTTTTCGGTCACCATCACTTCAGTGACGGACAGAAAATGTACTTATTTGATGCAAGTTTGCAATAGTAGCAAACATTTCACTTAATTCTCCTTGCGGCTACAGAAATAAATGCAAAGATTTATTTTTTTGCCTAAATGGAAATGAAAAAAATTAGCAATCGAACAGAAAATATAAAAGTAGTTTTTCATATGTGTCTGTAAATTAATCCGAAATCCAGACTCAGTTTTTGTACTGGTTGCACTGGTTCACCTAGCTTTTTCATTTACCTGCATCAGCACATAATTTAGGTACAAGCAAATCTTTTTGCCAGTTTACCTTTATTGTCAGTATCTGTACACATAAGTAATTTTGAAATACATAAGGTTAATTATTATGAGGTTGAATAAAAGTGCAATTGTTTTTGGTAAGAACGACCTGGAACCTAAACTAGTGAAAACAGTAGTGCTTCTTTGGCTATATTACAAGCAGTGTTGACATTTATTATTATTTTTGACTCCTCACTGCTTTAGTTTACACTACTTGGCACTGAAACGCTACAAGGAGTGGCGCTGTCCTACCTACTACTTTCCTGTCGTGACACAGGGCGAGTATCTCTGGGCACATTAAGCATTTTTAATATTTCTATTTGGAATCTCGATGATCTGACAGCAAAAGCACAGGTCTCAGTCATGCTTTGGCTGCACTCTTTGTAATGGATGGAATGCTGGCTGTTTATGTCTTGGTATTTCCTACAAGTTGAAAATGTACTTTTGGTGGTTGGCGATGTGAAGTGACAACACACTGAAAGGTGCAACAATTTGTCAATGTTCCCTCAACAGCTCACATGCATTGGTAGATGAGAAGGGTGGGCACAGAGAAACCTGTAATTCCTACTCAGGTACCACAGCACGCACAACTCAGATAGGGGTGTGGCAAAAAGGGACTTTAAAAAGTATGAAATACACTCTAATGTCAGATTTTGCTGTTGAAACCCAGTAATGTTTTCTGTCTGAACAGGCTGCCTATTAGGCTGAAGTCCTGGAACCAGCCAGGCCCAGAAACCAAGACATGATTTGTCAGATGGCCAGCTATTGTCTTGCTATAAGACGAGGCCTACAACTAGCACACCTGTGGTTTTGCTAAAAGTCTTCAATAGTTGTGTAAAAAGGGAAAACTGTGTGCACAGATACAGCAAATAGATGAGGACACAGTAGAGTCAGGTGGCAAATGTTTGATAGATTTTTTGTTAAAACAATAAGAGTCAAATTCTTAAAAAAAACAACAACAAAAAGAGGCAATTTATATGCTGATTTTTAATTTAATCACAGACTTTTTTGTAGGAAATCAACCTTCCTTCCCACCTCTCCCATATTTGCCCTCTCCTCATATTCCCGTGCCTCGATTCCTCCAACTGATGTCTTCATCAGTGATAATTCTGGGTCCATGCAGAGTGCAGCCGATTTCCCCGCCAGTAGATGTAACCTGATTGAAAGCAACCAGCGCCTGTCAATACCGCTTGCTTGTATTTGCCTGCGTCCCGCCTGCCTCCAACCCAGCTGATTATTGGAGACCTCTCATAGCAGTATTGAGCTGCTGTCCCCACTCTTGTTACCTAGCTGATAGTTTCATTGTTTAAATGCAGATGGAGGTGGGCTATTGAACAACCGAGACACTCGGCCCTAATGGTAAACAAACAATCGGAGTGGCGTGCAGAGGGAAAGTGAGGTCAATAGAGTTGATTAATACATGTGAAGGGACACATTATGGACATTGCAATCCATATTTTGCACTAGTCACATCCATGCTGATATTCAAACCAAAGTTAAAAGATGGATGAAATATCAGATAAAGTAAAGATGACAATGAATACACTTAAAGGGCAATAACAGATTACTGTTCAATCAGTAAAATTGTGTAGACTTTCTATATTTTATCTTAGTGGCCTATATTTGCTATATGTTAGATGTATTTATTTTGGTTTTATGTTTGATATTTAGAATGTAAAATACTAATTTCATTTGGCAAACAGTTTGAGTTAGCAGTAGATTAAAATAGCTGATTGACCACTGTTGAAACCATCCACATCTATACTGTTGATGTTTATGGCTTATTTAGATTAGATATTTCTGTTTTCCCTCACCACTTTAGAGTACTTAATAATTCCATTGTACTCTTTGATGAACTTTCTGCTATCATTCTTTTTTCTTGATGCTATGTTTTTTTTATTTCTTTAAAAACATTTTTAAAATGTATCACCCCCCCCCCCCCTTTTAACCTTACTTCCTGTTCTCAAAATTATTTAATTTGATTCATCTGTTTTTGTTTTCTTCTGATTACTGAAGTAAAATTTCCCACAAAAGCACACAGACATCTTTGTGTAAGAATATAAAGGCTACCCGACAATACTACTCAGAAACATATGTCTGGTTACAAACTTAGACAGAAAGAAGGAATTATTCCTTTTTTGATATCTGGCCCTGTCTTACAGAAGTTCAAGCAAATGTGAATGAACGGAGCGGCAGTCTCATCTGTGATGTGTGAAGTTTGAAAAACATATACTTCTCTTTTCCACCTTGAAAGGCCTGGGTACAGGCTGACCCATACATCAAAATATATCAAAGGAAATCTTTTGATGGAACTTTAAAGTGAAAGGAGCCATGTGATTGGGCAAGTGATGTACTGAAACTAAAAAACATAGTTCAACTGATGTTTCAATGCCTTAGAGTTTAGTCCTCAAAGCCAAGAAGAAAGCATAAAACCATCCAGCGCGTCTGTAAGCTTATGGCTTACATAAACCCAATTAAAAGCTGAGATTTCTGTGTATTATCTGTTTTGTCTGGTTCTGTTGTATGGCACTTGACTCTCCTAAGGTCAGAGGTTTAGTTTACTCAAAGCTGCAACTGAGCTACATACAAATTCTCAAACTGAAAAAGTAATTTTGCAGAGCTTCAGTGGAAGAAATTGAGTGCTTTGAGTGATACAAAGTAGTTCCTTTAAATTACAATTTCTGTTTGTTTCTCATTAAATTCTATTCTGTAAAAATGTCAATGTACAGCATACTAAAGCCCCATTTAGATGGGATTTATTTCTCAAGGGAAGGTTGAGCGAATCTAATATTGCCTACCCTGTTCAGTTCTTTTAATCCAACTGGGAGCACATATGTGAGCCATTTTTTGCTCACTCTAGTAGTTATTACAACCAAAATTAAATACTATTTTCAGCAAATTCACCAGTCCTCTTGTATATTTAATCTTGTAGTAGTATCCTTGTATTTTCAAAAATGTGATGGAAAAATGTTATCACCAACATATAGGTCTATTTGGGACCAAATGATGGCTTCCAAGCTCAAAACCCACCACCCCCCAAAAAAGCCCCAGATCAGATATTATCCAGCATACTTACATGAACCTGTTCAGGACTACTACAGTGAATGCATAGCTCCAACAGTGGAGCATGGAGATGGGAGTGTGATGATATAAGGCTACATGAGTGCAAAAGTTGTTGGAGAAATCGTGACATTTGTAGACAGCACCATGAACACCTGTGGATAAATCAAAATACTGCCTTACAAGAATACTTTCAGTCGCCAGAAGCTTCACAATAAGGAATATTTTAGCATGATGTAATCCAAAACACACTGTCAAAACCACACGAGTGTTTCTAAAGATGAAAAGATTAAAAAAAAAAAAACATGTCTTGGTCAAGTAGGTCACCTGACTTGAGTCCACTAGAACACCTTTTGGGTATTTTAAGGAGAAAGCTAGCAAAATACAGACCCTCTTAACAAAGCACAGCTAAAAAAAAACTCTGAAGAATGGCAATTAAAGTTGGACATTAAAAAAAATAAAAGATTTGAATCTGTAATAAAAGACAGATGTTGTGCTGAGTTCCTACTGTGATGCCTGTATTTTTAATATCGTAAATATAAACTGTTAGTTTCAATTTTACACAAGACCAAATACCCTACTGTTTTATGGAGAAGTAACGCAAATATTGAGAGGTGATACAATTTTGAATCATTCAACAGTTAAGTGATATTGCACAAGGGTGTACTCACTTCTGTTGTATAATGCATGTTAGGGAGAAAGGGAAAGTGAGAGAACAGTCTGGGCTGTGAACAATCCCTCCTCTCTGTGGTTACAACACACTCCGAATTACAACATGCGTGGGAGAGAGGATTGTTGTTGCCTTTTCCCTGCAGAGTAGACTCAATCCAGGGTTCACAAATGGTTATTATCATGAACATCTCTGCACACACTTGGCAAAAATCTGATGTATTTATGTTAACCCTGATAATTTAGTCTCCTGCAGTTCTTAACACAATGCTGTTGAAGAGCGAACTCTTCAATTAAGTCACTGTATCATGAGAGGAGTCTGTTAGACCTCTGGTTTTGGGTAAAGTATCTCTACTGTAGCCTTCAGTGTTTGGACCAAAGCTGCAGTGATGAGAAGAGGCAGAGAGACACTGCTGTAGCATTGCAAGAACCAGGCCGGATATCGTTTGCTGGGGCTGCAAACAAGACACACAGCATTTGGATATCTGTTACTTTGTGAGTTCATTATCTTGATCACCTCTGCTGGCATGCATACCACCATGGTTGCAGTTCCTGTCACACACACATATGCAACAGAGAGAGAGAACTGCTTGCTTTCTATAACAAGGGCCTACTCGACTGACATCTGACAAATTACTTGAAATATTTGTAGTGAGGCACCTTATATATGGCCAAATTCGATTATTAGTTTAAGAAAGTGTTGATTTGCTGCACTGAAATTTATAACAATGATGAAATTGAGAAGTTCAGACTTTTTTTTTACAGCAGAAATTAAATATGTGTTGCTACAGAGAGAGTAAAGTATTGAAAGTTGTTGCCATTGGTCACTAGTTGAAGTCAAGGTAACAGTATGAGCTCACTTGTGAATGGCAGCTTAAAGCAGATACTTAACGCGCTTTGGCCTCATTTTTCGCCTCCATTTCTTAACATTTTGCCAAGCTGGTGACATTTAAAATGGCATTGGATTACTTTGGTTCTAAAGAAAACAGGCTCATGGCTGAAGTTCAGAATTATCTTTTTTCTGTGAATTCTCAACAGATTTATTTACTGCTTATTTTGATGTCTGTTTTGTTTTGCTCTGATGAATGTTCAGGATGATTATGGAACAAATCTTTCTTGAAGTTTATATATAGTTCTATATAGATTAAATAATATTAATCCTCTTTCAGTTGCGTTTCAGTTCAATTTCTTTGGTCTTACAGTCTTTTACAACATTGATAATCTCTGTTTTTTCATCACACATGCACAGATCTCTCTCATCGGAATCTGTGCACGTTAACAGTTTTGGTATTGGTAGCGATGTAGTCTGTAAATACCAAACATATTTTTAAAAAAAAGTCATTAATGCAAGATTATTCACCTTGGCCCGCAACTATGACATTCAGCAGCTCTCTCAGGAATAAAGCTCATGTCTAGTGACCTCTGAAAGGTTAAACCTTGGAGAAAGGTTAAACCTTTAAAGAATTATTTTCATTACTTTCAGCCATTCCAATCACCCTCAGTGGATTAGTCCTAAGGATGCATGCTTTTATTTTCTTATTGCTCTAAATCACCTCATGCTGTTTTTGAGTTTCTCACACAGGCAGCTGAATCACAGTGGAACTGCGGTACTGTGTATCTGCAGGCCATGCACACATGATGCATGCAGGGTACAATTAATTTTCAGTTAAGTGATGGAACCACTTAGTGTACAGCAACTTCACATACTGTGCTGCCTTTTAACATTTCAAAGTTAATAACTGTTGCCATTTTAAAGTCTGCGGACAGCTGAGATACTTTTTCCATGCTTGTGCTCTGCTGTTCTGCGTGTATCTGTATGCTAAATAAGGTCAAGACATCAACCACAAAACAATAAATTTTCTTGACAACATGGGGAAAGTTCAGAGACCAGTGCTGTGGCCAGAATTCAAATTGTATTCAAACATCAAAGCATGACAAAAACTGAATTGCTCTAAAGCTCTTGTCTGCCCGACAGGCCAAGTTGTTTACTGTATGCGGTCCATTTTACATCTTTAACCTCGAACTTACATCATGGATGGAACCAAATGACTCTTGATCATCGCCCTAAAAGTCCAGTTCTGAGTGCAGTTCACCACTTTCACATTAGAGGCTCTTTTATCGGCATCAGCCCTGCTTTTGCGTTGTAAAACTGTTTAATGCAACCCACATCTATTTGTTTGTTTGCGAGTGATGCACAAGTCAGTTAATTCCAACAATAAAAACAGAACCCCCATTTAACTCGTTAACCCTCCATAGCCTGTTGTGATGTTCTCAGTGCCACATTTCCGTTTTCATTTGGCTCATTACTGTCTAAGTGGTGCCACAAATGGTCAGAATGATGTCACTGATATGAATGAAGACCATGGGAGTGATTGGTTTAAATGCCTCGGTGTAATTGAATCGTGTTAGCCAGATATGCAATTAAATTATGTTTACTTCACTGGATGGGCTTGTGTACAGAGTGTACTTTGTGTGGGTGTATGTGTGCATGTGTATATGCACTTGGGAAAGAGGGAGAGAGATAGATGGTTCAAAGAGCCGAGATCAGCATCTACCTCATAATAGCACCAAGCAATTAAAACCAAAATGGGGGAGATTAAAGGTCGGTTAACCCAAATTAGCAAAAAACAAACATATTTTCTTTCTGATCTTAAGTGACATTGAACAAAGCAGATAGTGGTTTTTTTCCCCTTGTTATGTGAGATATCCTGCCTCCACAACAATACTGTGGTGGCCAATGGAAATGTCATTGTCAAGCTCTCAGCACTGAAAAAAATATCTTTAAAAAATATGAAGCAAGAATAAATGTCAGAAAATATGTTATGATTATCCAGATCTACCATGACATTGTTCATTAAAAAAATGAATCGGCCCTTGAAGAGGAAAACAACAATTTTCAGTATTCTACCATAATTGTGATCCTTTTTTTTTCTTCAAAAAACGTGCCATCTCTTTCAGGTACTGGTTACAATGTACTTATGAAACTCAGCATTTCAATATACATACATTCAATTTGTGTAGCACTTACAAAACAGCCATACTAATTAAAAAATCTTTTCTTGTCTGGATTTGTTTAATTTTAATTTACTTTGTCAAACTGATTGACGAGTCGAACAGCAAACGTACACACACACATATGTATGTATTTTATGTATGAGAAAAATGTATAGATACATATAACTGACCAACATTCAGTCACATTGCACATAAGTATTAAGGTTTCACTTATATCAGGCTGATTCCGTTCATTCTCCCTCTTTTGCACCCACGCAAGATCATGCAGCTCAGCACACACGTGCGTTGCCTACTATCTGACTTGGCAGGCCCCTAACTGTGACCAATTGGTGTGTGTAGAGTGTGGACAGTCGGATTATCTGAAGACACAAGCCTCATCTCCCCTGGTTTCCATACTGTTGTTTCAGTCAGTCATTAGAATAACAATAACCACAATACATATGCTGCCATAAGCTGACATCCATCCAATATGCTGTAGCTGCAGGGGTGAAGTCAGGAGATACAAGTGTGCGTACATGTGTGTGTATGTTTGTCTCTAGCAAAGAATGGAGAAGATGTTAATCACATCCATCTTTGTCTTTGTAGACTATAATCTTTTATAACTCCAACAATGGTGTGCGTGTGTGTGTTGATGTTTGAATGTGTGTCACTAACGATGCAGCGGTGATGATGGCGGCGCGTGGCGTCCCTATCATGTGGCGAAAAATTGATTAGCTAAGGGTCACACACAACAGAGCCTGAAGCTCGTGTGTGTGTGTGTGTGTGTGTGTGTGTGTGTGTGTGTGTGTGTGTGTGTGTGTGTGTGTGTGTGTGTGTGTGTGTGTGTGTGTGTGTGTGTGTGTGTGTGTGTGTGTGTGTGTGTGTGTGTGTGTGTGTGTGTGTGTGTGTGTGTGTGTGTGTGTGTG
Organism: Acanthochromis polyacanthus; assembly: GCF_021347895.1. Classification (NCBI taxonomy): domain Eukaryota; kingdom Metazoa; phylum Chordata; class Actinopteri; family Pomacentridae; genus Acanthochromis; species Acanthochromis polyacanthus. Next base: position 15,059,819 of record NC_067132.1, read on the forward strand.
TGTGTGTGTGTGTGTGTGTGTGTGCTCCATGCGTCTCCATGCCTAGATGTGTACATGCTTGTGTGCTTGAGCGTTTGCGAGTGTGTGCATAAAATGTGTGTGTCGTCAGACCTCCTAAGCTGAATATTGATGTATTGATCAGGCGCTTGTGTTGCTTAAAGCCATTTGCTCCTCGGGGAGTCCTTCTAACGGCCGCACGCACGCACGCACACATACATAGACATGCACGGAGCATGGGTATTGACAACTGTGTCATCTTTTCTGTGAAGACAATTGCTGACAACCAGCGTTGTTTCTCGTCATATTGTGCCATTGTCTTATCGGACAGAGGCAGGGTGCTGCTACAAAGCGCACCTGCCACACGTCCATTCAATGGGATGCTAATGCAAGCTCAAGAACATAATACCATTATAAAACATAATAGCCTCATGGCCCACCTATTGGCCCTCTGCATGTGCTACTGTATTGTTATCATGATGACATATCCCAGATGTTTTTTTTTCCCATGGGGCAATAGGAGAAGGAGGCATGTTAGCAAAAGTCTAGAGGATGAAGTGAACCTAGCACCTATCAAAATGCTTGCTATATATTTTCGTGTAAAAACTGATCACAACTTTTCGAAGGTCTTGTGGTTACAAACCATTTAGTTTCGACCTCCACAGTTTGATATTGGGCAAAGAACTTAATCTCATGCGACTACACCTCTCTCTCTGTACAGTTTTTGTCCACATCTGTGTTTTACTTCTCAAATTAAAAGGTAAAGTATCAAAATAAAAGCTTCAAAAAGAGTAGAAAGGTCAGAAAAAAAATGTTTATTTTTATTTAAAAAAAAATAGACTGCCCTGTTTCCTTAAGTCAAGACTCTGCAATTCTGATGAATTTGAACCAGATGGCACAAACATTGCTACAATCATTTTCGATAAAGTCGCTTAATGTATGAAAAGAGCCTGAGTGGAGTAAGCAAAGTCTGTATATCCATTACATTATCATCATTAAGCTTTAGAGCAGGGAAATTCAGCTTGCCTTGCCTGGGGCCTGTTCATACACAATAATATTTATCAGCTAAAAATAATTAACATTAAAACAGCCGTAACTCATCTTTCTTTGAAATTATTTATATTGAAATAAACCAAATCACAGCCAAGGGACACTATTGGCGATTTATTAAATAAACAGCCAAAAAGTGTGAATCAATAAATCTTCATTGTGGATTAGAGGATTGTCTGTGTGCCAGTTCAGGCCCATGGGCTGTAACTTGAGCTGCTTTAGGAGCTTGCAGGGTTAGGGAGAAAAGTCACTATGGTTATTTTCAACCTGCACACAGTTGAGGACTTGATGTTAAATTTTGAAGTAAGTGAGGTGAGAAATATAGCCAATATAGATATTCCATACAGAGCACAAGAGGTCCGTGGCGAACCCTGCTCATTTTAATTAGAACCTAAATCTTTGCCTCTGCGTACAGGCAAAGCTGTGGAAGCATCACCATCCAAATTGGTTGCAGTAATCAAACAGAATAAAAACAGTTAAAAGAAATCAATGTTTTTTAATAAGATCAGAAACAATCTCTTAAAACATAACATCAATCACGCTCTGTCATTCCTGCCTCCCTCTGTGTATATGTGTGTGTGTGTGTCTGTGCATGTTTATATAAACTGCCATTTAGATGAATAACCACCAAACAGTGCAATGATTCAGCATCATATGCAGTTTATCAATCAAGCAGTGTCTGAGAAGCACAAATGCAATTAGCTAATGTGTTTGCCTAAACTCATCACAGGATGCAATTAGCAAGGGGAAACAGATAACCTCACATCATCTATCAGAGAGGTGGAAGCAAAGGCACAGCGGAATAGAGGAGGAGGGACAAGAAGTGAGGACAAAGGGGGGAGGTGACAGGAAGGGGAAGAATATGTAATGCAAAAGACATCATGTGTAAACAGGCCAAAAGAATAAACTTTACTGACTGAAAAAGCTCTTATCTATTACACCTAACAATCCATCTCCCACTCTCTGCCTCCTCCCCCTCTCCCCTCTCTGTCTCTCTTTTTCTAATTACAACAGATGGCATTGAAGTGGCAGCTAGAGCATATTTCATCGGGAGGGAATAAAAGCAATTAGACATTCAATTTGGAGTGTAATTAATCCTACATCAAAGCCTTCATTAGTGATCGCTCGTTAGTGAAACATGCCTCTCTGAGAGGCCCAATAATAGCCCTCTTCGTCAGGGGATCAGCGCTAAGAGGGAAATCAAACAAGGTTAAACAAAAGCCATTGTTCCATTGGCAGAGAGACGAAGACAAATGAGGTGATGAAGCTGGGGTTCGACTCACTGTTTTACACACATTTTCCAACTCAAAGCTGTTTTTCCGGTTAGAGGTCTTAACTGTTAAAACTCTGGCTTAATGTGATTGCCTTCTATGTCAGTGCTTCAGCACTTGAGTTCTCTCCTAGGCCTGGATCACACTTAATGAATTTGAATGCGGTACTCTATGGTGATCGCTCATTCATTCCAAGTGAGGGATTCTGTTGCGTCTGCATCATTCCTTTGCAATTGCAACGCTTTGCAATAAAGATTTTTCACACATATGATCCACAAGATCATTGTGCTTTTAAAATGATCTTTTTATCTTTTTTCTCTAGTTGGGATGTCTTGGTTGATAAGCTGTTTTGGTGTATCCTAGATGACAAGCATGCCTTAAACTTGGAGCTTTACCTTTGAGATTTCTGTTCAGAATTATTGGGTAAACCTAAGGTTTTGTTGTGCTCTTTTCCGTCTTCTTAGGCATGGCCACTGCTGTCTTTGCTGAAGTACAATGTCCATCACAACCTCGAGCTTTCCAAAAAATCTCGGTGTTGTCAGCTGCCTTAAGGCCCTTCTATATACGGTAAAATCAAGTGCCAGTAAAAAACATACAATTTTGTAAACTGAGTAGGCCTTCTGAAAAGATGAAGGTTTATAAATTATAATACAACATCATGTGAAGGCAACTACAGTCAAGACTGGGATCTCTTTGTACTGAAAGGCCCAAAACCATTACAACCTGAGAACACACAGTTAATCCTACTGTATCTCCTCCACTTTATTTGCTGTAAATTGTTTTCTTGAGTGTTTTCACCGGCTTTGGTCAAGGCTGTTGCAGCGCAGTTGTCATTTATACACTTACACAGGTAGGAAGAGGAGTTTTTTTTATTGCCTGTATCTCTCCTGCACAGATACTGCTGTCATGGTGTGAAGCGTCTTAAACAGAAGTTCTTTTATGTTCCCTCTGAGGTTGTTAAGTTTGGGTCATACCTGTAAAGAGTATTTTTAAAAATCATGGTTAGATCATCGTGTCGTTGGATGTAGCACAGTAACGGGGCATTGCTTTGTTTTCCCAACAGAAGTGTTTATTTCCATATAAAAATGAGTCTCTTTTCTGGGTGTACGTTGATCTAACACTATTGTGGTTAAATCGCCTTACTTATAATGGCACCACACTTTTAACAGTGTGTCAAATCAATACAGATGAAATAAAACAAAATCCAAAAAATACAATCTATTTTCCCTCTCCTTTTTAAAAATCTTTCATGCTGGAAAAAGCAGACACAATTTGAGATGCTAAAGGCTTAGGATAACGATAACTTTTCCGAAGAACTGGAGGGATAGTCACTGTGTATTGAGGTACACATCAAAACATAAAACCGAAGCCAAACATCCTGGACCCACACACATCAAGCGACGTTATGGTCTGATATGATGAAACTGGTTGAAACATGCTTCAGGTGTACTGTATCCAGTTTTTGTGTGTGCTGTTGTTTTATGAGCTGTGTGCTTGCGTGTGTCCCCAAGAGGGGATTCAAATTCAACTCTGATCGGAGAGGAGAGTTGGGTGAAGGGTCACAACAAGGAAGAGTGCCCACATGCAAAATTGACATGAGGAGGTGCGGAACGAGGTAAGAATGAGGGGATGAGAGGATGAATAAAACAAAGTCTGTGTCTGACTGGGGGTGCCTTCAAGAATTCTAAGACTTCATTTACTCTAGAGGATGGGCTGTGTGTGTGAGAATGTGCACACTAGTGTATTTTCCCCATGCATCTGAGAGTTTTTGTGCGTGTGTGCTGTGTGCACATGAGAGTAATACAATATCCTTACAGAGGGCAGTACTTGCCGTGTCTGTTGCCCCAGACACACATCCATGATGAGCAGATGAAAAATGAATTAAAGAACAACAGAAGAAAGGGAGAAAGGCAGAATAAACAATGAGAGAGAGCTGTGGCTCCAAATAGTCGTCTGGCTAGTGCATATGTGTGTGGGTATATCAGTGTGTGTGTGTGCACATGAGGGATGTCTTTATTTCATGATTTACACTGTGCCCTCGTTTTAAGTGTATCTTGATCCATAGAGTGCGTGTCCATTGAATATTTAGTGCTTTTGTCCTTCCTGCGGTTATGTGATGGACTGGTCTCCCACAAAGGAAAGCAAAAATCTACCATTAAGAAATAAAAGATTAGCGAACAGCTCAGGTAGATGATCAGAATTTGTGTATTCCATCCATGCTCGTGCGTCACAAAAATATGTACACAAATAGATACATTTTCAAAACTGGTTATGAAATTCTATCACCATGATTTGAGCCGTCAAAGACATGCTGAGATCAACGTCACATCGACAAAAGAAGCCGAGGGTCTAAGGACAGACGATGACGCACAGTGTGTTGTTCAGAATGTAAAGCTCCATGGACAAAATGGATACATCCTTTGCATGGTAAAAATGAAACTGAATGTGCATCAGTAAGACAGAAATCAGCCGAGAAAGTTTTGAGAAGTTCCTGTATTTTTCCGAAAAGATTTTGTCGGCTCACATTTGTATTTCTGAAAGAATTAAGCATGGTTACCGAATAGATGGACACAACAATGTGAGGAAATGAACATAAATTATGTATGTTTGGGTGTGTGTCACATTTTTCTAAGATCACAAAGCCCCAATGTCACCACAAAGTAATTAGAGCATTGTAAGTTGGAGAGACATCTGCCTTAAAAATCCTTTTCTTTGTCTGTTCCTTTTCCTCTCCGTTGCTGCCTGTTTGGTAGCAGCGAGGATTTAGGAGGATGCACAGTTTGTCATTTGGCCAGTGAGACAGATACTAAGAGTTTTGGCTGTGACTTATTTGAGCTAATGGTCCAGAACATTGTGAGCACCCCCACACCCAGAGGCAATTTCGTAGGCGCACTGGGCCGGTACAAATGGCTCGTGGTATACCTCCGTGGTCAACACACACATGCCAGGCCGACAAACGTGCACACATCAGCATGCACATACACCTAGTCACACACGCAAAGCAGTCACACCTCTCCTATAGCCGCTATCAATGTGTCCCGTGGAGGCCATCCTGGCTAATGTGAAAACTGTGATAAATTCCACATATAGCTACATATAAACAAAGGAGAGGAGGAGGTGTAGCATGAGGAGAGATAAACAGACTGTCAGACACAGGTAGAGACAGTGTGAGATACACATAATGAAAAAGGAATACAAGAAACATACAGAGGAAGAGAGAGATGGACAAGCATATCAAGAGAAAGGAAATGAATACGAAAGGGAAGGTACAATGAAGGCTGCTGCAAGGCAGGTCTGGTGAAGTGGAAGAAACTTGTAGAAGAAGAAACATTGAGTATCTGTGATTAGACTGTCTGACTACATTTCTGCAGTGATTTGGTGGCTGAGAAGCCCACTAATTCTCTTTGAAAAGTCCACTCCAGACTAGACACGTCAGCACAACATTTAGAATGTCTGAACTCTCAGCAAGAGACCGGAATGACTGTTCAATTATTTCCTCCTCGGAAGGACGGACAAGTCAAGCTTTTGCATTAAGTACACAAACACACACTGGCATCAGTGCATGAACGCATACAAACACATGTACACACAAACACCAGAACGATAGTATTTCCTATTTTTCAAAGCACGGTATATGTGCACACTTGGAGTACACAGGAAACAATAGCAACAAAACCATTTGACAGAGTTTAAAAAGATTGACTATTTTTTGGAACGGCAGAATTTGGCTTATTACTTCACCAAGGAAAGCAGTGGAGTTATGTGACGATCGGCGTACGTTTGTCTGTGTGTGCGCAACATTACTCAAAAATGGAATAATGGATTTAGATAAAATTTTCAGGGAAAGTCAGAAATTACAAAAGGACCACCTCATTAGATTTTGGCAGCGATGCGGCTTATAGTCTGGATCCACATTTGTTCAAATTTCTGTATTATTGCAAGATAGCAGCTTGGTGTCACTGTAGTTATGACAACAAGTGAGCAATACATCAGCTGCCTGCTGACAGTCACATGATTGCGATCCTACTCCAAATTGACCGCTGCGGACTTATCGGGTCTTATCTATCGGAAACTAAACAACGACTGAGCAGCTTTGGTGGTGTACTGTGCTCTTTGAGTGCTTTTCTTGTTTTAAGTTATATCTGAGTTGCCAAATCACACTTTTAAAAACATTTGATTCCATTTTTATTGTCAGACTTGTATTTATATGTAAAGGGTACAGGATGCAAAGTAGAAATTTGAACAGCCAATCAGAGCGTTCGACACGAGAAGAGCTGATTGATAGTTTTCTAGTTTTTTAAGAAAAGATAATGAAAGAGCAGATTTGTTAGGAAAGATTGTTCCCCGTGGTTTCAAGTTGATGTTTCAAGATGTTGTGCATCTGGAAAATGTGGAATGACATTTTCATACATGACAGCTGGGTATATCATGGCAATTTTAGTCATTTTTTTAAACCAAGAGTCAGCAACAGTAATGGGGTAATGGTAACCACGTGTGTGATATGCAGTGATTCAGTGTTGGGATTTAGAATTAGTCTTTGGTACTTCTGCTAATGTACAATACATTTTCTGACATATGTAACCCTTCTGCTCTGCTTTACGTACGACTATGTTTTTAGTTGGTTAAATTACCAACCGCAATTAATCAGTTCAGTAATAATCATTTACACCGTACATGTATCTGTAATTATAGTTGGAGAATGCTAAGGCAAGTTAAGGTATATGTTTGAATATTTGACCATCAAAGCAAGAGATTAAGATTGAATTACCGTGCTCTGCAGTACCCTTGAGGACACCTGACAAGTATGTTTGTTTAAAATAGGTTTTATTCAATAGTAATAATTAAAAATTTTAACCTATATTTTACACAAAGGCACATTTTTGAGCTAATAAAGATGTTCCTTTTTGAGTGGTTGTGACACTTGTAACTCTGTCTGAGGAAGCTGCAGCTGTTGAGGTTGTAATGGTGAACAGTAAATCATGTAAGGTTTACACATTTAAAGAAAATACCACAATCCTTTTGTCAGTCAGACGTCTTTAGTATCTCTATTATGTTAATTTAGGGGCTGGTAAAGATTAGGTTCCACAAATCAAAAGTAACTCTGGAAAATGCTTTGGCAAGTGATAGTACGTTGTCAAAATTCACATGCTATGCATGTAAGGACATAGTGTACACACTGGACTACATGACCATGTACTAACAGAAGTGCCCTCAATGAGACACAGCTTAAGTGCTCTCAAAGTGATAACCTGTCTGACTGTGGCACGACTCAGACACTGCCTATCACCATGGCAGCACATGATGATGTGACCGTGTTCTAAAGTCTCTTTGCATGGGTTGCATGTGTTTGTGTGCATTTGTCTGTCTTACTCAGTGCATTTCTCTACGAACAAAGAGAATAAAAAGACATTTATAAAGCAGAAATGATCTCTTAATTTCCTGGTACACCGTATAAGCCAACTTCATGCATTAACTCTCATCTAAGTAAAATCACTTGTTTTTGTGTAAAAGAAAGCAAAAATTACATATCATCTTAATTATAGTTAAAGGACGAAAAAAAGATTAAAACCTTCCATTTAATATTTCCTTCAGTGGTAGAATTCAGACACATTCTGAACTAGTCACACAATTTCGAAGCTGGGTTTCCACAATTCTGTGACCACATACTGAGCTGACCTCACTAGTTGTAACTCAACAAGGAAATGTAGATAATGTCTCCTCTAATAAATAATGTTCTGTTACCTCTGCTTTGTACAGCTGAGGTCAGGTCTAAGTTGGTTGTCATAAAAACCTCCTAATGCTTACTGAAAATGTGTAAAACATTGCACATAGTTTGGCTGGGGTTCTTCTGTCAGTGGCATGGCATTTTCACACAGCATCATTTTTAGCAGTAGTATTTGGTTTATTTGGCTTATTAGAATGTATCAAAAAGTTACAGGTGATGACTACCAAAAATGATTAACAAAAAACATTCAGTGGATCAATTATACTTACTGTTTTTGGAAGTCACAGTAAAATGATGCCAATACAAAACTACATTATAAACCATCAGGTATGTCATTCAACAGATTTTCTGAGTTCATAGTGTTTTTTTTTAGCCCAGTCCATTTAATATTTTGTCTCACACACATAAGCGTGCTGTCATGCAATGTGCACACCTCTCAACGCCCCGAATACACACCAATTTTCCTATCTCTAGCCTCAAGGAACTCATGAGAAAGTTCAAGGGTTGCATGATTATTATTATTTTTTTCAACCCAAAGCGGGAGGCAGAGAAGGCAAAACATGAAGTCAGGTTAGGCTTCTAATTTTGTTCTGTCCCGCTCATTAGAAAATATAATTAACCAGGATAGTTTTAAAACACTGCAGGGTACGTCCTTGCAATGGTCAGATCAGAGTCCACTGGAGCCAGAGTGGATGCTGTTAATTTTATTTTCATTTATTAGCACATATCTCCTGAAGGTATTTAGACTAACGAGGTTTCAGGGGGCCTTGGCTGAGCTATATGTGCCCTGTCATTATTGATTTCACCGAACACTGGCTGTGATGTGGACAATATACACTGCACTGTTTTGTTGCTTATGAGAAATTAGTACACTGTGGCCTTGTTCTGTGCAGGGAGAATGTCCTGTAATGACAGAAATGATGATATTGACTCATTAGAGGAGGTTATGCAGGACAAGGAAGGTGACGGTGATGTTTGTCCAGATGAAGGAATGAAATATGGTTATCATAGAAGTGAAATATTTTGGTTGATATTGTTTGATTATAAGAGCAAATGTAACTGCTAATGAGTGACAGTTGTGTATGTTTTTGTGAATACAAACTTGAAGCTGACTTTGGAATTCTAAATAAAAGTTGTTGAATTAAGTCATGATCTATTTTGGAGGAAGATAACCATTTACCAGTGTATTTGAAAGTTTGGATTCAATAAAGGTAGTATTAACAGTTGTTTTCTTTGACATGTTGTATTTTGATTTGTCCAAGTTTCTTTTCTCCATCAGATAATACAGCCGTGTTATTGAGAATATCTGTCCAGGCTTATAAATCTGCAATATCACGAAGCACATGGTCATTCTTAAGGGGAGTCCACTGCAGTGTAGGACATGGTCATATTTTCTCCACTGACCACCAGACCAGAATGGAAAGCAGCTTACTTCTGTACTGAGTCAAGGGCAAGTCTCAGTTTAACTCCTGGAAAACCTCTCTCTCTCTACTCACCAAAGTGCCAATGGTAACACACTGCATAACTTGCCTTCTCGTCCTTCCATGCATAGGTTTAAGTAACAAGCTAGCGCCTTGTTTTTAGTTGTTGTTAAATGGCATCCTTGGATGTAGGTATAGAAAATTACTGTCAAAATATTCGTGACTAAGCTGGCATGCAAATAAGAAAGTCAAACACTTTAAAACATGTAGCTTTACACATAAATTATGGAAAAGATGAATGTGATGCTTAATATTTCCAAATATATATAGCCTATGAGCTTCTGTCAATTTTCGCCTGAAATTTCTACTGAAGATGTACAGAAAGTAAATTGAATGCTGTTCTTGAACTGTTTGGAGTACAGGCATGGTTAGGGTCTCCTTTGAAAGCTGACAACCTGAATTTTCACCCAGTGCAGTCAGAATTACTCTAGGTGCTACTAGCACAGAGTATTTTATGTTGGAACACACTGAATTAGGATGACTTTTATTCTCGCCTAAATTTTTTCCCTAATAAAACACCTGAAAATAAGTGTGGCAGCACTGTGACAGCTTGAAAACACAAAAAGGCAACAGCCTGGGGTCTTACATAGTTCAGGTCAAAATTTCAGAGCAATACTACAAGAAATGAGTGTTTCACACATGTATTTGTACTGCTATGGCCAGGCGCTGTCAATTTTGGACACCTTCTGTAATCCTCTGCACACCCTGGGCAAAAATGGTATATGCTCGTTTTATAGCCCGTTTTCACATTATTTTCACTCCAAAAACTCATAAAGAACTCAAAAAAGGCTCTTCAGAGCAGCTCCAGTGTTTATCAGAAGCAGAGACTGGGGAGACAAAAAGGCTCCAGCTTCGGCTGCAGCTAAGGTGTGAAATGTCACACAACCCCGCTGGCAGAGGCTCAATTTATATCCTGGTATTCAGCAGGCTCATTGGCTATCAGCCCTGTCTACTGTCTACTGTCTACGTCAGTCAAACGTTTCCTCCGCCGTGATTTGCTTAGAATTTACTGACGAAATGAGGTAGGTCCAAATCGGTCAGTCTCGGCTACGGTTGGCTGTTTAGGCCTGGGAGGCAGGCCAGAGTCACTTGATTGGTTGAAACGCGGTGTAAACATAAAGGATAGGCTTCAGTCGCCATTTTGAGTCCAAGACCGCATGGATCTCTGTACACTGAATAAAAATATGGGCATAAATACAGTGACTATGAAACGCACAGCACCGCCATGCGGCGCGTGTGCGCGCTTGGAGCCGAGCTATTTGTGGATTATTTACCTTTTTCAAGACATGTTTTGGACAAAATATTATACTTGCTAGTATTGTCTGGATGCCGAAGCTTGGATTCTGACCGGTTTTTGTGGATTATTTTCATCTTTGACCAGTAAAAGAGCGTCCAAAGAGCGTCCAAAGGTGAGTTGTGCCCTTTAAATTTTTGTTGTTTGTTGGACAAATGTGTTTCTATTACCCGCTGTGGTAATCACATCTGAAAGTGGTTTATACCGGCGGATTCATGAGACTCTAAGCTTTACATGGGTGTATAGTGTTTCTGTAATCGCGTTTGCAGCTTCGGACATTCTTTAAATTCTTATGCAAATCTCAAGTGTCCCGCGGGCAGGACACTGAAGTGCAACGGGTAGCTTTTTTTGTTTGTTAATTTGTTTATTATTCAAAGATTGCAGCATTGCTGTAAGTTTGTCTGTGTTAGCCACACACTTAATTTTTTTAACTATATTCCCTTGACCGTTTAGTAAGATTAGTCATTGGAAGAATAATGCAGCAGTAGCCTGTAAAATTAGTAAAGGAGAAACTGAACAAAAAGTGGATAGAAGCTGAAAGAATTATGGCAATCAGCATGCAAAATGTAACGCATGCAGTGCAGACAGATGTAAGACAATATTAAGCAGATGGTTAGCACAGGGAGTTAAACACATAACAACAAAAAACCATGTTACATTACAGTTGATATATGTGAGACCGAAAGGGACAGTGATAATCAAATGCAAATGAGAGCTGACAAGATAAGCAATGACTAGGTGTCCTAGCAGGTCTGGTTGCTTTGCAAGCACGCTTTAAATTCAGTTTTAACAAGGAATCTAGTCTCATGTTATTTCTATAAATTTAACCTGTACATAACACAAGGTCCGATGCAGCTGATGTACTTTATAACGTCACAATAGTGTTTACTGTTCCAAACAAACATGCCAGCCTTTCTGTGGATGATGTGAGTCTTCCCATATGTACTTGGCCTTGAAAACACAAACAGCAGCACACAATACCAAGCACACACATGACCCCTGAGCTTTGTACATTCCCTTCAAAGCCAACGCCATTGGAGAGGAAACCATGAAACACGCACATATACACTTAAACAGACATATACACAAGACAATAACTATTCAATCAAAGGGTTAGAGGGCTTGTATATGTTCATGCAAAGCTTGCATTGCCTGTCTTGTCATTGAACAGTTTCATAAATGGAAATGTTTTATTATATATGGAAGGTAAAGAACAGATTTTGAACTCTCGTATATTTCCAGTGTCCATTTAATGGAAAATGTTGGCACTTTACCTTGAATATGGCTTTTAAGACCCTTGATTTATCTGTTTTGTTGCCAGAGTGTGTGCATGAATGGGTGTGATCTTGTTTTACCATGGTGTGTCTTTATGAACAGGGTCGTGAAAAAGCTTTTGCCCCATTCTTAAATTCTTATTTTTTTGGCAAATTTTCCCCTCCTCAATTTTTAAGATCAGACAAATGTAAATATCAGATAAAAATAACCCAAATAAACACAAAAGGCAGTTTTTAAATAATGAATTTATTTATTAAGGAATAAAAACTACTTAAAGCTACCTGACCCTGTGTGGAAGAAGTAATTCCCCCCTAACCCTAATAAGTCTTTGGACCACCCTCAGCAGCAACAACTGAAATCAGGTGTTTTCTAAAACTGACGATGAGTCTTTCACATCTGCTGTGGAGACCTTTTGGCTCACTCTTTTTTGCAGAATTGTTTTAATTCAGCAACACTGAAGAGTTTTGGAGCCTGACCAGCAGTTTTAAGGTCATACCACAGCATATCAAGCGTGTTCAAGTCTGGACATTGACTAAGCCACTCCAAAACCTTCATTTTATTTATTTATTTTTTAAAGCCATTCAGAAGTCAAGTTGCTAGTGTGCTTTGTGTGCTGCAGAACCCAAGTGCACTTCAGCTTGAGGTCAGGAACTGATGGTCGAACATTCTCCTTCAGGATTTTCTGTCAGTGAGCAGAATTCATGGTTCCATCAACCACAGCAAGTTGTCCACATCATGAAGCAGCAAAGCATCACACTACCACCGCCATGTTTGACTGTCGGTATGATGTCCTTTTTCTGAAATGCTGTGTTACTTTTACACTAGATCTAATTAGCTTTCCAAAAAGTTGAACTTTTGTCTCGTCTTCCTTGTTGTTGAGTCTTGAGCACTGACCTTGACTAAGGCAAGAGAAGCCTGCAGTTCTTTAGATGTTGTCCTGGCTTCCTTTGTGACCTCCTGGATGAGTTGTTGCTGTGCTCTTGGGGTCATTTTGGTGAGCAGGCAACTACAGGAAGGTTCACCACTGTTCCATGTTTTTTCTCCACTTGTGGATATTGGCTTTCACCATGGTTCACTGGAGTCCTAAAGCTTTAGAAATGGCTTTGTAACCCTTTCCAGATTAATGAATGTTTCTTTGTTCTCATCTGTACTTGAATTTTTTTGAATCACGGCATTTTGTTGCCAGATAGGTTTGGATAGCTTTTTTCCCTTAAAACATTAATTCATCATTTAAAAATTGCATTTTGTCTTTAGTTTGGTTGTCTTTGTCCAACATTCAAACTTGTTTGATGGCCTTAAACATTTAAGTGGGAGAAAAAAGAAAGAATTAAAGAAATGCTATTTCTGTAAGTGTATGTCTTATAATAACCATTCACTTAACAAAGATGATGGCACGAATGCCCTAATGTAATATGTCCTTCACTGAATTACAGATTGTTGTCTAAAAAGGCAGATATGTTGATTAGAAACCCCGTCACCTCCTACACCTTTCCAAATTCAGGTAAGGGGCGTTGGCCATTTTCTGTAACTTTTCAAAACCGACGATCCGACAATTCACCACCACTTCATTCTGTGGTTGGCCAGCTGTGCAGAAGCAAGACAAGATCCAGACATTGTGCTTGCTTTGAGCATATGCTTTTTCAATCTTACTCGAGTGTTCGTTGCGCTGTCATGTGTACAAACCAGAGACTGTATATAAAAGACGACTGTAGCCTCTCAGTCTGAAAAGTGAGGCCTGTACGGAATTGCATCAAACCTGCATTTTTTTCAATGGACAGAAGGGAGCAACTCCTTTTTGTTGTGAAAAGAAGTCTTGTTGTATAGACGTTCGTGAGAACATAACTCTACTTCTGGCTTGTTTCCACAGTCGATATCTTCCTAATGAGTTTATTGTCTCAATTAGTGGTTTCAAGTCTCCTTCATTTAGTCAAGTATGATCCCATATAGAGTAACAGATGATAAAGCTGTATGCTTTAAAGTGATGCTACTTTGGGATTAACAGGTCATGAACATATGGGTGTGCTTAGTGTTCTTGATTCACCTCTCGTTTGTCATGTTCGAGCTCCAAAAACCAAGATGGCAGTAGCATAATTCCAAAGTCAAAGATCTAATGGTTATCCACAAACTAATAGATGACATCACAATGGCTACGTTTGCCTTTTATACACAGTCTAGGGTACAGCTTAGTACAAAACTATGAATATTTTTTGGAGGGATCGTCTAATTATTATGCTCCCCTTCTCTCCTCTATGATGCCTGGCTTCTTATGCTGCCTTCCACTGTGGCTGCTCTGACTAGAAACTTCTGATTTCCGTGGTCATACGGCATGTCTTTTAGAACCACTTCTGAGAGATCATAACCTGGCCTTTAAGCACTAGTTGCACGTAGTTGTTTTACTAGATGTCATTCGGCACTGATTATTTACACTATCCGTACCATGTGTGTTGTCGGTTGGAGTACTCTGGTGTAGTGGAAAATAGAAGGAATGAACAAGACTCTTTTTCACAATGCAAAAAAAATTGAGTATTTGCAGTAAATGTTCACTTTTTTTTAGTTGGAATCTCTGTGATAAACTCACACATGTTTTTTTATCCCTTGGCTGAACAACCACTGTACTAATTTCCCTCTTTCAAGAGTGTGATGTGTGTCATATGTGGTGTATTTCTACTCACAGCTAGAGATAACTGAATTGGTCTGCACTTTTATGGTCTCTCTTGGGGTGGAGGGTGGAACTGAGCTGTGTGATCACCATGATGTGATTAGTTCAACATGGGTGTTGTGTGTGTGTGTGTGTGTGTGTGTGTGTGTGTGTGTGTGTGTGGTGTGTAGCTGCACAAAAGGCGCCATCATAAATATAAAAGATACCACTATTCTGAGATGCCCTCTTTAGCCATGCTGTACTACTTACTGACACTGTTCATATCAATGTTAGACAAACTTATTGTTTTGATTGTAAATGGTCAACATTAACATTTGGAGATTTACATTTTTTTTTTTCACCAACAAATTAGTTTCAAGTGTTTCAGCAGAGGTGTAGAGGAAAAAAAAATGCTGCTGAAGTTGTTTTTTTGACGGATTGCTGAGAAGAAACGGTATAAGCAACAGGCACTCACTCTTGTCTAAGCGAACCTTGCATTCTGCACCTCTTAACAACACCTCTGACCATGTAGTTCCTGTTATGTGCAAATAATGGTGGTTTAGGCGGGCCAGAATCAAGAGAATACAGGCGGGAGGTAAACAGGTGAAGAACAGGAGGAAAAGCCTCACTGACACTAGTATCTTTGATAACAGTCATGCTTAATAGTCACCCACTGGTACAAAAGAATAATCCCTAGCAGGCTCCGCATTTGTTGCATTAGAATGGTTGTTTGTCTGCATTTTGGAGTTTATCTTTGTGTTTTTTCACCCTCGGCCCTGAAAGGTCATAGTACCTCATCCTGCTGACATTTAGAGCATTGATAATATTCCCTCACATATCAATTTCACCTATTTTCTCATCATTCTCGTTTCCCCCTAGCAGAAAATGGAATCATTTGTGCTTTCAGCAATTTGTTATTGATTGGGAGAGCTCTGGAAATAGAGGGTTGCCATTATGGCAATGCTGCAGCTACAGTTAAATTGAGTTTTAAGCAGGCCTGCAAATGTATCATTTCACAGCCATAACACAAAAGCTTTTAAATCCATGAACCTCAGGATGGATCAAATGCCTAAAAATACCAGTATTCTCGTCATATTGAGAGCTATTAGAATTTCTGCCATT
The DNA here is from genome assembly GCF_021347895.1 of Acanthochromis polyacanthus. Taxonomy (NCBI): domain Eukaryota; kingdom Metazoa; phylum Chordata; class Actinopteri; family Pomacentridae; genus Acanthochromis; species Acanthochromis polyacanthus. The sequence goes on from NC_067132.1 coordinate 15,075,672, forward strand.
GAGAGGTTTTCCGTAATTCTGTAGAACGTGACAGTATGTGGCTGCATTTAAGAGAAACCGCAGTTAAGATTGATTCTCTGACTAGCGTCAGGGCTGTTTGAAATGTGCTATTGTGGGCAAAAAAACTGTGATTCAATGACTATTGCTGCTTTCCAGATACCTTATTCTTGGTCTATTTGGTCACTGTAGCTGGTTTAGAGGAACATTAAATCATGTTGGATATATATATGTAATTCTTATTTGCCTTTGGAAATGTTGAGAGAATCGATAAGTGTCTAAACACATGTGCACGCATGCAAGGTCACATGACCTCATACATACACTCACATGCATACAATAATGGATATTACATACAGTATACCTTCAGTATGGATGCTGGTCACAGAGAAGTGGTGGACTGCTTTCTCCAGCACTCGACATCTGCCCCCCAGCCCTTCTCGCCCAGCACTCAGGGGACACTGCATCAGGCCTGGGCAGGAGAGACAGTAGGAGTGCCTCAGGCTGGGTCTTCACCACATCATCCCAGCTCTGGTGTGGTTGGGATACCAAAGAAACCACGAGCATGCTGCACCTTTCCTCGCCACTCATAAATAATGCTTCCTTTTAATAATGAATTAGTAATTACCCCAGATGTTTTATTTTTGTTGACCGAGGAGCAGAGGGGCTCGTAAATTACTAGTACCCCTTCCCTCCCAGGGCATAGTCCTACTCCTAAATCCCCAAAGGAGAGTTGCCGGCTTTTTATGGCCTGTGAAGCAACCGCCTTCCCCCCCCCCCCCCCCCCCCCCCCCCCCCCCACACACACACACACACACACACACACACACACACACACACTCTACAGCGGACTGTGTGGCCCTACAACCGTCTATCGCTGCACCCCTGTAACCCCACACTCCCAACTGTCACTCTGCTGCTGAACCTGGGAACCTGCTCTTTGCTGTGTAATGTACACTTGCGGACTCAGAATATGTCCCTCATCTTACTTAGAAGTTTTCATTATTGGTAGGTGGACATATTTTATTTGATATGTTTGCCTTTGTTATATAGTGACAGTGGTGAGTAAGGAGAGAAAAGAGAACGGAGCAGTGACATGTAATAAAGAAAATAACTGGGGGCTCACTGATTTAAGCATCCATGTGGTATGGCAAACGACTATCGGGTCATCCCCATATTCTGTGCTCTGCTTAATGTGAATACAAACGGCAACAGGAGAATATTCTACAGTTGTACAATTTCATTTAGCAGAAATTGTAGGATTTATCATTGGAGTTGCATAATGTGACATTCACTCAGACCTATGCATTCATTCATTTACTTCCAGTACCTTCTTAGGGTCATTTGCATTTCTTTACAGTTCATCCATTTTAAGCTGTGATTAAACAAACAGCAAAAAGTTAGGCTTGGTGCCTGTCTCAAGTACCTGAATTACTGAGGAACATCCACTGTTTGCTATGTATGGGCATTATCAGCATGCACTATGATGCACTATACAATATCTATGTCTGTTATCACTTTTATCTTGAAGTTCTTGGATTAGAAAATGAAGACACATTGAAACATTTAGTGAAGTAGACATGCAAAAAAGAAAAGGATTGAGGTGTCAACTGCTTTAATGTAAATGATTTGAGTACAAGGATGGAATTACCGACACCAGTGCATATATGAATTTGTGTGTGTGTGTGTGTGTGTGTGTGTGTGTGTGTGTGTGTGTGTGTGTGTGTGTGTGTGTGTGTGTGTGTGTGTGTGTGTGTGTGTGTGTGTGTGTGTGTGTGTGTGTGTGTGTGTGTGTGTGTGTGTGTGTGTGTGTGTGTGTGTGTGTGTGTGTGTGTGTGTGTGTATTGCTTTGGGCATTTCAATTGACGGCATTGTGGTATGAATGCATGCAAAGGTGCGGGTGTGTAGTTGTGTCATTTTGGGGTGAGGAGCAGAACTGTGCGTTCTGACCATGGCTGTGTCTTTCTCCGGCTTTACCAGGCTTGTCTTACTTTCCTCTAAAGGTTAGCACTGTGTATGTTTAGTTGTTGACCAGGAAGGAGAAAGAACACGTGTAAATGTGTGTGTGTGTGTGTGTGTGTGTGTGTGTGTGTGAGAGAGAGAGAGAGAGAGAGAGAGAGAGAGAGAGAGAGAGAGAGAGAGAGAGAGAGAGAGAGAGAGAGAGAGAGAGAGAGAGAGAGAGAGAGAGAGAGAGAGAGAGAGAGAGAGAGAGAGAGAGAGAGAGAGAGAGAGAGAGAGAGAGAGAGAGAGAGAGAGAGAGAGAGAGAGAGAGAGAGAGAGAGAGAGAGAGAGAGAGAGAGAGAGAGAGAGAGAGAGAGAGAGAGAGAGAGAGAGAGAGAGAGAGAGAGAGAGAGAATGCTAGACTCTTAATGATCCCTCCAGAGAGACCTTGCTGTGTGTGTAGCACTGAGGCCCGGACAGGGAAACACGGGGAAATTAGCTATCTCTCTCAATAACCTCCGATGAAAGTCTGCCTCCTACCCACTACTCTGTCACTGGCTCCTCAAGACAATAAGCCAATTAGACCAAACCCAGCTAAGGGCCAAGGCCCTGTGTGAGTGTGTTTGGATTTGAGAAAGTGTGTAAGTGTGAGTTAGAGGTGAGAGAGAATTGGAAGAATAGCAACATAGATTCCTTGTGCATATTTTTTTTTTTATGCTGCTGGTGTTCTGGACAAAGATGAAGATTTTAAAGTAATACTGAGTGGACATTTCATGTAGGTAAATTTACATTTGGCTACCCTCAGTTACTGATAGAAGCAATGGCAATTCGCCTTATGTCAAATTTTAGAAACCTTTTTTTATTTTCCATTCACACTTTACAGATGTTGAGTAAAAAATAAATATAGCAAGTTGTGTGGATGCACCACCTTTTCAACTATACACCAGTAAGCCACTGACATGAAGTGAATAACATTGATTATCTCGTTACAGTGGCACCTGTCGAGGGGTGGGATGTATTTGGCAGCAAGTGAATGGTCAGTTCTTGAAGTTGATGTGTTGAAAACAGGAAAAATGGGCAGCGTAAGGATCTCAAAAACTGTGACATGAACCAAATAGGGACTGCTGGATGGCTGGGTCAGAACATCTCCAAAATAGCAGGTCTTATGGGATGTTCCTAGTATACAGTGATGAGTATCGACCAAAAGACAATCTAAGGAAGGACGACCCATGAACTGGCAATAGGGTCAGGGGCGCCCAGGGTTCACTGATGTATGTGATGAGCAAAGACTGGGCCATGTGTAGATGTCCTGTAGCACAGATCGCTGAAAACCTCGATGCTGGCTGTGATAGAAAGGGGGCACAACCCACGGTGCATGTCAGCTTGCATGTGAGACCATGCTGACCCCTGTCCACTGCCAAAAGTGCATGTGATTGACAGAATTACACCCTGGAACAATGGAGGAATGGGTCCTGATTTGATAAATCATGTTTTCGTTTACGTTGTGTGGACGGCTGCATTTGTGTCCGAGTTGTCTTCTAGGAATGGGAGAAGGTAAGCAGGCGGAGACAGTGTGATGCTCAGGGCAATGTTCTGCTGGAAAACCTTGGGTCCTGGCATTCTGTGCGGATGCCACTTTGACCAATACCACCTACCTAAATACTTTTCCAAACCACATACACCGCTTCATGGCAGTGATATTCCCTGATGGCAGTAGCCTCTTTCAGCAGGATAATGCACTCTGTTTAGGAATGGTTTGTGGAACTTGCCAAAGACATCAAGGTTTTCGCTTGGCCTCTCAATTCCCAGATCTCAGTCAGATCGAGCATCTGTGGGATGTGTTGGAAAAAATAATTCACATCCATGGATGCCTTTCACAGAAACAACAGAAGTTATCTGCTGCTAGCGTTTTGGTGCCTGATGCCACAGCACACCCTCAGAGATCTTGTGGAGGCCATGCCTTGATGGGTCAGATGTTTTGGCAGCCCAAAGGGGGTTTACACATTCTAAGGCAGGAGGTTTTAATGTTGTGGCTGACTGGTGTATACGTTAGACTGCATGTAGGTGTAGCTTTATAGTAAGTAAACCTTGGATCAGGGGTGTATATGTCATTTCAACGAATGATATTTGTAACAAGAAAAGCACTCACAGAGCGCAGTACTGCTCTAAGGTTGTTCATTCCTCCATATGGCATTGTCAGAAATTCAGCATACACATATATATATATATATATATATATATATATATATCATTTCTTTTTTAGAAATGCAGCACTTGTTTATTTATTAGTTATGATCAACACAGGCGTGTGTTATGCATGTGTACGTCATGTACAGATAACAAATCACGTGACTTAAATATGTAACGGGCGGCAGGAATTGATGTGACTCAGAAACACCCTCAAAAGTTAATCAATTGTTCCTTGTATGATTTCCAACGGATGAGTCCCAGTAAGTTTGCAACGGCTCATTTGTAATAGGATCACAATCGTGATCGTCAGCAGGCAGCTGATGTGGTGTTACAGTGTCATGCAATAATTCAGAAATCTTTAACAAATCTGTAGATTCAGATTATAAGCTGCATCACTACTAAAATCCAATCACTTGGTCCTTGTATCATTTCTGACCTTCCCTGAAAAATTCACCCATATCCATTCTTTCGATTTTGAGTAATGTTGCACACAGACAAACAAACAGACGGACAAACATACACCGATTGTCGCATAACTTTGTGACATGTTCCTTGGTGGATTAGTTATGTAGAATTATAAATTTTATGCAAAATACTTGTTTTACACCCTAAGTTGAGACTCTACGCAAGTTTTCTTCTCATATATTTTTTTTATTTAAAAGCATTGTAATGGTGTAGTTACTTAAGGCAAACAAAGGAGAGAAAGTTTAGTTTGTGTGAGTAGTAATTTTGTAATGGGTAAAATAGATAAACAGAAACTCATATTTAACAGTGTCCTGTGCAAATTCCTTGTAAATAAAATCCATATTTGTATTTACTGTTACTCACTAGAATGCATTGTTTATCACTGAGGATTGATGAACCCCATAAACATAAACACACACAAAGCCAAATTTGCACTTTTACAGCGTCTTTTCTGCGTTTGGAAGTCCATTGTTGCATTTCTTGGCACACTATCACCACTTGTTGATCTGTAGAATACTATTGGTAAAACTGTATATTGTGTCAACAATGCATGGGACAAACAAAATGTATATCCCCCTCATAGAAAACCTTCTCCAGAGCACTAAATCGAAGGCTCCATAGGGTACCTTTGGTCAATGGGAAATCCAAAGAATTAGACAACACTTTGGTGACTGTTAAAATGATCTAGCTATTACTTGGTATTTATCAACCGACATTTGAGTTTTGAGAAATGACCTTTATATATCACGTATGTAGGTTTAACCCTTTGAACTACAAACAGTTTAACCCACTGTGGACTCATTTTCACTGCAGTATAAAGTCCTGCACCCCAATGGAATCGGCACAACCGTGGCTAGAATTTAAAAAAAACATTTATTTGCAGTTACAGTGGCATAAATCAAAACAAAACAAAATACAGTTGAATTTCTTTGATTATTTGTTAGACAAAATTTATTGTAACAAAAAAAAGCAAAAACAATGATGTGGAATTACCATGTACAATAATTTCCAAGTACCCTCATGTTTCCAAATTTGGAAAAATAAAGTTGAGAAAATCAAAAACAGTTATTTCTGTTAATTACATTCATTAATTACAGAGGCTGTTGGAAAGTAAAATATATGACAATTCGTTAAATTTGTACAGTTTCTGGTTCTTATGAATGATGGGGTTTTTTTTGGCAATTTTTAAAAGACAGCTTATGGTTCATACCCGCCAGCATGTTTTGGGGTTCAGAAGGTTAGAAAAGATTGAAACTGATTCATCTTTCATAATGCCTCCTGTTGAGTGTGAAGTGATATGTATAGGTGTTGATGTTACTGATTGCCCCTGAAATATTGCACAATGTGTTTAATTTAAATACCAGAATCAAGATTACACGTCACTTTTTCCAAATGAAGGATATTACTGTCTCTTGCTTTCTCTGTCCCTCTCTTGCCCTCCCATCCCCTTCAATGACTCTATGAGATATTGGCCTGTCTCTTCATTCCATAACTCATACTTTACTTGTGACGCTCAATTAAACTGCATACATTAGAGGAGTTGATGGGGAGATAGGACATTTGTAATCAAGCATATTTATTCTCTTTAATCACCCTGGGGACCTGGAGACCTCAGGAAGGCACACGCACAAGGATGCATGCAAATGCATACGCACAGATTCACACGCACATACACAAATCCTTAAACACACTTGAGTCAACAATGCACGCACGACCATTCACACATGCCGAAATGCACACGCGCACATACTTATCAGACACTGCTGCTGAACTCAATCAAGCTTCGACTTGGCAGCCTTGACTTCATCGCCCCCGTAACTCCCCCTCTGCGCCCTGGTCCCTCGACCCCAACCCCATATAATGACAGCATGCTAGTTTACATATTAATGAATAGCTTCGGTTTTTAATATGCTGCTCACTAAATCACGCAAGGCAAACTGACAGGCTATTAGTGCTTTGTACTCCTCTGGTGTATATTAAAAATATATGGGGTGATTTGTATAGCATACATGCTTTTAGGTGTTTCTGTGGGTGTATGTCAGCAAGTGCCGTGTAGATGCATATCCTGTATGAGGAAATTTGTCTGTCAGTGTGTTGTGTAAAGATACACTCCCTGATTTTGTTCACCTGCGAGTTTCAAAGCGTGAACAGTGCTGGGAGGAAATTTGGGGATATATGGTGTTCATGTTTGCATTTGTTTCATGAAAATAAGGGAACACAAACAGAGTTCAAAATTAACTTCTGCATTTTACATAAAGATTTGATGTACACAAAACACACACACACAATCAGATGTGCATGTTTTACAGCAAGAGTTATTTCCGTCAACTTGGACAAACAGTAATCGTGTGCAAATACACCCCACTGTCAGTTAATCTCCGGTCGCTGTCAGTAATCACATATAGAAGAGTGAACGGGATGTGAAAGGTGGGAAATAATTAGAAATATTCCCAGTGGCTGCTTTGTGACTGGGACTCAGTGAAACTTCACTTTTAATTAAGACGGTGAAAACGACACACCAACACTCATAAAAGTGCAGACAAACATCCAGTCGTACATTCACACTGTGCCATATGTATACACATACATGTGAACACACTAAGAGCGACGCACGCACACCCACGCACGGTACTGCACACTTCCAGTGAGCAACAGGGGAAATAAAGGCTTGGTTTAAAGAGGGTTTAGAGCCGTCCATGACCAAGAATGAGTCTATATTCTGTATAAGCGGTGTGTATGTGCGAAGCTGGGTGTATGAATGATGCATTCTGGTCTTTCATGACAAATTTATTTGTTTATAAGCAAGGGATGAGAGGAATATAAGAGTAGGAGAGATGGAAAGACACAAGCAGGGATTGATGTAATTATTACAGCCATCCTCCATATTTGTGTCTCAGTTGATCTTCCAACACTTAGTACTCAAATACTCTGCATATATGCCTGCACTCACACATGGAGGCATTTCTAAGGAACTGTTATTCAAGATTTCCTGCCAGTTTTAGTGCCCCAGCTGTTATAAATGTGTTTGTGTCCATTTAGTGTCGTCCATATTCTGCACACATGCTCACATGTGTAACGTCTCCAATCCATTCACAGTGTCATTATGTATAGGATTCTCCCTCATTTTCTTTTGTATGACCGCCATTAAGTACCCACTACATTATCGGGCTACCATCAGCTAATGACAAAATAGACAAAGAGAATAATCAACACTCTTCTTCATCTCTGCTGCTCGCTTCCTCCTGTCTATTGTGTATTAGCTCTCTGCTCTCTTTCTCCCCAGTCATTTGGATCAAATCAAGGGATCTTCTTAATGCGTGTGTGAGGAAGAGGAGAGTGCGCATCCAGATTGTTCAAGTGTACATATTTTTCAAATGTGTATGCCAGCTATTCGGCAAGTGTGCCTCTGTGCACGTTTGCCTTCATGTGTCTGTGCCGGTGTCCCTGTGTGTGTCGGCGCATGAAGTCCACAGACGAGATGCAATATTGAAGGCCCTCCTGCCGATTTCACACAATCAACGTGGCCACACTGGAGGTGATGAAAGTGAATCAAAGATTGAAGGGAGAGTTGGTTTTAAAAAGGCTTTCAGACCCCCCCCCCCCCCCCCCCTCCTCCTCAATTATCCCCACAATGCCTTATTAATACCATACCTACCTTCACTGCGTCGCACCCTCTTTATTTCCTTTCTTTTTCTCCTTTCCACATCAGAGCCACACGGCGTTATATTCATATTACCCTGTGACTTCATATCTGAGCAGATCTGCCTCATAGCTTCCCCTTTTCCTCACTTCCCCTGAATCCAACCTGCTCTCCATCCTTGTCCTTCATATTTTTTAAAACCCACTGCCCTTTGCCTTCATATCTGCCCAGATCTCCGTCACTGTCACCCCCCTCCTGTTCTACTTCGCTTCCCTCCCCTTCTATTCGCCCCCCATCCCTCCACCTTTTTTTTAATCCTTTTTAATGAAACGGAGGACCCTGCTGCCAGCGGAGGTGATCCTCATTCGCTAGTCCCAGTGTGCACTGATTGTCTGTCTGCAGAATGGCTGGGGAGAGGGCTGAATAGGATAGATGAGTCTGTATTGGCCCTGCTGCTGTAATTCACATAATACTGCTACTCCTATACTATTGCCACCACTGCTCTCTCTGTCTTTCTCTGCGTCTTTTCTCCTGCGTAAAGAAAGATAAGGCTCAGAGATATGATCTGGGAGATGAATACAGTCCCATTACCAAAAAGCGAGGAGGAGCCGAGCCATTAATTGTTTGGCATTTGGTGTCACCACAGCATATGCATGGAGCTCGTGGCTTGTATCATGTCTCGGGTTCAGGAAAGGCGGAGGAGAGGAGGAGGGCAGGTTGGTGAAGGCAGGAAAAATAGAAGGGAAAGAGAGAGGAGTCGATGTCAGTTATTATCCACAACACGTTTGCGTTTGATGTCGCCACCGTCATTTTCCCTCCACGTGTCTAGATCTTGCCAGAGAGCAGTTTCAGGATCACAGCAACACGGGGGAAGAAAATATTGAATCAATGCTTTGCCGGCTCTTGAAAGCAGGGTTAGTGTTTGATGCTGCGACATTGGGTGAGAGTGAGAGGAAAAGAAAAATATGTACGAGGAAACAGTCACACTCTCCCTCCACCCTCTCCTTCATTTTCCTCTCCCCTTTGCTTTCTTTCTGTCTTTCCCTCCTCTCTCTTTTCACTGCTTACTGCTGTCATTGTCTCATTTAGCCTGTCTAAAAATATAGTCTTCCTCCCCAGATGTAAAGGGGGAGAAATTTCGACATGTGTGTTACCTTTCATCTGTGAGGCAGGGAGAGGAATCTTGGGGGAAATCAGGTGTCTTAATGACAGCCGAGTGTGCAGCATGGGTAATGCCGAGCGCCGGCATTTGCTGTACACGCATTAAATTATTCACATCAAAAACTCATTGTTTGTTACCTGACAGAGCCGCGGAGAGAGGTGGAAGGATGATGGAAAAGCGTGATGAATTAAACATCAGGAGGATGGCGTGCCTCAGAGAGAGAGAGAAAGAGAAAAGCTAAAGGAGGGAGGAAAGACAAGAAGAGAGGAAGGTGCATTCAAAAAGGATGTTTAGAATCTAAAGATGTACTCTTGTCTTTTGAGAGAAGGGAGGTGCAGTTGAAAGAATGTATGTATTTACATCTGTGATTTTATGATAATGCGAAAGACTGTTTATAGTATCCGCCTGTTATCCCTGCCACCAATGACGAGCAGTCACACTGTACATCAGGAAGTCAATGCAGGAAGTAAGAAGTGTATCTATAGATCCTGAGCAGTACAGTGAAGCTGCTCATACATTCAAAAATAAGTTATGTTCTTCTACTCAGTGAAAGTGCAGTGGAAGGAGATACTGATCCTTTGTGAACTATTAAAGAAAATACTATCGGAAGTATTACACTCAAGTGTTTGTTAACATCTGCACATATAACATCTATCCATCTGTTTTCTATACCGGTTTTATTCTGTTGAGGGTCACACAGGGACTGGAGCTCATATCAGCTGACATGAAAACTCTGCACTGGTGTACTCTGTAAAAGGCAGAGCTGTAAAAGTCTGGAAACATAGAAAACTCTGGACAGGTCACCACTCGGTTACAGGGACAGTATTTAGATGGCAGAGTAACAACTTCAAGAGTAAAAACAACGAAAGCAAAGGCCACAGAATGGGATGAAAAATGTATTTATTCATTTTTAAGATGAAAGACAGAACGAGAAAGACTGTATGTAGCAATTGTTTATGTAACTGATTCTCCTACTGATTACACTAATTCATCAGTCTGGTATATAAATCTAAAAACTGTTAAGTCTCCCCCAGTGCGACCTTTTTTTGTGTGTCAAGTTTATAGTACTCTCAAATTAGGCACAGAAAGTCAGGAAAAACTTGGGGATGTTATTTTTCTTGACAAAATAATCAATTATGAAAAGGAGTATTTTTCAGTTGACACATCAAATGTTTTAGCTGTGGACAAAACTCTTCTCATAAAATCACATGTATGATCTTTAAATGATTGTGCAAGTGCCACGCTTTCACTAACACTTGTTCTGTCTGTATAATCCAACAAACACTGCAGCTTTTATGGCAACCAAACAATGTTTTCGCACCATCTCGTTTGTGACACTGATGTTCACCAAAAAAACAGCAGCTGACGTATGAAAGCTCACCCAGACTAAACTGGAAGTCGCTGTAATTAAGTACAAACTCTTGAGACTTCCTGCTAGTTAACAGTTGTGGGAGAATTGATTTTGATGAGAAAGACATTAGTAGCAGGTCTAGCAAATTAATGTTTAAGCATTCTTTAAATATGAATTAGATTTAATACTTCATGAAGTACAATGATAATAGCTTGTTTCACAGAAACATAATGTAGCACTTAACAATGTACTGTAATTAATACATTATGCTAAGTTGTGTTATGTTAATTTCTAATGGAGAAATTAAAAATAGATTATACAACTAGCTCAAGTGTGTATCCTCTTGATTGGGGAGCAGAAAAGCAAGAGGGGCAGAGCGAGGGGAAAAACACATGCATTTATCAAAGGGTGATTAAGTTTAAGGCAATGATTCACTAAATATTTAACAGCTTTGCTTGGTGCAAAGTATATCATGAATTATAGATGGTGAGGATGAGCATGTCTTGATGTAAGACAGTGTTTAAAGACTTAACCTACAATGAGGGAAGAGCAATTACCATTGTAATAAATGAGAGTGGAGTGAAAAAAGACCGTCTATTCGTTATTTCTAATTAATTTCTGAGGATGATCAGAACGGGGGGAGAGAGAGAGGATGGGGCCACGTCCATTAGTCTCTGACACTTTGGGGCCCTTTTGTCCTTGATAAATGGACTCTATGCTTCAAAATGACACACACAAGAGCACACACATGCACGAGCTTGCGGACACACACACACGAGCACACACACAGTCTCCATCACATGCATGTGGATTTAAAGTGCACATGCATAAAGCAGCTTTCACAGACCCCTAGATTTTTTTTTCTTCTCTAAATTTCTGTTCTCATTGCAAACAATGAAATAGTTTTAAACACAGTGGACTCTCCTGCCTTGGTAGTTTTGGATGTAGGAGCAAAAACAGATAATTATTCTAAACACTCTGAAAGATGCTGATTTTACTATCCATATGCACGAGTAACTCTTTGTGCCTTTGCACGTATGAAGGCCGTTATGTGTGTGTGTGCACAGAGTATATATATGCAATATAGATCCTCTAGGACAAATGCTTAGCCTCTAGCCTATCTAAAACTACTGCCTTCCATACAAATTCTCTTCACATATCCTATATTTCCTCTGTTTCTTCCCCTTGATTTCATAAAGCGTCCAGCATCCTCCAGCAATTCTTTCACAGATTTCATTAGGTAAGGTAAGGAGTGGGGGACTTGATGCACTGCTTTTTCAACTTTCACTGCGCATTACTTGATGTCATATCACTAAGGAAGAGAGAAGAGGTGTACACATGGCCCTTATATTCAAAGTCACTGGAGCATTCCATGTGTAGTGCTCTGAAATATTGATGAGTAAGCAAAAACACACTGCGTCCTGTCACTTTCAGGAACACAGAGGCGAATGGAAGTCACAAGGAAGAAGGATGATGCCACCTCTCTGTTTTTTTTCCAGGGTGTAGCCATTTTAACTGTCAGTGGAGGTAATTCACTTTTGTAGAGCCCTGAGACAAGCACAGTGAAAGTCAACTGATTAACCGTTAAGTACAAGAGAAAGTGCGAGTAAATAGAAGTTCGGTCAATCTATCTTTCCGTCTGTCTCTGGATTTCAGCCTCAGAATGGATGCATATTAATCCGCTGCAGTGATCTCACAACACCTCTGATTTGCATTATTCACTGCATTATTCCATCTGATGCTCAGAATATATTTAGCATGCACGCCAAAAAAATCACCATCAAATTTTCACAATTGTGAAGAAACACTTTTCCCAGCACTTGTTTGCATCCAAAGAAACCTTTCTTTTATTCATTCCTCTACTCTTGTTTAATTGATTATTTGTCTTTTTTCATTTCATTTCACATCCTTTTCTTCTTTTTTTTTCCTTCTTCCACTGGAGTTGAGAGAGCGAGTGTTTGGTTTCAGTGGCTTGTGGGGCTACACTGATGTTAAGCCTATCTGGTTTGTCTGTGTGTAGTCTTATTGATCCTTGGCTAAGACATTAGATCTGAACGTCATGTCAAGGGTTTGGTGACCTCTAGCAGTCTCTCTCCAAGTGATAGCTTTGATAAGCCTCATCCTTCTCTCTGTTCTATATAGAGCTGTGCCCTAACCTTTAGCCCGACTCTGTGTTTGAGCCTGACCTTTCTTTGATGTGTAATACATACCACGTGCCGTCCCACCACTGAACACACTCATTCAGACATGAGATATACACACGTACCCATATACACACGCACACGCACACACACACACACACACACACACACACACACACACACACACACACACACACACACACACACACACACACACACACACACACACACACACACACACACACACACACCGTTAGTCAACACCCTGAAGCACCAACTCCCATGGAACCTTATTAAAACCACCTTCAGTGGAAACGGGGGAAGTTCTCAAAGTCTCTATAACTTGTATAATGTGTTGTATGAATAATGTTTTCTTCTCCTCATTTCCCCCTCTTCAATCGTTAATGCAGAAAAGCAGAGGCTTCACTCACACAAAAAGACGAGTGCCAAAGTCCGCTTGCCGCTGATGGCCATGTCTTATTTACTAAAGGCAACAAGCTGGCCTGGCAGGAAGAAAACGCACGTACGCTCACGTGCCAAACACAATCACATTCACACAATCACACCCAGTATTCATGTGTACATGCTGCTTGGATACCCACACACACACACAGACACACACACCCCATTTCCGTTTGATGTTTGCCAGTCATCCAAGATCCCTTACAGCTTGCCCTGCCTCCTACCAAATAACAGTCTTCATTAATTAAAAAAGAAAAGGCACTGTTATTATAATTCTCTTTGCTTGCCCCTTGATGTAATGGAGGGGGTGTGTGGTGTTTTGTGGCTCTTCGAGAGTTTGCTTTCATCATCGTCTGAGATTCCCCATGGCTTCGCCTTACTGCCATCAAACTCTCTTTCCTTCTTTTGTCTTTTCATCCAATGAGATGAAGTTTGGAAAAGTTGCTCCAGCCCAACAGGATCCTTTTTAGCGGTTAATGCCCTTCCCAGCTGGCAGGCAACTAACAGCCCACTAGCTGGCCACCGGTGGCAAAGTCGGACAATGTTATTAGCTTTCCAGCTTTTTGCAAGCATATAGCTCATGGCTTGAAATTAGTGTTGGCTTCAAGCAGCCAGACGCTTGATGACGGTTTGCTCCCCAGGTCAGCTTTGGTTCGTTGTTTTTCTTGTGTAGACAATGTTTTAGAGAGGTTATAGATAATAGATACAAGCAGCTTAACTTTAGAAACTAAAATTTTACACAGCTTTAAAGGTCAGATGCATCAGAAAAAGCAAACAAAAAAAGTTCAAAAGCCCCCTCCCTTTGTTTTTTTTTGTTTTTTTTAGTAAATGCTAAAAGGCCAGTATCTTAACATGAGTTCACTTGATATCTGGGTTTGTGACAGCTGTTTGGACCTTGAGAGGCAGGAGACTTGTAAAAGACAAATGGAAGGACAATTAGAAGGACAAGCATGCTGCGAAACAGACCACTGATACTGCAACCTGACAGGAAGACAGGTTCAAAACGCTGATGAGAAGAGGACGGAAAATGAGTGAGAAAATGGAGCATGCTGCTGCACTCTGTTTGCAAGGGCTAAACTTATTAGTCTGTGCTTAATGCCTCTCAGTGCAGATAGCATTAAGAAATACACGGTAATGATGATTTGTGTTCTCCTCAGCCAACAGAGGAAGAGAAGCCCACTTATTCCACATGAGTGTTATAATTGGCACCTTATTGCATTAGGGTAGAATGCACTGTGATTTCCTGGGTGTCATTTTGACTAATGGATTCTTAAGAATAGTAATCTAATCGCTGTCATTATTTCATCTTCGCTGCTTTCAGAAAAAGCTGTCGTGAGTCAGGGAGGAAGGAGTTTTAGCCATGGATGTGTTGGGGCATGTTGCAAATTAATCTGCACACCTTGTAAACAGAAAGAGAGCAAACAGAAATCAATTTGGCTGAGTGAGGAACTCCACTCTCAGGGCTTTTAGTATCTGCATTAAGCCCAAGTTGTTTGGGTTGTAGCCTTTCGTTTTTTTTTGTTTGTGGTTTTGGCAGACATAGACAACTTTGTCAAATGAGCCCATTTATGTTACTTGTCAACACGTTATGTTCTTTCCTGTTTTAAATCAAATCCTGTATCTAATTGTAAAGCTAAATCATCAATACAAATGTGTTTACAGTCATTATTACTAGCAGCTGCAGCGTGGTGTGCTTGTTATTTGCTGGTATATTTTTCAGCAATCCCTGGCTCCCTATTACTTTGTGTTCAGTAATCACACAGTTTCAATACACACCCCAGCATCTCATTCTGCCTAAAAATCCGAAACCTCTGCAGTGCTGCCGGCCCCTCTGTTTCCATTTCCACATACCTTGATCCTGGTGTTGTGTCACTAATAGAGGTGATGTACTGTTTATTTTATTGATCATGTGTTTTATCCAAGCATCAATGCTGGGTTCACTCACTGGCATGCACATTCCCTTTATCAAAACAGACACTGGACCTCTGCTTTGAGGCTTTCATCAAGCAAAAACACCCATTATGGTCTCTGACTGGCTGGCTTGCTCAGAAAAAAAAAAAATACTGCTGGTGTTCCCCTGACACGCAACATCCCAATTATGCCCACACAGATGAGAATATACGCTTGCACAGGTCACACAGCACACACACCGACAGCTACATGAGCACTTATAATTTAGTTTCAAGCTCTGACACACATTTTTTTTTTGTCTGTGCACAAATATATATATTAGCTGTTTTATACCCAGACATATAGTACCTATTTTTGTGTTAGCACGCGCACGAGTACACACACACACACACACACACATTCATTGAGCCAGTGGTTCTCTTTTCAGACTGAGGAAGTGCAGGAATGTCAGAATGGAGGCTGATCTGATGGTCAGGAGAGTGTCCTCCTGAATAACCCTCGACACGCACATGCACACAAACACACACTCTTTACAGCTAAACACACAGCAGAGAGACAGCGAGAGAATGAGACGGTCCACCACACCACACCTTCCCGACATGTCTTATCACCCCCCCTCCATCCCCGCAGCCCTTTTCCACCATCCCTCCTGTCTGCCCCCCCACCCCCACCCCCACCCCCCACCCTCCTTCCTCCTCCTTACCACCACTGTCCTCCCCACCCTCCCCCATCTCCCCACCCTCCAGGGAGAAAAGGCTGACTTGCATTCAGCAGCATCTCTCAGGAAAGAAGAAATGAATAAAAGAAAGGAGACGTCCCGTTGACAGTCAATGTCTGCGCTGCCAGGAGCCAAAATAACTGTCAGCAAATGCTAGGGACTGTCCAAAATGCCACTGAGACAAAAATAAAAATAAATAAATACATCAATAAATAAAATAAAGGATTGATAGATAAATAAATAAATGAACACATACATGAAATTTGACAAAGTTAAAAAAAAAAAGCGAAAGAAAGAAAATAAAGAAAACCTTATTGTCACCTTCACAAATAAAACAAAATTGGAATTGAGGCACAAAACCAGCTGAAAAGAGAAGAAATCACTGCAGAGTTGACTGCATTGTTCATTCAGTCATGTACAGTTTGTATATAAGAGCTCTGAAAGACGAGCTGTTGCTGTGGTGTGAAGGTAAATGGGGCTCCTAATGATAAACACATATACAATACAATGAAGCTATTTTGCCCAAGTAAGTGCAGTTACAGCCATTAAAATGTGTCACATATATTTTATGTGCTTCGAGCACCACAATAGAAGACAGTCTACCCGGCGCAGCACCATGCTGATCACAGCCACAATGTGCCCATACTGTGGATGGCATTTTTCTTCTGCTGCAAGCTGACTGCTGCACACACGTTTCTTTTGTGCACACAGTCGTCACAACACCTTTGTTCTCATACAGAGCACTGTAGTGTTCACAGTATAATTAATGTACGCTTGATTACAACACCAACTCTCAAGTTACGCCCTGTTATTTCTATATATTCATTTCTGTAATTTTGAACACTAATTGGACCACTGTTGTTTAAACCCCTGATTGTGTAAGTGTTCCAAGTTTGATTCATGAGTGCACTTTAGCCAATTGCTCTGTTTTAACACTTTGAAATGAAATTTGTTCTCAAGTGCTTGAGAGTCTTGTGCTCATGTATTTCTGTCTCTGCTATATCAACCTGTAAGGTGCTGACAGATTCCAACTCTATCCACGCCGGATTTTCTCTAATGATCATTAATTGCAGTAGATCTGAGAAAACCTGGATGGCCTCACATGTCCGTATCATACCTACGACTTCTTCTTACGCCAGACATCCTAATCGAGTGCGTGTCTAATTTATGGGGCTGGAGTTTGCCATTAAGGGCCTGATCCATGGAATTAAATAACTAGCAGACCTTCGCTGGTCCCGGACGGTGGGCGGAGGAGGAAGGGAGATAGCATGATGAATTGCCCACCCCTCCTCTACCTCATTCTTGACTTTGAAAAATACTGTCTCTGCGTTTTAGGTCAGCTTCTGACAACAATTAGGCACAGTGAAATAGATAGACTGTGACCCCCCCCCACCCCCCACCCCACCCCTTCCTTCAGGTTTTCTTTTTTCTTTCTCCAGCCTTACCCTGTGAGCTGCATTAAAAAAAAACAACAAAAAAAAAGCAATAAGCTATATGAGGTTATAGGAGTAAAGATGCACAGATATGTTCTGGGAAGGAGGGGAAAATAGTCATACACTCTTATAGTGCGCGTAACCATAATTGAAATTCTTCGCTAAGTATGAAGATGCAAAAGCAAGAACATAGAGTACCTATTTCTTTAAATATATATATTTTTTAAAATCATACACAGTAGAATTCTTTGGTGAGAGGTTCATATCAAAATTTGATAAAAACGGGCAACATTGAAATAATAAAGATCATTTAATTGTGCATCTTTATTTACAGAGGTGTCAATTTATTGTGTTTTGTCATCTTATTTTCCATTGAATGTTTTCATAGACGTTGCTATTGATCTTGCAATGTGATGGAGGTCGAGCCAGCTAATTCCCTTTTTCATTAGAGCAAAGCCCCCCAAATTCTCTTAGAAGATCTGACTCTTAGGGCATCCAATCTCTGGCCTCTCCCAATGACATGAATATAAGCCCGTGCTGATGGGGCCTGGTGTAAATGTATTAGCCCTGCGCCTGTGCCCCTAGCCTAGCCAGCCATAATTATGTTAGGAACCAATGAGACAGCTGGGAAATCAATATGCTAAGACAGATTGAGTGGAGATGTGTGGCCAGTGGAGTGGGAATAGAGAGGCCTGGCAGCTCCCTGCGGTGCGAAGGGGCTAGAGTCGACGATTAAGCCATAGACTTAGCATTTACTGCTAGGATTCACTGCCTGAATCTAGTTAGCATTTAGGGAAAGATCCCTGTGAGCAGACAGTGTTACTATTAGATGGAGGCTTCGCTCGTTAGCTGAGTGGCCTATCATCTTTGGGGGTCGGGTAGTTGCATAAGTGTTTCAACATGCATAGCATTTACTGTTTGAATCCATGGCTCCTGTGTTCACTTCACCAATATGTACTGTGGTTTCTTGCAAGAAGATTGGGATTCAGATGACATTTTGCTATGGGATTGGGTTGCCAAAGGTCATGCTATCTCACTTACGGATATTTTGAACTGGTTTGTCAATTCATCATAATTACCTGAATCTGGAAAGCAGAAAACATAATTCCCTGAAACAACATTTTCTTCGGACATGCTTCCTTCCCTTAATCTAAAATTTAGAGGAATAAAAAACACTGTAGTTCAGTTGTTTCATTTTACCAGAGCTGCAGACGCTCCTCATTGTAAGACAGGATATATTACAAATAAAAGCCTTTGTACATTACTCATCTGTGATCTTCTGTAAAGCAAATCAATAGTGTATTCTCAAAATACAACCAAAATCATCACCATCCTAAACTACAGTGAATGTGAGGAGCTGGGCAGGAAATAGATGACGGGGAGGAGGGGGGCGCGGGCGAGGCAGGACAAGTGGAGTTGGGTCAAATAAATTATCTGTCAAAGAAGATGGTGGTTCGGTCTTAACTTTGATGATAGTCCACATAAACCAAAGCACTGCTGTAATTTATATTCAATTAAGGAGGGGGGCTCCTGAATCAAGACAAAGGCTTGGTGCGTTGGTGGGGGTGGGTGGATGGTTTGGGGCGGGGGGGTTCTGTTAAGTTAGAATCGGAGGGGGAATTTTAAAGGGGCGAGAGTGGTGCGGGGTGGATGGGGGGTGAGGAGGGGGGTTGCATCTGTTCTCAGCCCCAATCAGCGGCCTCGAAGGCATCGTCCCCTAACAATGGGCCCCATCAGTGCATGGAGCAGAGTCACAGGCGTAAGTGCACCCAATAAGTGTGCAATTTCTGCCCATATGACCATCCTGACACAATTGCTCTAATTTTCCTCCTTTGAAATGACTGATAAAAGACTTAGGTAATTGCTACGCCACAGAATTTCTTCCATGATCAGGAGGAAGGAGGAGGGAGTAACTGAGGGCCGAGGAGCAACAGAGAGCGACTGAGGGGTGTGTGTGCGTTTGTGCGAGTATGGGTGAGAAGTGACACAGCCCCGGGGCCTGACGATGGAGACTAGAGTGTCAGTTTGTGAAAAATCCCAAATTAATACTTGTCGTTTCCTCTCCCCCTCGCTGAGTGGCGGTCCTCTGCTTCCACCAAGGATCTTATTAAGTGGAGGTAATTTGTCCTGACAATGTATTGGAAATCACTCAATCAGACGACTTCTTGGAAAATACATTCAAAACATGGTGGTGGTTAGTTTAGGTGGCAGCTAATTCTAATGCTTGTCTGTCTCACTACCACTCTATTTTTCTGTTTCTCTTCTGCAGTGAAGTGCAACGTAGTCGAGTGATTAAAGTCGCACAATAAATACCTCTCTCTGGAAGTCACCTTCCGTCTTACACAAACTAATTAGCATTGCGACTGAACTCAAACATGGTCTTCTGCATTCAAAAACTCTTTGACCACTTCTTTTTTCCACCCTTTTTCAAAATGTGAATCCGTGTGTGTGAGTGTGTGTCTGTGTGTACGTACTTGTAGGTGTATGTGTGCTGCTTGCCTCCAACCTGTGTCACTCCTCACTATGGCCTTGTCCTTTGTAATCAAGCCCCCTTTATCTGATTCCTCATGTTTGTGTGTGTGTTTTGTACTCACACCCATCTTATTGAAACACCATGTATTCTGGACTGTGGACTTACTTGATTGGAGTTCAGTTACAGGGACAGATAGAGAGGTAGAAGATGTGCAGAGGGGGACAGAAGGAAATAGATAAGAGAATAGTAGTTTAGTCGCCTCAGTAACTAACTAACCTGACAGCACAACCAATCAGTTTCTCAAAACTGAGTGTGTGTGTGTGTCCTCGTGCACGTGTGTGTGACACGGTGTGACAGACTCCTGAGGTGCTGATTCTAAACACAGTCTCTGCCAGTGCCTGGGTAATGTTGGCTAATAGCTTAATCAATACTTATTATGGCCCTATTGGTTCACTAAAGTGAGAACAGAATCTCACCACGCACTGTGCCTCACTGGAGAGAATGAAAGACAGAGGAGAGGAAGAGGAGAAGAAGTGTCTTTGGCTGATCCAGATGGACAGCCTAACCTCCCTCGTGGGATTTCCTTATTCAGGAATCCAATTTTCCCAATGTGATTGACTTGGATTGGATCACATGGAATAAGGCTAACTCTTTTAGCACTCCCAATAAAGCGCTAATGGCTCTGCCCACCATTTTCCAACTTTTCTCTCCCCAACTAGGCTGGTCATCTACAATTAGCGCTAGCAAGACAGTGGGAAGTCGAGAAAATGAAGTAGAATGGGTGAGAGTTGAGGAGTAAATGTAGGAGCATGAGGAAGAAAAAGAAGAGGTGATTAGCCAGAGGTGGCAGGGATACAAGCGAACACCAACACCGTGTTACTGAACACCATGTTCTTAAAGCACCTTTAGAAACAGTCAAATGAAACAAGATCGAGTACACTAACACTGTACATGCTAAAACTATATTAAATTGGTGTCACGAATATTGGGGAATATATATATATATATATATATATATATATATATTAAAAAAATTGCCATTAGTGGTACTGTAGTGGAAGTAGGAGTGGTTGTAATAGTGGTGGTAATCTTTATTCCAGAAGTGGTAATAGTTAACAATTGTAGCATTAGTTCACTGTTATTGCTCGTTTCCAAGAAGCAGCTATAAATCTGAACTATATGTGCAGTAGCATCAAAATGAAGAACACTAATACAAGAAAAAGAGAGACTTTAATATGGTGAAATGACCATCATCATGTAACGTGTGAGGTTTGTTAGTAAGTGCAGATATCTGTTTACAAGAAACAATTAATGAAAATGAAAAATGCATTCTCAGTGCACCAGTTAATTAGATGTATATTCCTTTGCAGTCTTCATTAAATCTGAATGCTACAAGTATAATGATATGGATTTAGCATATTAATATACTCGGTTAATGACGGAAAAAAATGGGAAAAATATGAACATGATCATTTCTATTACACCAAGCATTTTTCTTAAAGAGAAATGAACATTTCAATTTTCTGAAAAGTAATAATTACATATTTTACGTAAAGTAAACAACATGGTAGCAAAAATTTCTCATCTCATTAGTATTACAATTTGGAGAAAATCAAAGATGCATGTGAGTGAGGATAAAGAAAAGTATTTTGAAATCTTTCAGTGCCAAAGTTTTTGACCATGTATTTTTTGTATATCGTGTTTTTTTTTGTTTTTTTTAAACCAGAGAATTGTGAACAAAATAAAGGCCTACTCTGCTGATCTTTCTAAATTTACTACAGGTGCTAACATACGTTAACCCCTTAAACTTCAGTGTACCGCCGGCGGTACACCTACTAATTTGCATAGGAATTTCAAGAATGTCCGACGGCTGCAAACGCGATTATACAAACACTATACGCCGATGGAAAGCTTAGATTCTCATGAATCCGCCGGTATAAACCACTTTCAGATGCGATTACCACAGCGGGTGAGAAAAACACATTTGTCCGACAAAAACGAATATTCATCCATCCGTTCTCTATACACGGCTTCAACGCACACAGCGCGACTCACATTTCCGGGTTTATTATTACACACAGAAAAAAATATTCCACAAAAAACAGCCATAATCCAACCTTTTACATCCAGACGACTCAAACCAGTAAACTATTTTATCCAAAACATGTCCTGAAGTCGGTATAAAATCCACAAATCGGTCGTTTTCAAGGAAATGCACCTCGCGATGCACGTCCAATATTCCCTGTATTTTTCGTCATTTTTTTAATTTAAAAATAGAATATTAGCGATTTTTTTTGTACTGAAAACGGCTGGAATTGACTGAAGCTTAAAGGGTTAATTACATCAGAAATACTTATTCAGCTGTCTATATGTCTCAACCTTAGGTTATGGATTTGAATTAATATGTTGTTGTGCAGTGTAATTCACTAGATGATGATGCACATGCTTAGTTGTAGTGCAGTTGTCTGCCGTCACTGAAGGAGAGTTTTGCATTCAAAAACAGCACGAGAACCAGTCGAACCACTACTGCCTCGTGTGCATATCTTTTACGACATCTCCCACTGTGTTTAGTGCATCTTTTGTGATTCCATTCCTACCAAATGGCTTCACTGTTCAGAAGTCTTAGCTCTCTCCTGGCTGCCATCATCAGACCAGCTTGCAGTGAAATGGAAATGACACTAAAACTCACTGTTGTGTGTGTGGTGCCGATGTCGAATAAGGAGATTGGATACTGCAATTCAATGTTCTGCATTTCAGCTACACTACAGTGGTATGGTGTGAAAAATGTTTGGAATAGACTATGATTGCTCAAATCAAACACACATGATAAAAAAAAGTGACACAAATGCACACCAATCTTGCAAGCTCTTGTTTCTACTCACAGGAACCTTGCAGGGAGAAGAGGAGGGCTCACTGCAGGAAATGGGAGCATTGATTGACAGATTAATCATTGTGGTGCCGGGTGCAAGTGTGTGTATGCATGCGTGTGTTGATGTGTTTCTGGATATCTGGAAGCAAGTGTGTATGTGTGTGTGTGTCCCCGCTGACCTTGACAGCTCCATACAAAAACAGCAGCCACTTCTGAGAGTCAGTTATTCAGACACAGCTGGTGGCTCGTGGCTACTGAACTCTGCAGCTAACAGTTAACACCATGTCTGCTCTACAATTATCCTCAAAGAGATCACTTATCAACCACTGTGTGCCCTTAGAATTACATTGCATTAACATTATGCTTTACAGTCTATTTAACATGAGGTGTAATTACCAGCTTTAAATAATGAGTAATTAATAGTGTCCTAGTGACTTATATAACTCACCATTACTTTTTGGTTCCTGAAGTTAGAGTGGTAAAATCAAATGCTTTCCTTTCCTCTATGGCAAATTCAAAAGCATTAAGTAGATGGATGTTTTTAAAATCTAAACTGCTTCAGTGTTGGGACTAAAGTAGCACACACAGAGTCGTCTTTCTCAGGTTCTGCTCGACGGTAGCCTGGGTTGACCCTTTTCCCACCCCATGGCTCCCGAGTGCCTGACCCTGAACTCCGTCACCTCTGACAGCTCCTCAATATCATCTCCAGGCCCCGAGCCACTGATCCTAGAACAGATATTTTCTTATCCTTCTAATAGTTAAGGTTAGGGAGCTGGTCCAGGGTAATCTGACCCTGAATCTGTGGTGGGAGACGAGTTATTCCTCGGGCGTCTGTGCTGCTCAACAAACAGAGAAAGGCGAGGCGAGACAGGGGGCAGTATGGGTCTAGCAACCTGCCCTATAGCAAGGTTTCAGTGTGTGTGTGTGTGTGTGTGTGTGTGTGTGTGTGTGTGTGTGTGTGTGTGTGTGCGCGCGTGCGTGGTGTTGTTTGTGCGTTGTCACATGTGTGTGTTGTACAATTTTGCTTTTTGAACACTGAATATATGGTTGCAGATTTCTGAGTATCTGATTTAGATTTGCTTTTTTTTTTTCTTTTTGCAGCTTTTTATACATGCAGTACTGTGGATATGCAGGTGTGTGTATGAGCATGTGTGTGTGTGTGTGTGTGTGGTTGTCTGTGTGTGTGTTGAACTTGCGGAGGCAAGGGAGATGTCATGTTCAGTTTGTGTTTGGCTAACCCTGTGGTCTCCACCCCTAATAGCAGGGTCTATGGGGTGTAGACACATGCCAATATTCATTGGCAGTTGAATCAAGCCACTTAGATACCATCTGTAAACAGGACTCAGAGGGCCTTGAATTAAACTGAAGGCTGGAAACATTGGAGCTCACTGCAGAGATTACCGAAGGTTCAACCAGGTTAATGGGCTCTGTGGCCATAGATCAGCTATATAGATATTGGCAGGGCTGTGCTAAAAATTTCACATTTTCCGTATTTCCGTGTTAAAATACAATTTATTGTTGCAATTATTCTTCATGTGTAGACAAGGCTATGTGAGCTTAAAGCCTTATCAATATGTAAATCTTGCATTGGCACAGGTTAAATCTATAAAATTAGTTTCTTAAAGCCAGAATTTACTTTTAATTATGCCACCAAATTCCTGATTTGTCTTACAGTATGAGTCAGGTCTAAAATTCCTCATCTAGAAACAGTGTGACAGTCAATACATCTTAATTATTTGCTGGCAAATGTATACATTACTAACATACACAAAAAACACAAAGGACAATATGCAATTGTCATTCTAAGTCACTGTATTTTGATATTATGACACCACTGTGCGTCATTTTGATGCCAACCAATCAGTATTTTCCCCTCTTCTGTCCTTATTTCTCTCTCTCCCCATCTTCCTGTCTCCCTACTCCCTTTCGCCACCATGGCGCTCTGCTCACCAACACTGATTCATAATCTATAGCTGTGCCTGGGAGACCAGCAGCTATTGATTTAACGCCTACAGTAATCCAGCGCTGTATCCGCTGCTTGTTAGGAATGCTGGGGCCTAGGAACTGGGGCTTGCAGAGGTAGCCAGAGAGGGACTAGGACAGATGGAGAGGAATTTTGTGGACTGATTCCCTATCAAAAAATGTTTTTTTTTTGTGTGTGTGTTTTTATGATTACGAATTTTTGCCTAAGGCACTATTGTTGCATTCAAGGAAAAACTATATCTTAATACAAAATTAATTCCAATTAAAAAAGAAAGAATTGAACTACAAAATTAATTCCAATTCAAAAAGAAAGAATTGAACTGCTTTTCACAATGTTTTTCAGTTGAACAAGTGTACTATGATGTATATATAGTATCCACATATCAGAATTTTAAGCGCATTAATTCACATCAGAATTGTATAGCTTACATTCTGAACTGCTGTGTGATTCAAGCTTGGTCAAGGTCCTGTGTACTGATCCATGTGCTGTTTGACTGATTGACTTCCTACATAGACAGAGCTATGACTGAATATGATAAATCTTTTATCAAAGCTATATCCTTATGTACTTTATAAAAGATACTACTCCATCACTAGTAGCAATGTATAATTTCCAATTTATTTCACCACATAACAGTAATCATTCTATAAGAATTAATGTTCCTTTTTTTTCATACTTTGAAAAGTGTATATCTAATTTTGTAATGGAACTTTTCAATTTCAATTGTCCTTTTCTGAATGGCTGGCACTGACAGAGTCAAGATCTCCTCTGTTTCTGTTACAATAACCCAGTGCTCACACATACAATAGCAGAGTCCTGCATACGATTTGGAATGAGCGACAGCTAAGGCAGCTCCGACATATTCATACAGAATGCTAATCATGCATGATACAAGAATAATAGACAACATCGCTTTCAGTTCATTAAGCATCCAGGTAAGTGGATATGTAATTTAACAGTTATTATCAAATCTACCTAATTTGGTTTGGTCCATCCATCATTATAATAGCACCATTCTGTGCACACAATTTCAATTGTGACAAGCCTGTGTATATAGCATATGGAGAATAACTTTGGCATCAGAGTTCCTTTCCATTATAGATAATTACAGGCCATGCATTTTAGATCTCTTCATTTAATGCTGATGACAATGTACTTCATTTCATGAGTGACAAGAAAATGTGCTGGCCAGTATGCACAACCACAAATCTAGTGGTGTATACAGTTTACTATACTGTCTTCCTTGGAAAAAGATATTTTTATAGCATTTTATAACAGCATTAATGTTAATATGATCCCTGTATTTACTGTCATTGTATGTACAGTTTAACATTCTGACCATTTGAAAGTTTATACATGGAGATCCAGTGCTATTGAATTCAAACATACTTAAAGAATAGAACTAGACAAGACATCTTAAATAAAGGTGTGCAGTTAAATCTATAAGGTTCCATAATCAAGATGAGATGACAGGAAGGTTGAAGAGGAGTACTTATCTCAATCAGGTACAGACCATCAGTACAAAGCCAGACATCACACTGACCTTCATTAATCTAGCCAAATAATTAGCTGACCTCGACTCATAAGCACTCACATTGCACACGCTCATGCACATACGTACACACACATTGTGCACTGTGCTTTGTATGTGCCTCTAATGAAAAGAGGACTGAAAGCTGATTGCTTTGTTCTGATGAGTTTCTGGCTTGAGTAGCCCACTTGATTGATGGATAGATGAACTCAAGGATGGATGGAGATGGACAGAAAATAAAAACTCCGGAACACATGAGTGTTGGGTAATATACCAACACAAAGAAACAGAAACCATTCGACAAAATGTATGTAAGCAAGTTCCCGGACCTGAATGACTGTAATAAGCAGACTGAAACACAAAGCAGCACGATAAATAGAATATCCTCTAAGACAAATAAATTGCAATTCTAAAGTCAGCTGTCCTGTAGAAAATGACCATATTTGTCCATGCGGTTGGGTCTTGTCATGTACTTTATGCACAGTCACTTCACCATGACCAATACACTAATCTCTGCCATTCTCCTCTGGCTACAATGAGCTGAAGAAGGTTAACTTCACCTTCCAGGGTAAATAGAAAAATGAACCAGAATGGCTGTCTGAGAGGGGGTTATAAACAGTGGTCATTAACTCAGCTCGGCAACTTGCTGGCATACAGGGAGATTTGTGAAAGGTCGCTGTTCTAAAGTCAGTTGTGAAGAGTTGAAGAACATCAAAACAATAAAATAATCAATGTATTTTTTTTTGTTTGTTTTAGGGATATATTTAAATACAGTAAAGACTTGATTTGGGGTTTAGTCTTGTTTTTTTTCTCCAGATGTAAACTGATCTCATTCACATCTGATAGCTGAAGTAGGAATGACACTTTGTCTTGAGAGTTCACAATG
This sequence comes from Acanthochromis polyacanthus, assembly GCF_021347895.1. Taxonomy (NCBI): domain Eukaryota; kingdom Metazoa; phylum Chordata; class Actinopteri; family Pomacentridae; genus Acanthochromis; species Acanthochromis polyacanthus. The sequence continues at coordinate 15,102,826 of NC_067132.1, forward strand.
GACCAGGACTGACATAGTCTTTGTGAGTGTCAAGGATGTAATTTGCATCAGAGTAACCAATACTTTAAGCTGAAGTAAGAGAGCTCTTCAGAAAAGGATAAATGCAACCACATCATATTGAAAATTGTCAGCAGAGAGTAAAACATGTCAAAGACTTGAGGAATAAGTGCCTTCACTTACTGCAGTCCATTTCTAGGACTTTGGCTTGACAGTTTTAGAACAGTGGTAATATATTCTGGCACAAGGTCTGAAGACAATTATGTGAAATTGCTGCTTTCTCATCTAGATTTGCCTGTCTCCACCATTTTCATCTCAATCCAATCCAATCTGAAACCATTTGAGCAAATAAAATGATATTTACTTCATCTTCTGTTACAAGCTTTCAAAATTACAGGCTTCAGGAAAAATCAATACAAAATGCCAGCTTAGCAGCAGATGTATGCTCTGTGAGAATGCTAACTTTTCCTCTTCGTGTGTCTCCCCATTCCCCCACAGAGGCAAAGGGAGGAGACTGGGAGTAGAAAAGAAGCTCCTCACCAACAACTAGGGGGGTGGATATTGTGGTGGATGTTTATAAACTACTTGTGCTTGCAGGCCGAATGCACGATTGTCTTGTCCGAGACGCTAACCTTTAGCATCTCGCTGCGCTTCGGCGCATCTTACAAAGTTCACTGCGAGAAGGGAGTCTTGACCCTGCGGATGATTTGGAGGACTGAAATACCACTTTCATTTATTATTTATCCAGGCTGGCCAAGGGGAAGGCAAGCCGTGGCGCTGTCATACCTGACTGGCTAATGTAAGAAGTGGCCATCTCACTGCAACCCTGGGGAATCAAAGCCCATTACTGGTTTGAGAGATTGCCTAATGTCCAATGTGAACACACACACCAGATCAAAACATTAGGTTGAGAGTGAGATGTACATACACACAAACACTCTCTCCGTGCAAACAAGACATTGTGTAGTGGTCTGAGATGAGAGGTGAACATCGTTCAGAGTCCTGGAGAAACGAGGAGTCAACATTTATAATTCAAATCTGGCCTTGTAGGATATCTTGTAACTCGAGTAAAGCCAATTCATTAACATATACTGTTTATTATTTTATTCAGATTTCCAGGTAGAAAGGTGTCCAACACCGCAAACAATAGCAGAAAAGCCCCAGGTCTTTTGATACAGAGACAAATCCGTTTATTACTTATTGACCAAAACATTCTCAGCATCTCAACAAAACTGAAAAGCCTAACCGCGATAGTTAGGCTGTTCAAGATTTCTAAATATTTAATGTTTTCTGACACTAAATGTGTATTTTTCATCTGCTTGTCAGCCATCTCTGCGTTCATGTATCTCTATATACACTGTGCAGATGAGAACTTTTCATACTCTTTCCTGTTTCCACATTCTGTTATGTTTCAGACTCATCTTTAAATATATTCACCTTCTTTTTCTGGTCGATGTACACAGTACTTCACAAGGACAAAGCGAAAACAAGTTTTTGAAATATTTCATAAATATATTAAAAAGTAAAAAACATAAATAGAATTTCCATAAATATGACAACCTTAAACTTGGCTCACCTTTCTTGTGGAAGCTTCTCACATTCTTCTTTGCAGATGCATTCAAACTCAACCCAGCTGGATGCTAAGTGTCAGTGCACAGCCACTTGTAGGACTAGATCTCAAACTGGCTTTATGAGGCTCTGTTGAGTTCAGATCCAGGCTCTAGTTGGGCCATTTCATGGCTTTCAAAGAGTTTTCCTGAAGCCACTCCTCTGTTTTTTTCATTGTTTAAAGTTTTTCTTTTGTTGAAATGTTAACCTTTGCCCCAACATGAAATCCTGAGCATTCTGGAGAAGGTGTTCACTCAAGATTGCTCCATATATTCTTGTCCTTCTTTTTGACTGTAGAAATGGTATATTGAGGTGATCCTCATTGCCTTCTTCCCCCCCTCACATCAGTAACTGTGGCCAAGAAGTTCAATCTCTGTTTCATTAGGCCAGAGGATTTTGCTTCTCATAGTCTGACAGTCATTCAGGTGCTTTTTGGCAAATGGCCAGTGGCCTGTCATGGCCCTTTTTAGTGATGAATGGCTTCCGTCTAGCCACTTTATTATAAAGCCCTGATTGGTGGAGTGATGTACCGATGGTTGTCTTTCTGTAAGGTTCTCCCGTCTTCACAAAGGAGCTCTGAGTTTCATTCACAGTGACCACTGGAGTCTGTATCACCAAGGCCTTCATCCTAAATTATTCAATGTAGTTGGGTGGCCAGGTGATTCCAAATTTCTTTTATTTGAGACTGATCGAGACGGTCGCACTCACGGGTCCTTCCATTGCGAAATAAACTTTCTGGTATTTTTCCCTAGATCTGTAGTATGAAACAACCTTTTTTTGGTCTGGGTCTGGGAACACCTCTGTTGCCCTCATGACTCGCTGTTCACTCTGACATGTATGTTAAACTGTGAGACCTCGTATAGACAGGTCTGTGCCTTTCCTAATTATCCACCCATTATCTATACACCGCTTAATCCTCTGTAGGGTCAGGGGGTGCTGGAGCCTATTCCAGCCAACTCAGGGTGAAGGCTTGGGATACTGTGGACAGGTCACCAGTCACCAGTCAATCTCAGGGCCACACAGAGAGAGAGACAACCAAGCACACTCTCATTCACACCTATGGACAATTTAGAATCATTAATTAACCTCAGCATATTTTTTTGACTGTGGGAAAAAGTCGGAGAGCCTGGTAAAAACCCACGCTGCACAGGAAGAACATGCAAACTCCACACAGAAAGATGAACTTGAATTATGTGGTAGAAGTGACTCAAGGGCCACTGATTGAAGTACGGTACACCACAGGTCAATTGCAACCTTCCCAAATGGACATAAGGAAATTAAATAGTCTGTTATTGTATATTTAATTTATATATATATATATATTTTATTTTTTTTATTTTTTTTTATTTTACATGATTTAGGTACAGTTATCACTTTTGCCTGCTTTATTGTGTGTGGGTGTATCTGTGTCTGGGTGTAATTGTCAAGATGGAGGCTTAATGACCCTTTGGATTTGCACTCGAGGTGTAGCTAATGAAGCGTATGTGTATGAAGTACAGGCCTCTGCCTTTTAATGGGAGATTCCTATCAATACCATGGATCAGATTAATATTTCAAAGTTAATGTTTTTGTTGAGGAATTTGCAAAACAAACATGAGATGAAGCTTCACAGTCGCTTGTGCAGGAAAATGCAATTTTCTCAGACTTAGCCGCTCATCTTTTTAATTACAGACTTAATAGCTTTATAGATTTTTGAAAGATGAATTCTTATTGGCATTTTTATAATTACTGGTCTTTATTGCTTTTTATGAAAATAATCGTCAAGGCTCATTTACCCAACAAACCCCGAGGCCAGGCAAATGTGCTTCAATGATGAAGGCAAATAACCTCCAAAACATCAGTTCTCATTTTTCAACTCTGAATTCTTTACTAAGTTAGCATTTTTGTTCTTTATGTAAATAAGTACTTAACATCCATGAAAGCAATTACTTAAGTAACTGGACATTCTCTTCTGTCAGATCTGTAGTTTCAGAAGTGAACATGTACAGACAGCGGTTGTCATATTTATAGATGTCAGTTGGACAGCATGTTCAAACATGCCATAAACCCCAGAGGCAACCAAAACCAGAACAATGCACACTGACCTACGGTGAAGCAGGGTTTGGCGAGAATATCACATATGTCAACGTACTATCAAATGTGCTGCTAAAAGAAGTGAACCTCTTCAGCATTAACACACGTACAGATTTGAAGCGAGCCAAGGCGGCTTTAGAGCTTTGACCGTAGAGAAAATATATCTGGACACTTCAGCAAAAACATATTTAGAAAAACTGGCCAAGGTTTTCTCATGTAGTCTGCTGGGGCTTTCGAGTGCAGCCACCTTAGACAAACAGTGGCTCAGAGCCATACCCTGCTAATAAGTTAGACAATGAATTCGGGCAGGCAGAAAAAATTCAGCCATATGAATTTGTGGGATAGCAACGCAGGAAAATCATCTTTCGTGAAATTTATACCCACCAATGGCAAGACCCTTCCAATCACTGTTTAACTTCGGCTGAGATTCTGTGTAGAGGCAAGAGTGTACATTTGGCTAGCCTCATCACCACTAAAAGGGAAATATGCATCGATTTAGCCTTGAACTCCCTGTTGAACTTGGCTGGCCTGCTTCACTGTGGTTTTCCAGTACATTCCCAGTCCCTCCTCTGTTGTGCAGAACCCAGCGTGGATACAGACAATAACCGGAAAGAGTATTTAGAACATTTTGGAATAAAGTGGATGTGAATTTCACCCTTTACATTTGCCAGAGGCATCTGTTTTATCTATGAATGCTAAGTTCCAAAGAGCCAAAGCTGTGGAATATTTCAACCCATGCTTTATTTAATTGGCTTGGAAGCACAAAAGGAAAGAGAGAAGAGTCAAAATATGACTTTCCCCCCCTGGACCCCCTGCTTGCCTGGCCCTTCTATCTCGCTATCCCAATCCGGCACTTTCTCATAATAGGGCCACGGTTAAATTGCCAGGGCCAGTGCCAGTGCCAACTGAACATGTTCACAACACTAAATGCTAAGAACAAGCCATTTGCTTGAATATTGTATATAAACCAGTTGGCACAGCATATTTATGGCACCAGTATTAAAGCGAAAAATCTATTTTGCTTTTGGGGGGAAATTGGGTTTCTCATAGTGTGAATGAGTGTTGGCGGAGCGTGTTTGGCCTTGGCTGTGTGTGCTGAAACTCTAAAAACAGTCTGTGTTTTGGTTCCAACATTTTCGGTCTCTATGGCGCTGAATCCTGTGTAGTGTAGAGTCAGTGTGGTCTGAAGAGTCTCTGTGCATGTCTGCTACACATGTGAATATGCTCGACAGATGTTAGCTAGCTTCCAGGCAGACAGGCTCTCCTCCCCCTGGCCTTTTTGGCTCTGGTTGTGACATGGTGACACACAGTAGCATCTGGAGTTCAGACTAGGTCACCCAGGGCAAACACGATACAAAGCTGTACATCACTTATTCAGCTAAGACCTCCCACAACTGCGAAACGGATGATTATAACAGGATTTGGAAAATGTTTGGCTTCCTCGCCTGCTGTACACACAGGCTGAAATTTGGGATTGTTTTCTTTTATTTGACCTCTTAACACTACTCATATTTTGATCACTCAATCAAGTTGGTACTTTCTTCAGCATGAGAAGAAGTATCAGTTGGTTAGACTGAGAAGTGTTATCAGCAATTGTAAGGTGATCCCCCCCTCCCCTTTTTATTTTTTATTTTTTTACTTGAGGCTACCACCAAAAACATCTGATACTTCACTTTATGGAATGGACCCAAAGGAGACGAAATCAGCTGTCTGTTATTGATTGTACAACTACAGAGAGCAAACTGTCTGGAGAAACATAAGAATTCTAAGCCTACTTACGACTACACAGTTGTAAGTGTGATGTGATTAGTCTGGCCTCAAAATTAACAGCCTACGTAAGTACTGAAAAGATCATACTGAAGTTGCACAAAAATGTAATATTCATAAATCTTACAAAGCTGGTTTCAGCAAAGGAGCACATATCGCAAACTTACTCAAAGTCAGAAGTAGATTCACAGTAGGGTGTCCTTTAAACCATTGTGTATTTGAGTTCAAATTAAATTAAACCCTATAGCAGCTTTAGTACCAAAGGCAGCCAACTTAAATTCAATCCCTGCATGCTGCCAAAGGAAAAAAGAAATAGAGGACATATTTGAAAACAAACAATAAAAAAGATGCCTGGTTGCCTTTAAACCACAAGACTGTGGTTTGTTGTTTTATTTCTTACAAGTCGAGCGATGAGGAGCTTTTTGGGGTTTCAAATTATGCTCATTTTTCAAATATATTTTGCTATTTTATGGTGACCTATTTGACAGGATTTTGAACATTTCTGTTTCTTGAAGGCAATTTTTTGATAGACACGATGAGCTCGTAGAAGCTGTATACATACACCCATTAAAAAAAAGAACAAAAAACAAAACCTTTTCTGTTTCTTGCCTTTGTGTTAGACGTGATGCTAGAGTATTTGTCTACATTTCCATCGTTAGCTGACAGTCAACCGTGCTCAGAGACAGTGAAGCGTCAGCTCATGAAACAAACATTTAGCAAGAACACAACAGCAAAGCTGCCAGTTGACGTGCACCCGTTCAAATCCATCCCGTCATGTAAATAACTTGTTTCAGTGTGCTTTCAATTAAAGCGGAGGACGAAGTGCCATTGCTGCCTTTGATGGATGAGCTTAGATATTGGAGTGTACCGTTGGATGACAAAACGTTCCCCCACTCCACCTCAACTCCTCTTTCCTATTGATTCTCCCGGTGGTTATTCATCAGGGCGGTGGCCACTGTCAGATCAGCTGCTCCTTCTCCTCACAAAACACATTTTCCACAGTTATTGATAAAGCTATTTGACCTTTTATTCAAATGCGTGTGTGTGTGTCTGTGTGTATGTGTCGGTAATGTGCACACATCTGTGTTTTCTTTCTCTCTGCTCTTGCCAGAGGCTTGCAGATCACTGCAGTTACATGAATAAAGTCAGGCTGTTTTGATTAACGCCAAATGAGTAGGTCTATTCTTTGCAGATGTCTGTTTCAGCAGTACTGAGCCTTACTTTCACACAACAAAAATAAACCCCAAACCTGTTTTACAGTTTGGCAAGGGTAAGCATACATATACAGTACGTTTAGAGTTTGCACACACATGTGCCTGTATTCATATACATTAGTGGTCTCACACATACTGTGACTTGCATACCTTCATGCATACTTTTTCAGTGTTTTGAAAAATTTCTGCTCTTTTGTCAAGGTGAAGACAGGCTGTCTTGGCTGCAAGTCCAATAGTAAATGTGCCCAGAGTTAGAAAAGCCAACAGTGGATATACTGTTGGTTGCACAGTGGCTGATCAACGGAGAGGATAATGACTTAGTGAAGGTTATGATTTGAAGTAATGTATATAAATCTAGAAAATGAATCCTACGCCATCTAATATGTTTAGATAACCGTAAGGGATACGACTATATCCAAGATATCTTTTTGGATCGGTTTGTAAAATGAAGCCAAATCCAAGCCAGTTCCAGATTCTTTATTTACTTTGATTCTATCGTGTCCATGGATACTGGCTTCTTTGTGTGTCATAAACATTCATTAGTCACAATTTTTGGAATCAGGAGGATATTTGCAATGCGGAAGTACTTTAAGGTTGAAAATGGGCTACACACATACATGTAACATCTGCAGTGGTAGTATTTCACGATATGGAAATAGGAAAAGTTACTTCTGACGTATCCAGTATGATAAACCAATTGAAATGAAACTAACAGAAAATCACAGACGAAGTAGGGTGCATCTGAGTGAAATCATTTTGTAGGATGACCAGCGGAGTTATTAAACTGTTGAACATACACTGGTTTCTTTGCATTTTTTCAGGCCTTTCAACCACAACCAGAGTTCACTCAGGTTCATGACAGATGGCTCAGCTGTTGACGGACGACTGAAGTACTGTTCCAAGGTTAAACTTTTACACTCATAGCGTACAATGCCCAGTTCAAGAGTGGGAATGGAAGTACACATTTGAGTTCACATTCACTTTAAAAAATGTTGACACATGCTTAAGGTGGAGGACTTGCCCTTCTAATGTGCTTGTCATGTTTAACATTTAACACTAACCAGCAGCTACCAGATGCAATACTTGAATAATGGTTCGAGACAGATTTCTTCGCTCCGATGGTTTGTGTTCTTTGGCTTTTGTTGTGTGTATTTTTTTTTTATTTTTTCAGTTTGTGTTGTAAACTCATATTTTTAGTGGTGAAGGTTGGTCAGACAAAACAAAACATGTCAGTATATCAAGTTTTGGTTTAAGAAACATGAGCATTTTTATGCTATTCTGTCATTTTTCAGAAAACAACACCCCAGTCATCGTGAACATGCTTTTCTAAACCGCCAATAACGACATAGTTAGTCACAACCGTCAGAAATTTTTAGAAATATAACTAGATGATCATTTGTTAACCATCAGAAAGCCACAATGGGCTATTTTGTTGTCAGTAAAGCCACGGAGAGGGGACGGTAAGATTTTACTCATCCTTGTACAAAAACCATTCTCTTGTCCTTCATGGTGGCAAACTGTTCAATAACCATGTCATATAATTTCCCAACAGACTCTAGGTTTTTGCACAAAAAGGGCTCCACGGATGTCTTGGCAAACTGGCCCAGGCTTTCCTGTTCACATGTGCACTGACCAGGTTTTGGTATAAATTAATCATCACTTGGTTGAAATTTATGCATTTTTTTCCCCCCATAAAAAGGCATCAGACACATAAAACTCTAAAACTGTCTGCACTTGCTTGTTTTGGTGAGTTTTAAAACCACTGTAGTGTAAGCTATCAGTCATTTGCCTAAGTCCTACTGGGAGAAACATTATGCCACCCAGGCATGTACTTCATACTACATTTAATATGAAATATATTTGCAAAATGCGCGCACTCAATGGGTCTGAGTTGTGTCTTCTTGCTGTATCTGTCTATGAAATGTGATTGAAGCATTTATACTTTTTATTTGGACCCTGGATGAAGGTTCAGGAAACATTGTATCCTGACTTATGATTTAAGTATAATTTCGTGTAAGTTTCCATTGCTATTTTCATTTGATTAAGATGATTATTGTTTAAATTTGACGTAGGTCTGCTTAGATTTACTTTTTTAAAAAAAAGGAATTGTGACCATTACAGAACGAATAGCATGATCGAAACAAAGATTGATTTTTCTGTTGGCGTTTTTATTTATCAGAGAACTCACAGCTGTGTTTATACGGTGTATGATTTTAAACCCTGTTGAGATTGAAGCACAACAGTTTTATCCTATGAAATTCTTGTTCATGTCTTTTCCTTGCTATCAATAATTAAGACTAGATCTTGGAATGAAAAAGTAATTTCCCTTGAAGGAACCGGATAGAATTGACATAAACCCTCAAACTAAAAAACACAGCCCAAGAGGTATCTAAAAGCTCAGTAGGTGCCAATAAAAGTGGGAAAACAGAAATCTTTCTAGCAAAACACAACAACAAGAACAAGTACAAGCCATTGAAGTGGAGAAGTGAAAAACAAGAGAGACTTAAGGTGATTCTCATCTTCGAATCCAAAGCCTGGGCACTCCCCAAAAAAAGTGGGAATGTAATTTCCCAGACTAGGAACATAAGCCAGAAGTAATCTGGCCTGTAATACCTCCTAGTCCTTAAATAAAAGCCCTCCATTTTAAGTCTTCAACCTCGTTTTTTCTCTCCCCCCTCCCTTCCCCACCTTTAATAGGATTTGGTAGAAAATGGCTTTGTGAATCGCTCCTCTTCGTCTTGCTCAAGGAAGAGCGGGCCATTCTCATTGAGAAGTGCTTAATTGCTTTAAATGACTGATGATACATCTGCGGAGAAGGGCCTTGAGCTAGGGGCCACAGCCAAACACACAACAGGCAGCACTCCTGGACGATGGGAGGAGCTGTGCCTCGGTGTATATGTATGTGTACATTAGTGTGTGTGTGTGAGTGAGATAAGATGCTGGGGATCGACAATTTAACAAAAAGCTCATAGGAGTGTGCATGCTGCGTATGGACGTGTGTAAACATGCAACTCCCTGCCTGCATTTGTGTAGGTGTGTGTGGACCTGCATGCGTGTGTGAAAGAGGGTCGCCAGGCAGAGTTTGTCCTATCGACACCCCAGTAACAGACTAAATTAAAGCTGTGATGAATTGTGGCTGTCATGGCAGGAGAGAGGGGAGACTCTGCACCGTATTCCACCTCTGATTAGGTGGGAATAGAAAGATACAGAATATCATTATCAATATGTAGCACTATATTTTCATTAGATTTTTCTCTCCGCAGTGGACAGCTTGATAGCAGGATGATTTTTCATTTCAAGAAAAGATTAAACATCTTCATGGACGTCAGTGAGGAGTTTAGCTAAAATTTTTGGTGCATTTTCAGTCAGTGATGGGAATGTGTATGATGATCCCAAGGTGTCAAAACGGCTCAGATAATTGTTTTTTTAAATGATTTTCTTATTAATAAAACTTTCTAAAAAGCTGGTAAAGGTGCAACATGTGCAATTAAAATGTAAAAGGTAGAAATCCTAAAAGCTCTTTCATCATTGTAGGTAGCTCGTGGCCATGGAGGGGGCAGAAGCTTTTGGCTGTTTACTAAAAGAAGTAGAAAGTCACAGCAGATGAAGGGATTGAGGGGTATTGCATGTTTGTGCGCTCTGCGCTTTGAAAGTGGCATCCTTTGGGTAGACCACAAGGGTTTGTTATTCCGTCAACTGTAATGGTATACCTGAGGAAGGAACATGATACATGAAAATGCAAATTTAGCTCAGAAAACTTATATGTACACATTGTAGTTTTCAGGACTAATGAGGCAGAAGTAGTTCTTTGAGGTTCAGGCCAATACATGACACAAACGACTGATGTATGCCTGCAAAACACACCTGGAGTTTTAACAAAAGAATATCCCCGAAACAAAGCAAAATATGCATATTAGCTGTGCACAGGGTTATAAAGCATGAAAGTAACCAGCCTTTTTGAGGTCCATTACTATTACTGCCAGGATTTGTCACTCTCTTGGTCTTAACATGAAATTATGAAACATTTTACTTTAAAATTTTCACTAGTCTCATACAAGAAAACAGGGCTGTTGCTGCTACTCAACTATTTATTTCCAATGTTTGTCATTGTGAGGTCGTGGATATCATCTGGTTTCACATATGGACCACAAATCTTATCTGAACCGAGAAGCCAAACCTAAGCTCATGACCCCCTGGTTGAGTCGAAGGTGAGAGAGCTGGTAATCAGATGTACACAAAGACTGTCATCAGGCACAAGGCGGACTTGTGCAGACTTCTAAGAATTGTTTTGTGCTTTCTCCCATCCAATCTGTTCAAATTGTTCCCATCTGAATCATCACGGTTGCTCTACAGCGGCACCAATCACATATATAGAAATAGAAAGAGAAAGGTAGGAGAAAGGAATGTAATTGTGAGGAGGACCAAACACTGCTGTATTATTATGAGCTATTCTCAGAGAAATGAGAGTTTGAGAACTTGTATGGCTTCAATGCATGTACATGCATGTTTCTTTAGAAATATTAGCATTATGAATGTGTGTCTGTGTCCAACAGTTCTGTTGCCACGGCGGTTGTGGTGACACCTCTAACATTTAACCAAAACACGGATAATTAAATTGGCCTTTTCTACGACCTTGTGTGCAGTAATTGGAATTGTTTTCTCTATGAATATTTTCCCTGTCCATTATTAGAAAATTAAAAATTCTGTCCTCACAAAAAAGCACAAGTAGCTTTGCGTGCCGGGTCAGTCTACATCAACAGTACATCAAATACCTGAGGAGACTGCTATTTCGTAGTTTCAGGTGGACTTCATTTCACATGTCTGCATTAACACACGTAAACTTGGCTTTTTTGGACATCTGCACTTTAGAAAATGCTGCAAAAAATTTTTCGGTTTGAGTGACAAGGTCAAATAGCCTAGCCGCGCTAGACAACCCACGGCAACGAATTTAATTCTCTGCCAGGGTGGGTCTAGTTACCCTCCATAAGACTCGAGGCTGGATTCTCCTAAAACTGGCCGGACGAATCACCATGAAGTGTAGAGTCAGAAGGCGGGCGTAACTAAGTGACGACAGAGGTGTGACGATTCTGACAGAAACAACCGGCGCACAATAAACAGTTATCTTTCGACTCGGCTTTGGCCACAGCCCTTAAAGATTTGAAGCTAAAATTCAACTTGAAAGATAAACAAAGGACGGCACTGAAGTGTTTCATTGAGAAGAAAGACGTATCTAGACTTATGCCGACGGGATATGGCAAATCCTTAATATACCAGTTGGCTCCGCTGGTTGGGAAGCTAATGGGACTTAGCCACAATCCGCCGGCGCTCTAGGAACTACGTCAGCCTATTCGTTGCACTGATTGGTTGTATACCTACCCAATTGCTGCAGAGTGATTTGAAAGACAACCTTTTAGCCCGCCTCCCTCCCTGTCGAGCGTTCCTAGACCCTTGTGCCTTCAGAAACATGGGTGTAGCGCGGCTAGGCTAAAGGTCAAATGTAAAAGAAATAGTTTGTTGCCTAATTCCTAATTGGTTACACTTGACAGATTTTTCAGTTCCTTAGTAAATATTTGTGCAAGGCACTGAAAGATGAGATGCATAGATAAAGTTGTTGTGGTAGGCTATTTTATGGATGTCATGTATGACGGTGTAGGCCTCAGACATTAGCCTTCATGCTTAAATACATTCCTACTAGCAAAGAGCCTGAAAACAAATCAAATAAAGAGAAGACTGATTGAAAATATTGAACATCCGTTAGTCCACTTTATAGAATTTACTATTTTCAGTCTCAAATAGTAGCCTAGTGTAGGAGGGAATATTATAAAATATGAACTTTGAATCAAAAAATAACAGTATATTACTAAAAGCACCCTAATAACGCTCTAATATTGAACTTTTCTCTGATTGAGACAGTACATTCAAATTAGGTAGATGTGCAGTCTCTAAGGCAAACCACAAATTTAACCAGCCAAACTGATTGAACATGACTCTTGTGTATTAACAGTGGTTAACTCCAGTCTTGTATATATTCCGTGTATCAATGTTTCTAGCAGAGATCTTTCTTGGCAGAGCTTCTCAAACACTATTTACACCATGTGATACTGAAAATCTCAATTGAAAGTGATACATAGGAAACTATTTTAGATGACCCAACCCCAAGTATTCGGTGGTTAGGGGGATACACATATATCCTCCCATGGTGGTGGGCTGTGTATGTGTATGTACTGTTTTATCAGTGACCCGTATCCTGTTTACCTGATAGAGGCAAAAGCTCAGTGTCGAAACTCCTTAAAAGTCAAAGCCAAAGGGGTGGGGGGCGGTGGAGGGGGTGCAGGAGCGCATCCAAACGTATACCACATGTTATCACACACACACACACGCACACACACTCTCACACACACTCTGACATGCACACACACTCACACCCACACACACTCCACCAGCCGCAGGGCGCCATGGTTACCTTGGAACTTTAACGTGGACCAGCTGGTGTACTTGGGTTGTGAAATTGCATTGCACTCACTCACACACACACACTCACACACAGAGATGCACGCACGTACACACACCCACAGACACACACACACACACACATTTGCTGAGGATCAAAGGGAGTTGCAGCCCCTGCACAGCAGCCCTTCTGCTCCTGCCCTTGGCTAAATGGACGACCAAACATTCCAGGCTGTCCAGCCCAGTAATATCTGGCCTGCAGCCTAATGAAGATGGACTGTGTTTATTATTCTCATGTTTGCTCTGATCACTAACATAATCCTTTCTATACTCACAACATGGAGATAGAAAGCACTCTTTGTTTCTTCATATTAAGTCAAAGTGCAGGGGAAGAAAACAAGAATGAGAAAACTACATGAGGATGAAATAAAAACCCCCTGTTTCAGTCGACTTTGTAGCTCTTTGCATTTTCACACGGGGCATCACATGATCTCAAACAAAAGAGAAGGCACCAAGGGATGTTTTTCTGCCTGCTTGAGACTTTGACACCTGCCTCGCCGCAGCAAATTGGAATGGCTCACTCTCAAATGAGATTTCTGCCAGCCGCACGGGGAGAGGAAAAAAAGGTCACCCATTACAACTATTCTACATGATTCACAGAGTTATCACATCTCTGCTCGCCTACCTTCCCTTTAATTAGCTTCGGGGACCTGGGCAAAGTGTATGTGCATGTCTGTGTGTGTGTTTGTGTGCATGTCTGCCTGATATACACAGAGGATCTATTTCTCTCTTAGTTTCTCCGCCTTCATCTGGGTTTCCACTAACATTAAAATCCCACGTTACTTTTCAGGGACATACAGTATTTCTTTCACAACAAATTTATTGACCCATGAAATCTGCTCTTATTTAGCTTGCACTGTGAATCAGAGATTACTCTTATCAGTAAGATGCATGCTACACTGAGTATGACTGTGGCGAGGTGCAGTTTCATGCTTATGTGGAGGTGGTCTTTTGATTTATTTATTTTTTTGTCTAAATAAATGACAAGATGCAGTTGAGCTTTCGTTATCATTTAAGAGCTCGCACACATGATAAATTCAAGGCGGCATTCGTTGTGTGTCACATATCCCCGTAACCCATTCAGGAATCTCTGTAAACAGAACAGAGGAGACTGAAAATAAGTTGTATGTTTATATTTTGAGACTCAAAATTTTATTTTGTCCCAACGTAGCAGTTTTATTGTTTAATCGGTTCAGTTGAAAAAAATAAACAGCAGGAGGTTGCTTGATAATGAAAATATTCTTTCATTGCAGCCTTAATCTTAATCAGTGTTCTTTATTTTTGGACTGACTAACAATGTTTGATATTCTGTCCACTTCTTATTTCTTTTTACCTGCATACAAAAAGAAAGTCTTGTCTTTCAAACTTAGTGCTAGTTCTGCAGTAAATCTGCATCCATACACTTATTACAACATTACTAAAACTATTAATACTACTTTTGCTGCTATAATTATGATGACAAAAGCAGTAAGTCACACAAAACAACTTGGCAGTCAAATTCATTGTCAGAGCCAAGTGTCTTTGAAATTGTGCTTCAGGAGTGACGGCTAATATAGTGACTGGCTTAGCATTGATTGGGGAAGGGAGAAGTGAAGAGAGAACACAGACCAGAGTGAATGTGACTTGACTAAAGGCAAGATAAACCCTGAGCTTGAAAGCCCGGGTCCAGAATCCTCCAGTCAGGGTTCTAGATCACACAGTCCTGACATTGTGGCTTTCTCTAATGCTTTTATCAATGAATGCATGCATGCATGTATGCAAACTGTGTATGGTGCCTCAACCATACACTCTCCTCCTCACACACACACTCGTAGGCCCAGCGCATCAATACCAAAATGGTTTAATCAACTCTCGGAGGAAGACATCATTGCATTTAGAATCAAACATATGGAATCGATACCTGTGTTACACTTAAAATGACAAAGTGCTTAGACGGTGCTCATGCAGCCACACAGCCCCGGGGTGAGTTTTGAATGTATAGATGAATGTAGGGATCGTTTATGGTTGTGATTTTTGGTTGTGTGATAGATCCTGGCAAATCCGAACCCCTCGGGCGTAGATATTTCCACCAGTGAAATATCTGACCACCAGCAAATAGGAAAGATGGAGTGAAGACAGTCAACTACCTTGAAATAATGCACTGAGGATATATGTGGGGCATCCAGATGCTCTTGGGATGCAATTAAATCAGCAGTGATGTGATCAATCTTTTTGTGTCTGCTGATAATACATTTTGCATTTTAATTACTTTACTCTCTTTTTATATATTATAGCCAACCTGAAAAAGTCAATGTAATTATTATTATGACAGCCTGCCAGCAAAGCAACAACTGAAAGAAGGCAATAGTTGTTATATTCAAAAGACTAAATCAAATAAAATACAGTTTTTACATGTGTGTGATCCTTTGGATACTCAATTTTAACATAATTTAATAAGTGAGGTAATTATACCCATTTTGATACTTTTGTTATATCAACTATTTCCCTACAATAATAATTAAACCTCCATCCAGGCCAGTAAGTAATTATTATTACACTAAGGCACATTTCACTACTACATTTATGAAAGTATTTATTACCAAATCCCTATATTGTGTAAATATAGTGAAATAAAGCAAAACCTTTCTTACTTATCATCACAGCTGCTACCACAATTAAGAAAACCATCTTCAAAATCTCAAGAATCCTAATTTATGAACTATTTTCTGCAATTGTAACTAACAAAAAGGACTTATTTGGGTTTTCTTTTTAAACTTTTTTTGTCTGGATATTCTGAGTACTTTCAGCAAAACGAGTCTTTATTCTTATGTGTGTTTCTTTGCCCCTTACTAATCAAATAATGAACTTTTTAAATCTTAGTGTGTTTAAGTGGTGTGTTAGTATGACGTCAGGGGACCTTCACTTTAAGTCAATATGTCAATATCGGCTTAAGTGAAGGAGTGGCTTGAAAGCTAACCACAGAATCAGACTAAGTGTGAATTTCCATTTCTCTCACACAGTTGGTAATTACAGCTGCACTCCCTTATCCTCATTCTCTCAAACTGTCTTTGCCCGCAGTGTGCGCGCATGTAAGTATGTATAAGACAGAAAGAGGGGGAGAGGGAGTGCGAGAGAATGAGCCTTATATATTATTTCAGTCACGCTGGCCACGTCTGAAAACATTTCACAGGCAGTGCAAGGGAAATGTAAATCTGAGTTTGCTGAATCTAACACACACACACACACACGCCCATGCAGCGGAGAAAAGAAAAAAAAAAAGCCTCATCTCCCCTCTCTCCCTTATACACACATAATGCATTAAAATGGAAAACAGCTCACACTGGCCCCGGCATTGAAGGGGGCCCTAATATTTGTTTTTCCCTCCCCTGTAGTGTCCTCATTGCCAATGACCAAATTTATAATAATCTCTGGCTCAGAGTCCAGTGCTGCTTTCAGAATCCATAATCACCTCTGCAAAGGTTCCTTCAGCCCGGTCATGGCCATCTACAGGCCCACCGCCCTGTAGCTCTGCTTCACCAATACAGCACGTGGTCCCAACCCCTGAATCGTGCCTGTAGGTTTGATTGTCTGTATGTATTGGTCTGTTTTCACAAGGACAACCTCATGGTACTGCATGCAATCGTCCAACTTATCACTGAGTTTTACCTCTGTTACGATACCACCTGTATGACAAAGAGGACGATTTTCATGCGAGTGAATATGTGACCTTGCTTGTGGCAGTTTTGCTACCTTCTGTTTTCAGCCCGCCACCTAATGTGAGTGTAGTTTCGTGTGTACAATATATGAGCAACACTACCAGATTCAGGGATTCTCAGAGTGACAATGTAGACACCTAAAACGGACGGGCTCAACTGAAAACACTGACCTCTGAAATGTGGAGAAATATGCGTCTTCACATTTCAATAAATTTCATGTGCAAAAAGTGAAAAACAGAATAACTGTATGCAGTAGCTGGGACTCAAAACTGGCCGTTGTTTGATGCTAGGAGCATGAACGCTCAGACTGTGTTCTGTTTTAGATTCTGTGACTCCGAAAAAGGGACAAAATCACAGTAAATGACATCTTTGGCATCAAGGATTAGTGTCAGTGTTTAACAGAAAACGCAGGGGAAAAAAAGCGAAGGAAATCTGTCGTGGAGTTCAGTCCTGTTCAGCTACTGGTTCACCTTAAAAACCTTTAACCCTGAAAGCAGAGAAATCATTCAGCGTTGTGTTATAAGAAGCAAAGAAAATGTAATGTTTGTGTATCCTGTTTAACCATGTGGATGCCGTTTTCAAATGATTTGTCGATGTTTTGTTGGTTTATTGATGCACTGATCAGTTTTTAAATATTGCAGGTAGCTGCTTTGATGAACTGGTGCGGCGCCGTTACTGTAAGTGGTGTTAACTTCCAACACGTCATTAAGGTGAGACATAACACACTCACTGCGAGCATCAATAATACTGTTGATGAAAATGATTCTTGCCCTATAGAAAATGTACTTTTATTGCGTCTTATTTATTCTCAAGAGTTAGTCTGTTGTGCTGCTCATGTTTTTTTTCAATAGATTGTCTAGTTTATGGGAGCGTAAATTTTGTCTACCATGAAATGCAAGTTCCTCCCGAAATATTGTTAAATTTTATGAATCAATGTGGTGAGAGGTTTCAGAAGTCGCGCGTTTATTCATCTTGTGTGTCTGTGTTTAGACATAAAGGACACTATTTTCGGACAAACACTGTTGTTGTAGTGATTTCATATAGTTTTATTTTGGAGTTCTCAAAGGAACATCCTGATCAGATGCAAGGAACAGAAAAATGTATTTTGTTCTAGGAAGTTTTACCTGAGCTACTGAGCTACTTTTTTGTCTAAGACTACTAATTTAAGCAAAAAAGCTGACTGAATATTCATCGAAAAATTAATACACAGTTTGTGATTCAGTGTTCTTACGTCTGGGGTACGGACAGGTCTTGAGCATTGATGCCATCAACAACAAATGCATCACAAGGAGCATCAAGCCACATCTGTCTTCATAAATCAGAACAGGGCTGCATGAATATTAAATAATAATCTTGATTTTTGTCTTTTTCCTACAAAATAAACAATTTTAACTGTGATGTTAAAATTGAAAATCAGCGCTTCACACATCAAAAACACACCATCTCAATAAAATCTCTGGATTTTATCTGGGTAAAGGAGTCTTGACCTTATAGGCACCTTATATTACTTTATTAAACTTCTGAAGGTAATTTTTGCTCATACGTCTCTCTTAGTGCTGTGTGCTGCAGCAACTGAGTGGGGAGACTAGAGGCTTCTCTGTGCCTAACAAGCACCTACTGTAGAGTGCATGTGTGACATTTAGGGACCATTGGTAGATTGTGGTGCTTGCTGATAAACAGGGTGTTTAGCCAGTGAGGCATTTTGGGTATGATTTTATTTCTATATTGCTTTTAGGAGATGCATGTTTGGGTTTGATTTGCGCTCATGGCTCTTTGCTGCAGATCTTTCCCCCATTCTTCTCCCTACTTTACTGTCTAATAAAGCCGACAGAGGCCAAAAAAAATAACTTCTAATCATGATCATGTAACTGTAAATATCGCATTTGGAAAACGCTTATAAATTATTCAACTAAACGGGGTAAAGTCAATAACATAAAGACAAATTATAGAATAGAATAGCTTTATTGTCATTAAACACGGGGCACGGCGAAAATATACATAGTCGCCACTGGACGGTGATGACATTGATAACAAGCTAAATGAAAGAACAACAATAAATAAAATCAAATGTACACATAAAGCAATACTATTATTAACAATTGCAACATATGCAGAAGAGGCAAGGTATATACAGTGTGAGGGGTCAATGAAATCAAATATAAACCAGTACAGTAGAATAAATATTGCCAGGAGATTGCACATAAACAGCATTAGAACCAATGAAAGTTACACTGCGTTATTGTATTGAGTTCAGGAGTCTGATGGACCATGGGAAAAGTTGTTTCTCAGCCTGTTTGTCCCGCATTTTATGGATCAGAGACAGCACAAGATTCCTAACTATTAAATATATTTAAAACATACACCAATTAGCACATAAAACTAAAAGAAGCCAAATGAATATGCTATACTGTTAGAATAAGCTGATTTATTCAACTAAATAGACGCTGTTTTCCTCTGTGGTCATACAGTGACTGGTGTACATGAAGTATTTGCCCTACGTTGTGCCTCTCTGGCAGAACTTACTCTCAAGCATCTTACAAATCCTGCTGACTAGAAGGACCAGAAGACCCTCACAGCTTTCTGGTCTAATTCTCACATCAGTATCCTAATGCATGGTCTGAGCTTGTTGGGTGCAGCATGAACTGCAAGAGAGAGCAGGTCTGGAGAGCTTCACATCAGGGCAATTAAATTACTTGTTCAGTGCCATTTGTGTGTCAGAACATCAGTATAATTCATACAATTTATAGTCTGAAACAATGCATGTTTAGGATCAGCGAAGACAGAGTTTATGCATCAGCTTTAGTCAAACAGCTCTTCTCAGTGGGGTTGAAGAGAAAACCGATAGCATTTTTGAATTGCACATTCACGCTACAGTCTTTGGTACACTCATTGTTCGGATGAATAATTAATAGATTTGTTTAATTGCTACTTTATGGTTTTATTGTCCATTGTCTAGCCAAGACAGAAGCAACAACAAACAAGTTCAAGGCTCAGTTGTGAGCCTCATGAATTTGGTTTTATGTCCTTTGTTTTGTTCAAATGAGATTCAAAGCCAAACTCTTTTTTTACTGCAACTTAAATGAGACATTACAAATAAAATATTGCCTAACCTAATCTGATAGAACTTCTTTTCAGTCCTATTTGCATGTTATCATGTCTCCCTCTTCACCTCCTTTGCTTTGTACTGCCAATCCCTCCTTCCTCCAAGGTTGCATCAAATCAGTTTTTCAACACCTGCATGCCCATACAGATAAAGACACATGATAAACACACATCCGCCTCTACCATCAAGGCCCATATACATATGAAGCACCCACACGTATGACTTGTCTTGATTAATCAATTGGCTAAAACAAATTTTTACATCCCAGCTCTTCTGGGGGCGTCACCTCAGGCAAGGTGCTTTCTGCATAAATCATAAATCAGACCAATCCAATGATTGCAGCAGTGATAGCCCCCGCCTCTGCCAGGTCTAATGTTACATCCCTCCCCCTGAAATACATAATAACAGTAATGATAATAATAATATGCATGTCAAGCCCAGCTCATAAATATCAGGTCCAATCTCACTTAAGAGGAGGACACGTGCATAAAAAAATCTACTCACACAGGAGGGAAGTGAGCTCCCTCCTAGTGTTTGTGTGTATGTCACAGGAAAATAAACAGTGAAACAAATATATATTTCTCCTGAAAACACCTGAGAGACCCCATGTTTTCCGCATTTGTATGTGCAGTTGTGTCCCTGTATGTATTTGTGTGTCCTCGCATTGTGCATGAGTGATGACTTCAAGCGACTGTGACCCCTCACATCACCTCTCCATGCATATAAAAACAGCCTACTGCTTTAATATCCTCATTTAATGACTTGCCCCAGCGAAAGACCATTAATGTAATGACATCACACTGGCCACCTCACACACACACATACACACACTCATCACACACAAAGGCATGCAAACTCTGAGTCTTTTTTGCTCTAATGAACAATGAATTAGCAGTAGAGGTGAAATATTTTTCAATATTATGCTTACATGGATCCAGCTCTGTCTTCATCTTAATCCTAATCGAAGGTCTTTGCTATTGTTTATCTGCATATGAGCTGCAATATCTTAGTGTGAGTGTGTGTAGCTGCAGCAGAGTTGGGGGATGCAGTTTCATCTTATTAATTCAAGGACAGTTCCTAATCATGCAGAGTGAATACATGGAGACATTACAGGAACATATGCATTAACCTCTTGAATATTTACGTCATGAGTGTACACATACACAAACGTGAACACGTGCGCGCACGCTGACCACACACAAGCAATTTGTAATATTGAATAGCTGACACAGTAAGATTTCATAATCTATTGACAGTGTCACAGCACAGTCATGCAAGGTGGTGGAGCTATTGATAAACACAGTATTGGCCTGTCACCCATGTTCCTTAATCTGGGCCCATGTAACTTAGCACGAACAGTACATCCAAGGCCACTACTGATGATGTCATAGCACCCATGGGGGCTGAGGGCTTCCTACAGCTGGGATTTTCCTTGTGCACTGCAGTGTTGGATGACTTTACTGAATCATGAGAAAACATTTTCTTTGTTACCATCAAATTAAAAAAAAACACAGATGATGAAGGATTTAAAAACAGCTTTATTGTGTTTAATACATGAAGGACACATTGTATTTATTGCATAGATTACAAAATTAGAGTTTCTTGAAAAGTTCATGGATGCTCAGCCATTAAAATAATACACTGCAAACTTGCTTTGGAAACTTGGCAAAATGATATTTTGACATGAATGTAGTGTAGTCATCACACATGCAACATGTTAATATTAACATTAGTACACACATTTGCATTAAACTGGAACTGAGAGTCGTTGTCATTCTGCTGAGTAAAAACAAAACAGGGAAAGAATAATAAACTCAATACTGCTTGGTCAACAGTTCATAATCCCAATCAGCAGGCTAATACATATACTATACCCGAGGACGCAATTCCCACATGTTGGCAATTATCGCAAAACACCCAAGATCAACATCCCGCCACACATTCGCACACCATATCATTTTTGTCGCTCCAATTAGAATTTTTAATATCCTGGTCGCCGTTAATGGAGATTAATGGCCAATCGCCATGGTGAATTCCAATGTCATCTATTATCATTCCAGCCCTGGTCCCAGTCCGCTCTAATTACATCCTCAAAATGCCCTCTGCTCCACAACCCCCAGCATTCTAAGATCAATCAATAATTTTAATTTTTGGATGCCCCCCAACCCTGCTCCAATCCCTACCCTTGTCCTTGTGCTTTAGCTCCTTTCTTCTTTCTCCGCGTGTGTCGATTTGTTTCCAAAGAAAATCAAATGCCGCAGAATAAAGCCTGATGGGGAATTAATTACCCATCTCGTCTATAGCTCCTTTTGATTCCTTCGTTTGTTTGTCCGCTTGTTGGGTCGCTCGTTCCCCCTTGTTTCTCTCTTGTGTCTGCTGTGTCTTTCCTCCCTCACCCTCTCTCAGTCTGGCGCTTGGGGGGCGCTTTCCACTCTTTCCCCCCTTCTTGTCGCGTAATTAGCATGCAGATATGCATCGCCTTATTCGCAAGTCAAATCGCCTCGCTATTTCTCCCTCTCTGCATCTCTGCTCCATTTTGGTGCGCTGATTGTTCTTATTCAAATAGGGTGTTTGATTTGGATAACCTCCTCCTCCTTCATCCAGCCAACCCAAAGACACACATATGAACACACAGTGTATGATAACATTTCTCTTTATCTGCAGACGACACAGCTTTGCCCAGTCTCCTCCTACACCCTGCTCCGTTGCCAATCATGCAAATCAAGCAAAACATTAAAAATTAAACACATTTCCAATCTTGTGGCCATTTCCAAACACCTTGGATGTAGCACAACGTGCTTGAGCTTCTTTTTCTCTGAATGTTCCATGTAGCCTGCCAGTAAAATTCAGAATAACTCCATGGCAGATATCATATGATGCATGCTTTTCCTTACCCCTTACTTTGTTGGCACACATTCACAGAGAAAAGAATACAGTGCAGTATGTGTTTTACTACCCCTCACCTCCCCAAAACACTACACAAGTACATTTCTCTCCCTCTCTTCCTCCCTCCCTCCCTCCCTCTCTCTCTCTCTCTCTCTTACGCACACAGAGCTGCTGGTGCAGGAAGATGTTTGCTCAGCACATTTCAATATGAACATCATAATACTCTATCCAGCTGCCATCCGTTTCCTTGTCATAAACCAACAAGAGCCAGCAGTTTTTATTCCTGAACACTGTGAGACAAAAATCACATTAATTTTCCCACTAAAACTCAGATGTCATAATGAAAAAAAAAAAAGATTGAGGTGGGTTGCAAGCATCTATTTCTGATGGCTGTGATAAAAAAAAAAAAAATGCATGGAGAGTCAATATTTGACCTTTGCCATGTTGCATAAATGGAGGTCAAATTGGAGGCCAGACCTCTATCTTTCACCCTCATTTTGCTTTAGGCTCTCATACATACTCGGATATCTCACTCAATGCACGCGGCGATATTGAAACATTAAATTATCATCATTTCTTCAGAGATAAAAAAGAGAGAGGGTCACTGGAGCCACTGAGTGAAGTGAAAGTGAAATGCTGTGGTCCAGTTGGGGAATTGTGTCGTCATGTGTGATCATACCATACAAACACACAGCCAGCAACAAGTGTCAGAGCAGAGTGCAGGGGGAGGTTTCTCTGTGTAGTCATGTCTTGGTATTGTTGGCACCAGGCCAGCTTTGCCGTCTGTCTCCTCTCCCCCCTTTCCCTGTCTCTCCTCCTCCTCCAAGCCAATCTGCTCTACATTTGCCATCATTACGTGCCTGCCATTCTTATGGCATATCAGAGGCAGGCACCAGGCGCCCTTTACCCCTCTCTCTCCTCCTCCTCCTCCTCACGCCCCTCTCTTCACGCCCCTATTTCCGCGCCCACTTTGCCACAGAGTTCTCTAAAGGGTCCAGGTGGCATCTTGCCCTTCTTCCCTCCTCTCGTTGTCAGGACAGAAGACAAAGAAGCGCCGCGAATAGAACAAAAAAAGCCTTGAAAACGAGGATATACTCCCCTCCACATCCTGCTTGGAGCCTGCTGTGCTTCCTGTGCCCACAGGCTTGGTGGTAGTAGTGTTGTTGTTGTTGTTGTTGGTGGTGTTGTTGTTGTTGATGATGATTTCCATACTTCTTCCTCTGGATGGCTGTTGTTGTTGGAGCAAAATAAGGCTGAGACGTAAACCCTCTTCAAACCTTGGAACTTCCCTGGCATTGGTGCTATTGACGGGACCCTGGTACGTCTCATATGCCCACACATTCACACACACACATTCACACACATAGACATGCACGTAGATGCTGCAGAGTGTTTCTCTCAGAGCTCCCTGCCACCTCGTCTGCCTGCTGCCTCGAAAGAACTGGGAATACAATGGGATCTACCAGAGACTCACTCACACGTACACACAGACACACGCCGGATTTAATACGCACGTGCACTCACCGGTCGTTTGAGGCTGCAGGAAAGTGAATAATCAATTAAGTATTGATTTCTTGTAAGATTTTGTAAATTTCAAAGGCAAAGACAAAGAGGGTAGCTTAAGGAGAGTCGCCGCGAGCGAGAGGAGCCGCAAATTAGCCAATAAACACAGACAGTGGAATAAACGAAGGTGAACGAACGAACGAACCGCTCGTCACTGCAATATGCTTCTGTTTTTTTCTTGTTTCTCTGTTGTTTCTACATTCCCCTCAAGATGAATTAATTCTGAATGCGACAATGGTTTTCTATGGAGACGAAGAGATGGCGAATGGGCGAACAAGGGTTAAAAGCGAAAGCTGCAGGAGGAGAGAGAGTGACTGGAGGACTTGGTAATTAGGCAGTCTGCAACACACACCTCATCATTATGGGGAGTATGCAAATTAACCGGCTGGCTCTTTTCTTTTTGTCATGGATCAGAAGGCAAGAGCTGCAGAGAAGAATTAAGAGCTATTATTCTACCCAAGGAGAGGCTGCTGATGTATGCAAACGAGAGAGCGAGAGGGGGAGGAGGAGGAGGAGAGCAAAGAACACTCTGTAACCACAGAGATATGCATTGGAGTCCACTGCAAAGGAGAGTCAAATACAATCACACAAATACACTCTTAATTCTCCCGCACACCCTGGGAGATTCTTCTACATTTGCGCTGGAAGTAGTGAAAGAGAAAACGACAATCAGACATGCACCTTTATTCCCTCTTATGCCTATCTGCGCATATTGATAGGCTGCTTCGTGGATGATAATTACCTTTTGGAATATCGAATCGCGAAACGAGCCTCGGAATGAAGGAACAAGAAGAAAGGACAGAAAAAGAAAAAAGAGCGGAGGTATGCAAAGGCGCTAATGATATTCAGAGCGCTGACTGTGTGTCATCTGCATGATGACAACGGCCAATTATAATGAACCATTGGCTCTCCGCCACAGATAAGTAGGAGAGAGAAGGATATGGCTGAAGAGGAGGGGTAAGCGAAAAGAACTTCCCCGTCCCTTTCTTCTTAATTTGCCGCTGATATTTGCAGATTCTGCGTCGTGTGGATTTAAAGTAACGCAGTAATGATGCAAGTTGAAAAAAAAAATTTGACAACCTTTCCTCGCTTTGTCCATTGAATGGAATAAAGGCCACAGAAGATGAGAGTATCCCTCCACGTTGGATTTATGGCTGCTTGCGGTGGTATTCCATCGCCACGTTGCTCAACTGGACTTTGGTTCAGATGGCACCGGCTCCTGTACCAACCATCGCTCTGACGAGCCAAAGAATCTGTTCTAAAACACATACACAAGCATATGCACACACGGCGGCATCATTCGCAGTGCCGCCCTCTCCCCTTCCTCATCACACTACAAAATACATCCCCATCACCGTTTTGCATATTCGCATGCCGCCCCGCCTGCCACAAAGGACTAAACAGCGTTATGCAAAACAGTCTGGTATCCCCACTTACATAGCGATGAGACGAACACTGTGAGAAAGAGGGGAAGGGGGGGTCGGAAGCTGTGCGGGGGGTAAAACATGATGGGGGGGAGCAAGATGGAAGACAGGATGGAGGGGGGCCACAGGGGAGCTTGTTGGCACTAAAAAGGGGCACGTGCGGTGATACCACTCCTACTGCGTGATGACAGAAAGAGGCGGGCGTGGGAAAAACAGAGGGGGGGGGGCCCAGTGAAAAGGAGGGGAGAGGAAGGAGATGGGGGGACGAGGGCATGTTGGCACTAAGAGGGGGCACGTGTTGCCGGAGGAGGAGGGGCGACATGGGTGGGCGAGGTGCAGTGGGAGGTGCAGGCAAATCGGGGGGTTAGATGGAGGCGCGGCAGGGGGTGGCACTAAACACAGATGACAGTGTAAGGAGGAAGGGTTTGGAGAGTGAGGGGCCACCTGCATTAAAGAGGGATGTCATACCATTAAAACTCAAGATACACAACAATCCTCCACACACACACACACCTTTTATCATATCCCGGGAGAGTATACCAGGAGGTGTGGCTGCCATGCCTGTGACGAAGCATGGTAACTTCAACATGAAATACCCTTGTGTGCTTCCACAGACCTGCAGGGGTGCCAGTGATGTGTGTGCAGTCATACACACACACACACACACACACTCACACTTCTTTGCATACGCAGATGCATCACAAAGCTGAGTCTTCGCTGCCGACCGGGCACAAAGCCAAGAATGGCGTGCCTTGTAGTTTAAATACACTAACACAACAATGTAGTTACTCACGGCCTTTTGACAACTGATTTCTGTGCCACTTTGAGAGAACATTTTTGACTCTTCTGTAACATTGTCTGTGGCATCTTTTAGCAATGTACAGTATTCTATGGTAGGAGAAGAAGACCTTGGGCTGTCAGCCATTGTTAACCCCTTAACACTCACTGGCCTTCTGTGTTTTGAATGCCAATGGTGTATTTTTGAATGAAATTATACTTTGTGTGAAAGCACAAAGCCTTACAATTCAAATTGTGTAAAGTATTTTACGTTACCAAGACAGCAGCAGTATTAGCAGCAGAAACCGCAATGGTTCCTTACTTTGTAAGTGTGTACACAGCAGCACAGTAGTTTTGCAAGTTTTCTGTCTATAGGTGCACATCCTTGTTGTACCACTGTGTGTTGCACACTGTTTTCACTTGAAAAGTTCATTAAACAAAAATGTTGTGAAAAAGAGTGGTATTTTAAGGAGTTAAAACTCAATATTAATGTATCTGTATGTTGATGTGCAAAAAGAAACGGAAGATAAACTCCTTGTTAAATATTTTTTATATGCTTCTACTTGTCATTCTTCCTTGATTTTATAAAGATAGAATTTTATTTGAAATGTACTCTTTTATATTTGTTGTTTTTCAAATAAAGTTGAATGTACAGCAGCAAAAAAAAAAAAAAAAAATGTGCCAAATGGTAACCAATCTAAGATGCTCTGTGTTTACTTGCTGTCTCTCACAATATAATAATTCAGTTTAATTGGAAAGTACAGATTGTGGAATGGCTGTTGTGTTTCATTCTTATCCTCTCTTGATCTTATTTATTTACTTGACATTTTGTTAAGTCATTGAAGACGTACATGTGGGACAGAAAGAATCAGTGTGGTACTTGCAAAGGGAGCCCAGTATGGAAGATTATCACTATCTACAATATATCCAAAACGAGCTCAGCTGTGACTTGCATGTGTGACTGAACCTTGACCTTGGTGACAAAAGCACCAAATTGGTTTGACTCCAGTCAGGAGTTCACGTTCATGTCTTAAAGTCATCCAGTGGCAAGTCGATTTGATTATTTTCACATTCACTTCTAGTTTAAGAGCGATAGTAGTTTCACATGTCCTCCTTGAGATGCAAGCCTATAGCTTTTAGCCTTGCTAAGTGAATCATCAGTGGCACTATCAAATTACCCTCAACAGAGACCAAAGGTTACTTAAAGGCCTTTTAGTCATCCACGCTGGCATGCCAGCTAATTTACAGCAGACTCATTAGACCAGCATTAAACACAATTTCCTGCCGACAAATTTCATTTGGTAGAAAAATCATTACCATGGCAATAATAAACAAGCTTATACAGTAGTGGCTAATGGCAATTTGAGTAACCTAATGTTGTTAGTAAACCCCAGAAATAGCAACAGTGGCTTGAACGCTATGACCAAAGGTCTGTTTAAGATAGATGTTGACATGACGTGTGTTAATAATACTTTGGAGTTTTTATTTCTTTCTGTTTTCTTTCTCTTTTTCTTTCTTAAGCTTTGTCTTGGGCCTGGACAATGACAGTGGAAATATAATGTTTCATAACTGTCAGTGCACAGGGTTGTGTGTAGCCTGGGGTTACTGTGCTGAACAATAAACCATAATTTGATAGATGAGAAATTACAGCGGTCCATCTACTGTGCAGGGCCCTCACCCCGGGCAACGCAATACTGCTTCAAATGATGTGTCACATTTCTCTGAGAAAGGGAGAAAAATGAAATTATTCCTTTATACTTTGTTAATAATGCCTCACTGTGTTTTGAATGTAGCATCTTTGTTTGTTTTTATGTAGATAAGCGAATACAATGGATGGATGTGGGATCTCTTATCGGCACTACCAATTATTGAAGGCCTCTGTCCTTTAAAGCTCCATACGCTGCAGATTGAGAGGTGCCAGGAGGAATAATTTCTCTAAGTTCATGTAGTGCATATATTGTTGAGTATACCGCAGTCGCTAAACACATATCTCCTCTCCTCTCCCACATATGGACAATCACTGTTGATAGGAGATATGCGTCACAGATAGCTCGTCCACCTCTGGTCGGCAATGCATTTGCCATTAGCGAATGTATATGTCTTCGAGGATTTGGCGTGGAGCAGGTTGGAAATTATGTGTTTTCTGTGACATTGTGGCTGAGAACTACTCAGACCAACCATTAGTACCCCTGGAGCATGCTCCAGTGTGGTATCATTTGTGTCAAGCATACAGAACTGATTTGACTTGGTCCCATGGTGAGTGACTGACAGCCATGTGAATAAACATAATGGCTGTGATCCTATTGGAAGCTAGCGCTTAAGTGTAAATTAGTGGGCAGCTCTAATAGCATGCATAAGAGGGAATGTTTTAAGTGCAAGTATTTAACTGGAAATGCACTGCAGTATACTGAGGCCAGTTTGTTGGATGATAGGCAGCTATTTATCATCCCTGTTGTGTAAGCTGTTGCTTTGTGATTTCACCACTAGGGTCACTGTGAGGCTTGTGTTAACTTTCACCGTGCCCACATCTTACAAGAAAGAAATCCATTCAAATCTGCCCCAAGCAGAGTCTTTCACTGTCGGATCATATATATAAACTATGTACCAAGACAGTTATGCTGTTAAGTATATTATATTTTTATTGCATGTTTCAAAAGCTACAGCCAATAGCGAGGAGACTAATCCCACTCCTTTGTTCTACTGTGTTGTATGTCTTGTCAGACAACAGCAGCACTGAAGTCGATGAAGGAAACATTTTGTCCTCTTTTTTTGAAGCTGCTGAAGCTTACATCCTCAGAAGGTGGTGATGTCATGTGAAATGAATGGCTTTTATTCTTCAGTAATTTTACGATCTTGGCATGAAACCTTATATCCTACCCCTTTCCTATTAAGGAACACCCTCCAACCTCCCCCCACTTTCTTTTTAACAAGAGCGATCTGATAGATGTTCAGAAAGATGTTTTTTTCTTCCCCTTTGTTCTGGTCAGTGGGCTCATGCAATGTTTATTAGATTAAAAGTCAGTCACTGCAACGAGAGAAAAGGTGAAAAAATGCAAAACACAAAAGAGAAGCCTATCGCCGACACTGGCTGTGCTTTCTCTGCTGGTCTTTTTATTACAAATTGAGACCAAATCACTGTGGAAGGCACCAGAGAGCAGGGGGCGGGGGGTAGATTTGTCTGTGATTTAAAGCAGCAGTATGTAGTACAGCATTTATGATCAGAACTGTGTCTGTGTCTGACAATTAACGTGACTCCAGTCGGTTTTATGGCCGGATTCAAACAGGCACTGCGTTTCATAGTGATGATAGAAGACAGAGTGGACATAAATAAGAATATACATATGTGAAATCCATAAAGGGTTACCAAATGGTTTATATGGGAAGGGGAAGTTTGGGTGGAAGAGTTCATCCTCCACATCTGAATTGTTGCAGCAGCCTTTATAATGTACAGCATAGCGGGGGTTGGCATGTTCTGGTGCTTCACATGTGCCCGAATTGTTCTAACAGCTGAATATGACCAAAATGACTCACACATATGGAAATTTTGTTTTTTTTTTTTTTTAAAAATCCTTCTACTCTATTGCACCGGCTGTATCTAATCAAGCCAAACATACAAATGTGTACTGATGGAAAAAACTGTTGCTTTTTTAATGAAGGTATTAAACCATTTTGCTCTGAGTGATTTTTTTATTTTTATTTTATTGTCTTTGATAAGCTTAGGATGTCTGTTGCTCCTATTACCCCATAAAACATGGGTGTAATTATTTGATTGCAGTCTTTATTTCCCCATTTTGCATAAAGGCATTCTCACACTACCCATCTGAATATTTAACCAGCATTAAGCCTGGTTTCTCCTTATTTCTGAACAGAAATCCCTTATAGTAATTGTAATATCATTGTAAATAAGTGAGGGCACAGCCACTGTAAATGCTCATGAACCTACCTTGTATGTTTTTGAACAGAATCGCATTTATTGAGCAGTACAAAGATGGTTGAGAAGAAGCAGGAGTCCATTTGAACTGCCAGTGCTCACGCCAGTTGTGAAGCGATTTGACTTAAACTGACCATTTCCAACATTCCTGTTGTTTTTTTTTAAATCTGTGTAATACCTGTAGTGTATCCTCTGCTCTCGTTCTTTGTCAATATGATGCGAGATTACACAGTAATACAAGTCTTTAAAATAGATGTAATAAGTATAGTTTTATCTACACTATTTTAAATGAAATTGAAACATAAGTTCATGCTCCGCTTCAGTGCTGCATGTAATCCACTGCTAAGGTATTACAGCTTAAAAGGAAGCTGTATTTATGCATGCATCTAAATATGTACTTAAATTTGTTAATTAATTATTATTTTTTTATTGTTTATCGAGAACTCTCTGACCCAGTCGACCGCGTTAGCAGAAGCTCATGTCACATCCCAGCCAGTTTATTTTGCATTACATTTTCCAGAATGCTGTTTGACAGAATCCAGAAAACAGCCATGAACTGAAAATTGGCTACCACGTGAACTATTGCATTTGAGAAAACTGGGGTATGTCAACTGCAGATGCATCCCTACAGCACAATGCACAAATTTCTCTGTTGCTATATTACATTCTCTATAGTTGAGAAGGAATTTGGTACCTTAGTGTTATGAGTCTGAGCATCATCTGAGTCTGCAAAGAAGATCTTCCTGTTTGATTGTTGGCATCATAACCTGACAGTTATCCAAGGAAAAAAGACAAAGAACCAAACAGCAGTGTTGTTGATAGTGTTAGTATGGATGGATAACACTTAAGCACACATTTTTCTTTTTATGTGGTAACTGCTGAGGCCAACATTTTACCCATGACTTACAAATGAATAAGATGAAGTAATAGGCTACTGATTACAGGCAAAAAAAGTCAGTCTGAACTGTGACATACAGAAAACTGTGTTTCTCAATGACTAAATAAACATAATCATATAAGATTAGAAAATAATGGGCGATATTCTGTGCTCTGAAATGCTGATAATGTGTCTGTTGAAAGTGCTGATTCACAGCATCAGCCAAAGTGAGCTGTAATAACTGCGCAAACAGACCTGAGTTCATTTTAATTCAACTAAACAGGTTAGATGTGAAATCACAATCACCCCTTGTGTATGAAATATTTTTGTCATGTGCCTTTATCCAACACAGAATGTAATGAACAAAGCACACAAGGTACCTTACACCCATCATTCACCAGTAACAGCGGCTCATCTGTGGATCCTCGTCGTCTTTGATAAAAGTTATTGAAGTGGTCACTGTAGATGTGGGTGAATGAGGTGATCCTCAGCTCTTCATCAGTGTGGCTTTCCACTTCCTCTTCATCTCATTCTTAGAAAACTACAAAAAGGAGAAGAATCTTTCTGGCATCCAAGGAAGAAGCGTTTCCCGGACAAATGCATAACTAGCTGCCAGTATGTTCACTGCTAACTCATGACAAGAACCACGGCCTTCTAATTTTTATGATATTATTGTGGTAACAGCAGAGGTCATGCCAAGTATGGTTTCCGTGCGTCATCAAGCAGTGATCTCTTGCCAAAGAATCCTGGAGTCAAAAATAATGAAAAAAAACTGCTCAACTCCTCAATTTAGTACTAAATAGTCTATTCACATTTTTCAGAAGTCATTTCCTTTTCTTCTGCTTAGAAATAAATTGCTGAACTTCCTTTACAGGGACTTCTTTAGCGTTAATGAATGCCGTGTGATATGTGGTGAAAGCCCTCACAACCCCTCAGTGTCCACTGGTTTTATTTTAAATTAAAGCATTTTCCATTGGAGTCGGTGTCAAAATTATCAGGTTAATGTCCCTAGAATCCTAATTTAAATGATCAGTTTTAGTTTTGGTATGATTTGAAGAAGCTTGATTCTTCCAAAATGATTTGTTTTGTTACACTAAACACATGGAAAAACGCTTACCTTAATGTGCAAAGTGAAAAACCAAGAGTGCAAAGTAGAGTACCAAATAAACCACATAAAGAGTTCAGTAAGATTTGGGGAAAAAAAAGATACTGGCAAATGTTTTAAATCAGTCAAAGCAGTGACACTGGCCATTTTCTTCTTTTTCTGGTCAAATCTGTGTGACTTCGCTGTGAGTCAAAGGACTGGGTACAGTAGATAATGTGCTGGACAATCAACACCACAACTCTCTGCCTCTCCGTCCCTCCCTCTTTCTTTCCAACCATCACAGCTGCATCATCCACCTTTCATCAGGCCAGACCATTGATCCTCCACCCAGCAGGGGGTCCTTTCAGTATGCAGCCTAATGTTCTCATTATGTGTCCTGCATGGTCCCTTTACTGATGACTGGCTGATTACCATCTCATTAAGAGACATGGCCAGGCAGGGGAGAGAAGGACCTGTCA
Source organism: Acanthochromis polyacanthus (assembly GCF_021347895.1). Classification (NCBI taxonomy): domain Eukaryota; kingdom Metazoa; phylum Chordata; class Actinopteri; family Pomacentridae; genus Acanthochromis; species Acanthochromis polyacanthus. The sequence goes on from NC_067132.1 coordinate 15,135,814, forward strand.
CAGTTTAAGGAGCTCATCAGAGCACAGAAATAATACATGCAGGAGACTTGCTTCATGTCTAATGACACCTGAAGGGAAATGACTTCTTTATCTGAGAAAATAGGAGGGAAGAACTTCAACTGTAAAATATGAGCAGTAAATATTGAAGATATTACTTTTTTTTTTTTGTTACATAAACTGCTTACTTTGAACTTCTTTTTTTTTTTGCGTTGTTACCAGTCACCTAAAAGATGGATACGGTTCTCTCAGCCATCTAATAATTATCTGACAAAAAGTGAGTACTGCACAGTATATACTCAGTGCTGCTCAGTTTTATCAGCCTACATTCTAAGTGATGCACACTTATGTTGTCAGGTATTACTGCATTCAGTAGATAAGAACAAGCAGTGTTAAATATTCAAACTTTGAGGTGTGATTCGCATACTCTTAATGCTTTTGTCAGACAGAACCAAACTTGATATGACAGGATTTCTTGCATAAACATTGATCAACAACAGCAGTTATTTTTTTAAAAATACATATTGTTTTCTATTATAGCCCTGTATTTTCAAAGGAAACGTGTCTAGGGTCAATGATGCACCTTGAATCGGCTCGTCTCTTTCAAGGTTTGTGTCCAGATTTTCTTCGACACTTGCACGTTTGTGTGTCTTTGTGTGTGTGTGTGAGTGTATCTTTATTCCGGCATCCATGTGCGTTTGGGGTGGGGGCACTGAAAATCCCAAGGTAATCTGAGGCACAAAGGCAATGTCATTATAGACATGGGAGGACATTATTCTAAAATGGCAAGTGATGCAGTGCTAAGACAGTAGATAAGGTGAAGAGAAAATGTGGAGGGAAGGGGAGAGGAGAGAGTGAACGCTTGAATTTGTCACGGACAGATAAAAACAGGCCAGGCTAGAGGATGCCACGATAGGGGTGTTGTTGTTTTTTTTCCCTCCTCTCTTCTTTTCTGCCATCCCTCCCTCCCTCTCTCTCTCGCTCTCTGACTATACCCTCCTCACTCCCTTTTTGAGGTTTATCTGACATACGATGAATGCAGCAATTTTATCTGAATAGACAAAGCAGCGGTGACATGCAGCCTCACTCTGACGATTGACCTTGAAGGAGACGAAAGGAAGGAAGGAAAAAGGGAGGAGGGAAGGAAGAAAGAGGGAAATGGCCACGGTCGTTACTGCCTCTGTCTGTTTGTTGTGACTCTCCGGAACTATCTTAATGTTATCGTCCCCGTACTGTGTCTTGTCGAGCCATTTTCTAAACGGCTAATGAGCATTTGCATGCTGCTTCTGCGTTCAACACAAAAAACTAAATCTCTGTTGCTATCAGTCCAGGACAAACAAGTCAAATACCGTACAATAGAAGTAAATAGCAAGCCAAATAATAGAAAAGACTACCTTAAATTAATGAAATAAACTAATGGTACAATAACTGCAGCAGTATATGATGCCACGTTGTCTAAAACAGTTCAAGGCTTCTTTCTACACACATAATGTAGCATCCTACTTGGAAATTGTAGAAGGGCAGCCTTTGCTGAAAGTGATACAGACACAAGAAATGTTGCGCTGTAAATCTGCAGCAAAGCTCTTTCTGATTAGTCCTATAGCTTGCACTAATGCTCCCTACACCTGCGTGTTAAACCAGCAAATGGATGCAACAAGTTCACGCATGTTCTCTGGGGGCTGCTGACAGTCACTGTGCAAAATGTAAGATGTCACTATCTGATGTCGAGGTAGGCGAACAGCCTTACTGGATGACAGGCACATCAAGAAGGCAATTACAATATTTCATCTCAAAATAATGGATAATGTATAGGGACAGGGATATGTGCGTATTGAAATGACTCCTCCAACTTTTTTCTTATTTTCTCTCCCCAAAGTAGGTTGAATTTTGCTTAATTTGCTGAATCAGATTCATGTGACAAATTATTGATTTTTCTTCTGTGAAATAAATGTTGAAATAGTAAGGGGACACCGAGTTAATAATTTAATGTTGTCTAATTCAAACCTCAGTCTCCCTGCTGCTGATAGTGCCCCATGATTGTGTGTAACTGATGACATTTCTTTCCACTCCCATCTCTCATAGTTACACTAAAAGTATCTACTGCCAATATGGACTAATTAATTAGTCAATTAGTGGCTCGTTGGCTCACAGCCACACATTAAACACTGCCATGTTCAGACCACAGTAGAAGAGATCACCAGCACACTTGTTAATACCACGACAAATACCAGCAGGCAAAGGCCACATATACATTTCTTTCTGCGTTTTTAGGTGTGATAACATGTTATAGCTTTACCTTCCCCACAGGGGGGAAAAAAAGGAAGATTTATCGACAGCGTCTGCTTTAAAGAACACCACAAAACGCAGAAAATTGTAGACAGATGAATGCATGCTGCATCAAACTTTACAACCTCTGAGCACTTTCAACCCAAGGTAGCAGCTGCCTGATGTCACCTGGAGTGCGTGTGTTGAGCTTAACGCACTTTGGCACACCTAAACTTTGTAGTCTAGGGCTGCACATTGAAGTGGAACAGGGTTATATGTGGCCCACAGCTGGCGTCTTCACTTGTGATGGGACATTACCCGCAGCGAAGACTGGAGCTCTGACCAAGTCAATTAACAGATGTGTTCTGACATTGCTGCATAAACATCAAGTTATGTCTCAGAAAGGATGTAAAAGACATGCTGAGAACTTTGCATCAGTGAATTTGTCTGAACTTTCTTGAACTGCGTGCTGTTAATTTTAAATGTCAGTAATTCCCTGTCGCTGAGCTCAATCTGAAACAGCAAAGGAGTCATTTCAATAATCGGGCAAAAGATCAAATATTATTAGAATGACAATATGAAACATAAAGCAGGGCAACTCCAAGAATGAATGAAACACTGATTAAAAAATGCTTCTATTCTGCTTAAAGTATACCTTAAAATTGTGTATTGCCTTATTTATGCATCATAACAAAATTAAAGAGATGAATGTAAATCTTTAAAGGGCAAACCTCAGGAGTTCAGTTCAAATTTGGATGCAATCATTAGCCAACCATGGAGAATTTAAAGACAGATTTTAATCATTAGGTGTATGTCGAACAGAATTTAATGCATAACTTTCACTGATTTTTTTTATTTATTTATTTTATAACAACCAACCTCAACGTACAAGATTCATAGAGTTTAATATGCATGCCTTGGACTGAAATTGATGAAAGATGGCACTGCAGTTAAAAAAAATAAGTAAATAAAAGGCTTCTTTAAAGGACTTGAAGATAAAGCAGACGTTTTATAACCAGAATAGTTGAAATTTCACTTTGAGACCACTCAGCAATTTTTTTATTGGCATCAGATTGAGGACATGCTATTGTTGTTTCCATAACATCTATTCATGTGCAAGTTGGAAGCATCATATTGGAAAAAGTTAGTGGAAATGGTCATATTTAAGAATTTGGTTTGTAAGTGTCTTGAAAATACAGTTAATATGACTCAGTGGAGAAAGAAGCACCTATTCCAAATCCATTCTGACTGAGCGAACGTTTCACTCACGTGTCTGATGAGCTCTTTCCACTTCTTTCTTCTTTCTCTAAAAACCATCTCTGCAGACTTCTCTTCATTTTTCTCACGTTGATGGTGAAAGTTGTGTTTATTTCTTCTTCGTCGTCAAGGGTTTTTGGCGGTTGGTAAACAACTAGTGTTCCTTTAGTTTCCAACTTTTTCTTTTCTGTTTATTGCTGCCATATGCCATGTAGCCGATACTGGAACCTTCTGAAAACACCCTGCCACCTCGTTTATGCGCTTTGTAACAGTTCATAGAAACAAACCACAACAATTTTTATATTTTAAAAAGTTTTTCTACAGCTAATGTGAGCTCACATCAGAGACTAGGGATCCTTTCATGAGGGGGATACCTGCAACTAAAACACAGGCACCTTCGATTCATCCAGTTTGGCAGGCAACAATGACAAAAATATATTAAGGCTACATTTGAAGTGTGTGATTTTCAAAATATGGATCTCTTGAGAGGAATTGGATTTTCTTTTTCTTTTTTTAGCAGTAATTAATCAAGCTAGCAGTTGCAATTTTCAGTATTTTTTCCAACTTTAGATGATCCATGATTTTTTTTTTTGCAATTAATGAATTAATTGGACTTAAGTTCACTCTATATTGAACTCTTCTGTAAAACCTTGACTAAGACAACAGGCGTTACAGAAGTGTCTTATTTCCAGAAACAAAACAGAATGTGTTAATCTAAGCACTGCCACAAAAATCCCATTTGGAAGCTGAGTCTGCTACTTCATGAAAACAATAATGTTGCCAAATTCTCCACTGATGGAACACTCACACCGGCGAGGCTGGAGTCACATGTGTTCACTGTGAAATAAATGTCACCTTTAGGATCACGTGGGCTTTAGATCATTCAGAAAATGTCAGTTTTTTCCCCCCTCCTTCCTTCATGTGGCTTTAACTTTTTCTCTCTTGAAGAGCAAAATCATCAAAGTCTGCAACAAATGCACAGTGGCATCTTTCTTAGCCTGAAAGTAAACTTTTTAAATGTTGCCTTTTCCTGGATTTCAGGCTAGATTGAATATGTTATTGCATTAACATCTGAGGAATCCAGTGCGAGTGGTTCTTTGCACATTTTCAGACCCTCATCATATTTGAATCCTGGTGATATTCTGCTTTTACATTTTTCTTTTGGACATTTTGAAAAATAACAAATATGCTGGTCCACATAATTAGATTTATATTTCATCTGTGTATTTCAGTGTATTTCAACTATTTATAATTATAGTCAGTATAGGTTTATATACAAGCAGCCTCACGTATTGACCCCTTTAGACCAACAACATCCTGTGCAACTAATTGACCAATTAAATGCGATGTTAAAAATGTCTATAGGCCTCCTTTGTAACAGGTGTGTGACTCCATCCCGACAGTGATCTTTTAATCTGCTAATGTGAAGGGAAGAATAATCCCACATCTGGAAGTTTTACTACTCTGTAATTGCGGATCTGTAGTGAGCAGCCCCTCGAGCCTCGGAGAAAAAGAAAGACCTGCATTCAGCTCCGCACACAGACAGACGTGATAACATTTAGAAGGGATGAAATTTGTGTTAATTTCGGATGACTTGCCTTTTCCAAACCAATTTGGGTTTTGCTCTGTTTGTTGACGTTGCTTTTAATGTGTCGACTCTGACATGCATTTCCACAACAGATGGATTAATGTTTTTCTTTGCTCCGTGTGCTTTTTTTTCTCCTCTTTCTTCATTCTCCTTTTCTCTCTCTCTCGCTCCCTCTCCTTCTCCGTTTCTCTTGCTTGCAGGATTTCATCTAGACAGGTGCTTCCTGTCCGGACTTTGACGTAAAATTAAACACAAGTCCAGATGTGAAGTGTGTGTGTGTACGTGTCTAAGGCAGACGGAGGAAAAATCATGCTTCTTGTGCGCGGCCTGGTCATTTTACGCAGAAATAGGAACGAAAAGAAATAAAATAAGGCAGACAGAAGAAGCGTGAGGGAGATAAAAACAAGAGGCCATTAAAGAAAATTTGTGACAAATGCAGTGAGCTAGTTAACTTTCCATGAACCTGCTACTCTTAAATCCAAGCACAGCACAGGAACACAAGTCATCTGTTTTGTTTTCATGCTTTTTCCTTTATTTTCTTTTATTTTGCACATTAAAGAACCCAAAGCTTAAAGAACACTTCCCATAGGAAATAGAGACATTTTGACCAAATGACTTTAAATCACGGTATAGCACTGTCAGACACACATTTGTATTTCAGTCTCAACATTGCTTCCACAAAATGTTTATTTCTTTTGTTTAAGGTCAGCTTCAAACTGATTCCAGGTTAATGGCATCACAGTGCTTTAAAAGACCGATTAAATACAGTTGTCTAATAGATGTGCTTTCCTGGTCTTCCTCGCTTCTCTTGTCCTTGTCCTGAATGGAGAGACAGGAAAGAGAAAGGAAAGAGAAAGAAAGGGAGAAATGGAAAGGTCATCAGTGATGGATGCTTTGTGTGTGTCTGTCATTCCCAATTACTGAACTTTGCCTTTTAAAGCGTCGCTCAGATGCATTTCTCATTTCTGCCTTTCTGACTGATGAAGAGCAGGCTCTGACTGGGGGGCACTGTGTGTTTTAAACACCGCCTCACTAGTCATTCAGTGTTTACTTCAGATACAATACACTGCAGCAGGCGCTCCCGCTCTGCAGCATTCTTCCGCTACAACTTTCTTGATTTGTATTCATTCTCATGTTCTGTTATCAAATGTATAGTTTCCCTGCACTCTGGTTTGTTATGGTGCAATGCAAAAAAAAAAGAGAGAGATTACATATCATGTTTTTTTAAAGAAGTGTTCAAAGTTATAAAAATACACCGCAGGGAAAAGACTCTTTGGGGGAGGCTGTGCTGTGATAGTGAGCAGTGCAGATGAATACAGTGCCTACAATTGGTGCTTCCAGCACACACCTAGAAATACAGCTGGTCTCTTTTAAGGCTTATCAACATCACATTTATTAATTCTTAATATTTTTAAAGGGCTGCCGACACGGCAACCAGCATATGAACAAGTACAAACTCTAAAACGCTTAAAAGTGATGTTAATTTTTGTATTATTAGTAGCCTTTTATATGCCAGGAAAACCAGAATCACTTGCAGAATTTACCACTAAACCTGATTCTTATACACTGTTCATTTTTTTGTAACTTTTCTTAGAATACATTGATTACTTTATCCCCATGCATATGCTTCTATCCTTTTTTTTTTTTTTTCCCACAGTATCTGCCTGATAAAAGTGTTTCAAATGCTTTCACTCTCCTGTAGTTAACACATTATGGCCTATACAGCCACCTTATGTACTCCTCTGTGTTATTTTTACCAGCAAAGAAAGAGCAGAGGGACAGGTGCTATGGCAGGCAGCTAGGTTAATCTCCTCTGTGCTCTGTCAGCCTCCTCACAAAACTTTAAAAAGTGTCATGTTGGCTGGCTGTAACACTGTGACACTCCACAGACATAGGAAGAAGAGGCGGGAGAGAGGAGGGGAGAGAGGAAGCAGAGATTGAGACAGAGCAGGAGGGATGGAGAAAGAGAACTGATGACAAAAAAAAAAAATCCAAATATACAGCACACGCGAAAACAGCAGAATCCTCCAACACCTTCCTCATTCTGGCTTTTTTTTTCACCCACTGACTTTATTAAAATCATTCCCTGTTAATACATCTATTTTCTGCTCGTGAAAACCTCCCTATGTGTCACGATAAAGGTGGAGGTGGTTTGTGAGGTCGGCCCGAGGAGAGCTTTACGAGACAAGCTGCGCTGATATATGGCTCGCGGAGACTCCATTAAAACCCTGGACCTGCGCCATTTGGGAAAATGGAGGTCACTCATGCTAGGGTCACGTGACATCTATAAAATCAAACTTTTTCTTAATATCTGGTCGTATATCATCTTTTTTCCCCCCTTTTTTGCCTTTTTTTTGCGCTAATGCTTGAATCTTAAACGATAGGTCCAGGGTCGAGGATGATCGTTTTTCAAGAGGTAGCGGGGGGCGCTGTGGGGTGTGTGTTTGTGTGTGGGGGGGGGGTTGGCAAAAGGGAACAGGGTGATGCTCAGTTTTTGATAAATGTACCATATCACATCTGCAGAGGAGCATAAGGGGAACAATCTGCAGTTGGTAATCTTGGAAAGACGAGAACAGGTGTGTGAAGGCATGGTCGGGAGTCATTTTTTCCTTCCCTATCATCTCTCCCTCCCTCTCCTCCATCACTCTCTTTTCTTCTGTTTGTCATGCTCAGCTTCTCATTTCGTCCCTCTCTGCAGGTAACCTAATTAAAGTGACTTCACGCTTTCTCCTTCACTCACCTTACACGTATAATTGTCTCTGTCTCTTGCACTCTTCCTGCCTTTCTGTTTTTCACACTCGCACTCTTTGTTAGAATCCTAAACTTGTCTTAAACTTATTGCTTTCCTTTAACTCCGGCTCCAGTCTCTCCTCATACTGTATACCCTTAAAAACCCAAGAAACATGTCATTTCCCATCTCGCCCTCCCTCTTCCTTCTCTGGTTCTCCCTTCCCTTATCTTCATGTCTCTTTAAGCCAGAGTGTGTGTCCTGTCTGTCTACCCGTGGCTCCCAGCTCCCTAGGGCAGCATTTCCAGGCTTCATTTGTTTGAGGGCTTTCTAATCTGGGGACTGGGACAACCTCAGTCCACCGTGCCCTCGTCAATCATCCCTGCAGAGGAGCAGAGAGGAGGTGAAGAAGGAGTAGAGAGGAGGAAGAAGACTGGAGGTGATGGCATGATTAGTTATCTGTCCTCGCTCTCGCCCACCCGCCCCATCGCCAGCGACTACCACTCCCTCCATCTTTCCCATCTCTCACTCACTCACTTCTTCTACCTTTCCCTATCTCTCTCCCCGTGCCGTCTCTCCATCTATCTTGCCTTCTTATCTCGCTTTCCCCTCTCCTCTCTCCTGCATCCTGAGCGCCAGCCTGTAGCGCCAGCCATCGCTCTGTCCGTCTGTCTATTTATCTGTCTGTCTGATTGTCTGACCTCAGCCTCGACGGTGGTCCCTTTTGTGTCTGCGGACAAATGAGGATGACCTTTTATTGTAAAACAGACACCTATGGGGAGGGATGAAACCGCCAGTGTTTAAATTAACAACAGAGAGAAGAGAGGGAGAGGGAGGCCGTTTCAAACAGAGAGAGGGAGTTGCAGAGATGGAGAGAGAGTGTAAAGTTTTTGAAGTTCTAATAATTATAGAACAGTGTTTGCGTCAAACTAGCATGGCCACTGTTCAATAATAAAGTCCCCTACCTGGCTGGCAGCTATTGATGAACAGTGGTGGAACAGTGAGGAGCGGACCTCTTGAACGTGCCCCGGACCCATCAGTATGGGTGCATGAATTATAAATGGCATTGACAGTGGAGGCCATAAGAGTAGACAGAGTATTATTGCACATGAAGGTCCATTCTGATTTTGATTATTTTTATTCCAGGGGGCTCACAAAAGGCCAGGAGACCGTTGGTGAATATTCTAAAAGGGCACAGAGCTGAGATGGGCTTGATGGCAGGCTTTGATTTCTGGCTAATAGCCACTTCAAACAGGCTGGGATGGCTCTGAGACAGGGGAGGAAGATGACACTGGGGCTAAAGGACAGAAGGACACGGGACGTACACAAAGGGAGGCAGCGCAAACCGCACACACAGAAGACATGTTACAGTTTACAGTTTCAACATTTAGCTGACATGCATAAGTTCAACCTTAACAAGCACAACAGGTTCTATATGGCACATGTACACGTGTGTGGGTCATATGAAGACATGTTAAGTAATGGAATGGCAGAATTTTGACTTCACTGGAAGTCTAGCTGCTTTCATTCACACCTAAGAATAGATAGCATTCATACTTTACATGCATATGAATACAGGGCATAATGCAATATGTGAAACCAGGTACTAGTTTGCTTCAGGATCTTGTAAAATACGTTCACATGTGTGTTTGAGTGTGTATGTACAAGCACAAACCAGCTTTTGACAGTTCACCTCTCCTGCTTTCCGAATCTCTCTCCATTTTCCTCTCTCTACAAATACGCACTCTTAATGCATGAATTCATGCAAAGTGTCCCGTTGTCGGAGATCTGAATGTCTGATCTAAAGGCCTCTGGGTAGGGAAACAAAGTCTGGACTATAGGCTGAATTCAATATGGTAAAATTAATCTACCTCACTGCAACAAACACACACGCTCTCTCACACACTTTCACCCCACACACACACCAATACACAGTATAAATCTTCCTTAAGGTCCAGCTCCACCCCCTCTTCATCATAACTGCCTCTCATTCATTAGCCACGCAGAAACACACCAGTATATACACGCAGACACACATACACACCGACTGGGATCGCCACACGACTGAGATAGCGCCCCCCCCACCCCCCCCCACCCCCCCCCACCACCACCACAGTCCCACTCTCTCTCTTTTAATTACAAAGAATGGGCTTGGGTAGGTCACACAAAACAATCAATATCTCTAAAAGAAATATTCAAATGTGACCTAGAAAACAGAACTCGTGCCCCCATTTTATCATTGATTTTTGATGCAAGGCGATTTAGTTTTGAGATTTTTATTTTTATATATTTGCTTTTTTTTTTCTTTTTTCTTTTTGCTTCATGCCAAACAGCACATAAATATTTACTCCAAAGATAAAGCACAAGTGCGAGAGAATGAATATTGAATTTGGAGGTAAGCATGTGTGTATGATCCAATATCTATCCAAAGAGAGGCTGTACATTGTCTCAGTCAGAAAGGCAATATAAATATAAGCATATTTGTTAGAGGCAGGGTCAATATCATAAGGTGGATATGGTTTGCGCCTCTGAGGCTGCTTAGAGAGCTAGTTTGAAATCAATGGTGTGTCTGGCACCCAGCTCATTGTCTGATTACTGTTTTGTTTCTTACAGCTACCAGATTAATTTAGTTTTTTCAGATTCAATCAAGGTGGAATATCATGTCTCAAGTTTTTTTTTTTCTTTAGAACACACTGTTTCATATAAAACATTCTCAAACTATTGATGCTATCTTTTTAAATCTTAGTTTAGCTTCCTTAAAAACAAAAACAAAGCTAGTTCATGGAAAGATTGCTGAGGCTGGCAACTGTTTTTCCATCGTACGCTATTCCACAGTGGTGCCGTCACATTTTCACCTGGGAGCTACCTGGTAGAGCTGTTGTTCACTGGGGCAGTTTAATGGGCATCTGGGTCAGCTTTCTACTGTCATGTCTGCCTCTTCAACCTATAGGCTGCTGCTGTCACCATTGATAGTTTCAAATAGTTGAATGATGTTTGGGAATTTTTTTGATACATGATTTTTTTTTGTTTGTTTTGTGCTGCTGAGATGTCAGTATTTCTGCTTCCTTAGACACAAAGGGGAATAAATACACAAATAAGGATCTCATTAAAGATGTTGCATCCCAAAACATGATATCAAAGCCAAACAACTCTTAATGTACAAGTTAGCATACTAATACATGTTTGGATAAAAGCGGTATCCAGGGTTTTTGATGGTTTACGGTGTGTTTCGAAGCAGGAATACACAGATTACTTTCTATATGTTGACAAAGCTGCAAGCTCAGCTGTTTGTGATGGGTTTTACTCTTAGCTGGTCTCCGTTGGTCCCCTGCTCAGGCTCATCTATGTGTGTGTGTGTGTTGGGTTAGGTCTAGGTGTGTGTGCACATTTTTTTTCGTGAGTTAGGAGATGAAGAGGATATAAGCCTGGATTAAGTTCAGAGGATGATTTTTATCCTTGTAGGGGGTCTCTAAACGGTAAGAGATGGATGCAAGGTGACCCCGTCTGGACACACACACACGCACGCACACACAGATAGACTCATGCAAGAAACATGCAATCATCATGCACTGACCAGTGAACACACACGTGCACAAGCACATATAAACACATATTCACAAAGACAGGACACATGGAAGAGAAAGAATCTGGAATAAGCATGCTGTCATCACGCAAACACTCACACAAAACACACACACACAAACATACAGGTGTGTCATGATCCACACATAGGGATTATATAGTGCTGATGTTAGAAGTGAAAGAAAGAAAAGACGGCTCTGCTAAAGCTTACTCTTCATTGTCACGGCGATAACACTAACAGTATTGACAGTGGATAGAATCATACCTTCAATAACTTCTACTTCCTTTTTATCCTTTATCCGTTTCTTTTTTTATATTTTCTATTTGAGCCCCTGACTTTTATGTATCTATTTAAGTTGCACTGAGCGCGTGAGTGAACGACATACTGTGTACTCAGCAGAGAACTAAGAATAAACACGGAAGCTCAATTAATTCAGAGGACTTCCAGCAGTGTGTGCTTCTTTCTCATCTCCTTTACCCTTATGTTCAGAGGAAGAGCAAAGGAGCAGGTGAGCAGGAGGAATGAAAAAATAAGAGGAAAATGGAAAGCTTGGGGGTGCCCTCTGTCATTTGATCGTTTCATTTCCCATACAAGTGACGGCAGGGTTTGATGGAGAAGTAGATTATTGTGGGATTTCTCTTTGTTCTCGGCCATTAGTGCTCGAGATAAAAAGCAGACAAGCAAAATGGAATTGCCTCATTCAAATCTCCTCCACCTCCTCCTCTGGCACTTCCTCGTTTACCTCTCGTCCTCTTCCGCTACTTTTGCGTTTTCTTTTTTCTTTTCTTTGCCCCATCGTTTTCCAGCTCTGTGTCCACGTCTGAGGCGCTGATCAGATTTTGCCCTTGGAAATGAGATTTCAAGGGACTCAGTTGATCCCACAATGCTGAGCATGACCTTTGCTTTGTTTCGCTCTTTCTGTGTCTCTCTGTCTGTCTTGTGACATTTCTCCAGTTTTGCGCACACAGGTGCAGGCTCTCTCAGATCTGCACACACAGTCGCACACATTACACCCCTTTGTAGTGCATTTGATACAAACTCTCAACACACTTTATTAGGAATGAAAACAGTGCGGGAACAGAACAATAAAAGAAACACAGATGACAGAACGTGGATAAAACAGGCAACATAGTGTAAACTGGGTGTTTGCTTTTGCAAGTCTGAGGCCTTTGGGTCTTGACTTGGTGTTTGAGGTGGAAGTGTGGGTGTTAAAGAGCAGGTACAAACTCTAATTCTGTAATATGTTCAAACATATTGTTGGATAGCATGTTCCATAGTAAGGACTACACTCATGTGACTTTTCTTTTTTAAAGAAAAACTCAGGTCAGTGTCTGGCTGCAGCATGTGTCGAAATTTTATAATTACTTCACTCTTTTCCGTGGTCACTCGCCCTTTTTTTCTCTCCATGTCATAGTGTCTTTAGATTCCCTCTTTTTGTTAATCTTCCCTCTTAGTCTATCCCTCTGTTCAGCTATTGATGGGGGAAAAAAAAGGTTTGTATCCCACCCAGCTCTGCTTCTTCACCTTGAGGAACATCCCCCCCTCACTCTACAGGATCATTCCAAACAACTATTCCATTCAGGGATGGTAATCAGACAGACAGTCACACACACTCACTCACACACACATACACACAGTAATGGCAGTAAGTGATTAGGTTCACAGATGAGGGATCATTTTTGTCCATTTTCTGGGAAACGGTGATTGCTCCCAGCATTCATTAGCAAATCACAGAGGTCAAATGATTCTGAGGCGGCACTCGCTCTTTTAAAACCACCTTGCACAGTCCAAGATGAATAAAATGAGACTGCAAATTAATAGACATACCACTAAACTAGTTCTACAGCCGAAAGGACACAATGTTATTATGTCCTTGATGTCTCTGGGAAGTTTTCTAAGATATGTAAAATAGCAAAACTGCATGTCATTGTTAATTATCAGCAAGAACCAGTTGCGTTTTCACAAGGATGTCTGTTTGTGGTGTTGTTGTTGGAGGGAATATACAGCACAAGATGCTATTTGAATGGCACCGTGTGTGAATGTATCATTGAAATGTGTAATCCCTGAGCAGCTGGGGAGCTGTGTGTGATGGAGAGAGCTGGGCTTCATCATAGCCTCCACAGGAGACTAGATGAGTCCAGAGTGAGAGAGACAGACAGACATAGACTGAGAGAGAGAAGGAGGGGAGGAGGAGAGACACCATACTGACAGTATGAATGATACATCATATGATTGTCTTGGACAGAGCTGTTCTCTCTGACTGCCTATACTGCACTCTCCAACTGTCCTCCATTTCACAAGCCCTGTTGGACTGATTTATTACACTCAACAAAACTGCTATAGACTAGACTCGATGTTGCTGCCCATAAGTTTTCAAACTTTTTCACAGGGGAATATTCCCAGAATGTAGATTTTTTTTTTTGTTGTAATTTATGTTTTTGTTTTTCCCTCATGTATTTCCCCAGTCCTGGTGATGGGTAATCAAAGATGAATACATATGAGGTGCGATCAAAAACTTGCAAGTCTGTGTGTGCCTGTAAAAAGCAAAAACAGCACCCGATTTAAATTTAGTCACCTTGTGCAAGCTCTGCTCTGCTCTCAGTGCTCGTCCCACATCTGGAACGCTCCCTGGATGTCCCGTTTGAGCACCGGCTGCGACACATACTCAGTCAAAACGGAGACCCAGCAACTTAAATTTCATTTTGAGGATTAGGAGGAAGTCGTAGGGTACCAAATCTGGTGAATATGGTGGGGGGAACTACTCATGACCATGCCACAGGCAGAATCAAAACTGTCCTCATCAAGTATGCATAAGTTTTAAAATACTAAAATTTAAACCAGCAACAGTGACATGTTTTTTATAGGGCTGGACCCGAATATCCCGAATATTTGGTATCCGAATATTCGCGCCCCCCCCCCCGGACGTCATCGGGCGGAAAGAATATGCAGCATTACTGTCTTCCCTCCGCCTTCGACCCACATCGGCTCATCTCGTCCTGTGATCACATAAACAAATACACACATGTCTATAACATATACACATATGTCAATGTGATCACACCCTCCTCCCCCCAGACGAAAATATTCGGAGGTCGTCTCTTCCCTGCGCCTTCGGCCCATTTCGGCTCATCCCGCCGTGTTCTTCGGCTCATTTCGGCTCCTCCATTCGTGTTTATAAACACCACCCGAATGGCCGGGTGGCTGCCGACTCTGACGTCACGCTTCACTTCGTTGCATAAACACAAGACAAGATGCTGAAGACCGGTGTTTGGGAATTCTTCAGTTTAACTAAAGACTAAACCAGGGCAAAATGTGGACCCAGGAGACCAGACGAACGGATCCGACTATTCGGGCCGTCTCCGCCGCCGTGCCCCCCCACCTCCCCCACCCCGGCCGGACGTTACGGGGCGGAACGAATATCCGGATATTCGTCTTTAATAGGGCCCGAATATTCGGAGGCCAGAAACCCCACTATTCGGGCCAGCCCTAGTTTTTTTGGCATTAGCTCAAACGTTTTATATTATATCCCTTTATGTGCAATGTCAATCAGTGTAAAAAGTTCCCTGGAATTGTTGAAGTCCTTTTGAGGTTGAGACGGATTTTTTTTTGTATGACAGCCACTGGACAAATCAATAGCACAATCAAATAAAGGTGGCATATCAAGACATGTTTGAGTAGATATGCCTGAAATGCACTTTTGTTTTATCTACTATCAACCTGTCAATACCAATCAATAGTCTTTGAAGAGTGAAGTCTTTTCTTTCCTTCTCTACCACTGCTCAACAAGCAAAGGGCCGGAATAAACACATGTCATCATTGGGATAACAAGAATGGTGTGTTTGTGGGATGTAGGTTACATTTCAAAGGTTTGAAAGGCCAGAGAAAGCTACCGTCTGTGAATTATTGAAGAGGTAAGGGATAGGATGGAGAATATGAGTGAGTAGCATTTAGAGTTCAGAAGAGAGAGAGATGGCCAGCTCACAGTGCAGTTCCGTGTATGACTACGATGGGAAATCTATATACCCTAACCTTTCTTTGTCTGTAGTTTTATTGAAACTGACTGGTCAGGGGGACGGTATTTCACCAGAATAGTATCGAGAATCCTGGCACTCCTGCTTCCAGACCTCATCCACTCCTCAACTTACAAAACTGACTCTGCATTGTATGTGGATGATGAAACCTTGTGAATATGTGAAATTCTACTTTCCAACTCTGTTTGGAACTCATATCCAGCCTCTTTTTTTGGACTTTTATGTTTGGTAGAAATTCACACTCCTGATCATAAGTGTCCCTTTGTGCAACTATCACATGCAAGGTGTGTTATTCAGTTTTTATCTTAATAAAAACCCTTTTTGCTTGTTTTCTGACAATGTATGCAAACCTCACGCAATCCAGATATTCAAATATCACACGCTATGGCCATAGGTTCTCAAAACACCTATGGGATTACATTTGTTATGGACAAACAGATATCAAATTTTCACTTGCATTTTGCACCTATTTTCTAAATTTGCCAATTTACCATAAATGCAGACAATCATCAGAAATGACAACATATGGAATTGCAAAGAGGATTAGGCATAAACATCTCCCGTATCTCCTCCAGCCACCCCGTTGAGGGAGGGCAGGTTGGCAAATAGGCTTTTCACATTTCAGACACCACAATGTCACTCCATCTCATTGCGGCATCCATTACGTGCTACCTTGGGAATGAGGAGAGGTCCATGCTGAGAATCAGGGCAGAAAATGGCCGCCCGCTAGGAGGGGTAAAATGGCCAGCGTTATTATTCTGACTCCCCCCAGGGGGAATTGGCCTGAATATAGATATGCAACATTATAAAACCAGGTTATTATCTGGGTGCAGGGTAACGGCCTCTCGCCTGTCTCTCCCCAATGACACACACACACACACACACACGTATACACACCAATAAACACACGTCCACACATAGCTTGCACACATATTATAAAATCTGGGTAATGTAGCATACTGTGAAGATTGTAGCCTTTCTGGTTGATTGAGGGATGTTTACCATCCCCGTTGTTGACATTTTTCTGCTTTCATCATGTGTCATTGTTTTCACCATTATTTTTTTTCTTCTTTCATTTGCAGAAAATTAGCATCCAGCTCCCCTCCATCTCTCTGCCTCCCTTTCTCACTCAGTGTACATAATGTCATTTTATGGTGCAGTGATATTTCCGATTTCAGTAATATAGACGGCCGCTTCATATCAGTGAGCATTATTCACTTATGGGCTCCTTGCTTTAAGACATATTATTTCGTCGGTAATAAAATTATTATTTGAGTCGATATTTGTGTTGTTTGTGTGCATGTGAGTGTGTGTGTGTGCGTATAGGGTAAGAATTATGTATAGGTTTTACAGTTTATACCTGGCATGTAGAGCCATGTGTAGATATTCACTACCACAATGATCGAGCTCTTTTCACGAATGCTCGCTTGGACAAATGGACATTTAATGTTATCTCTTCATGCAGCACAGGATTGACACAAGCAATTTAAATTAGACATAAAGCCACTGGGCCACCCTTCTCTCTCTCTTTCCCTCTGTCTCCTCTCTATATATGTTGCCTTCTTTCAATTTATGCTCTTATCTTCCTCTCCTCCTCTGTATCTTACTTTCTCAGTTCTATCTTCTCTCTCCCTCTTTCCACTCTTGTTCTAAATTTCCCCTTTTCTGTTGATCTCTGCTGATTATGCCTCCCCTCCGTAGATTTGCCCCTACCTTCCGATGTTTTTCATACAATTTAATAGCCCTCTCTCTTCTCTTCCTCCACCTCTCTCTATCTGTCTATCTGACTTCTCCAGGTCCGCTCTAATTCCCTCCTTTATTCATGAACCTAACCCTGCTGGGTTGGCCTGCTGTATGTGTGTGTACGCACGCACGAGAGGAGAGGCAGACAGTAAATAGGAATATGAATCTTTAAGGGCCTGCTGCTACTGTGGCTGAAATGACTTTTCAGAGCCGCAGTGATTTTCCAAGAAGGATGTTGATGAGGGCCGGATTGCAGGAGATGTGTGTGTGTGTGTGTGTGTGTGTGTGTGTGTGTGTGTGTGTGTGTGTGTGTGTGTGTGTGTTTGTGCATCTATCTGTGGACTTTGGGTCTGTTTTGTCTCTATGAATATGAAAAAAAAAGCGATCTCAGTCGTCTTGTCTCCAAAGCTCCTTTATAAATCCACAATCCTTTTAACTTTATAATCTCCTTTTTTCAACCAAAAAGCAGCATTTGTTCAGTGCATTGTTTTTCTAACAGATTGGGAAACAAAATGAACCTATGCACAAAATAATCTATTTTCTATGTTTCGTTTAAAGTCTTTGTATAAGAAACCCCATTTTATTCCTTTCCCAGCCAGAAATAAGTAAACTCAGAGTGTCACGTTTCTGTTTTACTCACCAAATAGTCCCTTTATTCATTCAAAGTGACTCATCATGGATTATCATGTATAAATATTTTTAAAAAATCTACTCTTGTCTTGCACTTTGATTCATTTATTTTCGAAACACGAGCATACGAGTTTCTACTTCACCGTATACGTAGTGGACAGGGTGCTGGATCTAAATGGCTATTTGAGCACCACGGCCATGTGTCTTGAGCCCAGAGTGTCAAGTTGATTACTCACCGCTGACCATGATGAGTCAGCAATAATTCATTAGCGACCCGAGAGCACCATTGGGATGGCAGCTTCGGGGGGGTCAGGGTTAGGGTTGGAGGTCATGTGGGAGGTGCTGCTCACTGAATTAAAATTAGTGGTTAGCCTTGGAGTGTGTCCTATCAAAATATTTGACATTCAGTGGAATTCAGTGGGGACATGAAATGCCACATGCCAACAAAAAAAAACAAACAAAAAAAAAAGGAAAACACTTACCCAAAACGATGTAGATAACAAGTCAGCGGAACAAAATCTAGAAATGGTAAAACTGTGGCTCTGGTTAGAGATTGCTGCTGATTTGTTATTCTCAGGTTTGTTTAAATTTTCTATCTAATGTGACCGAATGCCAGCATTTGCCACCAAATTTATAATTATACCTATTTTTATGAGTAAAGATGCATTGAGATTAAGATACAGTCCTCTTATATTCAACACAAAGTTGCTGCTTTTGCATAATATCCCTTGATAAGTGTGCATGTCTATAGAATAGGTCTTCTCCTTTGTGGCTGGTATGTACTTAAATATGGAAATCATTCTATATTATTTCACCTCATCATGTGACCCTAATATCTTCCTCATATTTCTTCCTTCTTTGTCCATGTAACTAGACTCTGATTGAACTCTTTCTTTACTTTTAGATTTTACTAGCCTCCAAAAAGCTCATCATGCCTCACAAGGTTGGCTCATGGGCTACAACTGTTTTTACATTAGATTAGATTTAGCTCTAGATGGAAAGCTTAGAAAGGTCAGTGGGTGAGATACTCCTGTTTCATAAGCTAATCAAACCTGACAACCCCATCAAAAAGGTCCAAGTAACTGCTGACAGCTTCTAAAAAAAATTCAGACTGCAGTTGTGTGTGGATGTGCGTGTGAATGTGCACATTTATTTCTGTGGTGTCTATGCACCCATGACTGTGTGCAGATCCACAGCTATACCTGCTAGAGTGTGCCTGCAACTCTGGGCTGTCTGTCACCAGCCTCCATCACATTACCATAGAGCCATGACATCTCTGGCAGCCTTCTGAAGCCTCAAATCTGATAAAAACAGAGATAAATCTGATCTCTGATCTTCCTGATGAATATGATAAGACCTGCTCCAGGTTAATGGACCTTGACACCTATCAGGGCCCCGGGAACCACTGATCCCGGATCTGAGGTGGAAGAGACGGCGGAGGTGGAGTAAGAGGGAGTGAGACCCAGGGGGGGTTAGTGGGAGCTGCCCTAGAGAGGTGCTCGCAGGCTGGGCTTGGATGACAGCCATGGCTGGGTGACGGTCCAAAGCTCCATGCAAAGCCTCCTTCATTCTCATTCACACACACACCTATCCACTCACACACACTCAACTTTCTGTTTCGCTTTTCCTGTTTTTAATTCTCCCATCCTACTCCCTCACTCTTGTAGGCTCTCCTTCTATTTCTGTTTTCTCTCTCTCACACACACACTAACACACAGGGATCTGGGGGATATATAAGGGTGTGGTAGAGCTAGTGATGGGGCTCTGCTTTGATGCCCAGTGGGAGATTACAGGGCCAAGAAGCAGAGATAAAAGTACAACCAAAACACAGGTAGCTGCTCTTGCTTATGCCTTACAAACACATTCACACATACACTTACACACATCCATAACACATGTTCAGAGTAGACCAAAGACGCACGCACACAGACACACACCTACATACACACTAACATCTAATGGCTAGTCAGTGACACTGAGGTCTTAGCCCCTGTCTGCCAGTCCTCATTTGTTTCCCAGCCCCTCCTATGTGTGTGTAGCAGTAGCACTTGCTACTGGGTGTCTTGTTACTCCTCAGAAGGTCTATTGATTTAACTCTTGCCACAATCTATAACACTATTGTCTTGCCTTAAGTGTCTCATCTGTACAATTCACTGGCAGGAGTCTATACATCAAAAACCCCGCCTGCTTAAGGATATTGGTATTCTGCAACATGCTGGGAATACTTTTTTTTTCCTCTGTGAATTTCACATTTCTTGCACACTCAACCTTACTTTTTTAAAGTGTAGATGCTTGCAGCTAGGCATAACACAGCCTGGTACAGGTTTATTTTTACTGCTGTTGTGTTTATGAAGTCAGTATTTTATTTCACAATATCATATAGCAGTGTTGTAGAGCAGAAGTTGTATTTTAGGGTTTTTTTTTTTCAATCTGTTGGGACATAGATGAAATATTCAACCTTATTGTGGCATCCTGGAACAAATGACATCCTCTTTTTAAAATAAGCACATAGGCTTACAGCTGAGAAAATCCAAATGTTTCAGCTGTGTTTGCTGAAAGGCTTCGATTTAGGCATAGACTGTATATATAGTGGACGTAGCATCTGGCTCCAGAATTGAAGCCAATCCGGAAGTGTCAAAAACTTGCAATATCACGCCGTCCGCTAGGGTTGGCTCCAAAAAGCTTTTGCTCCATAGACCCCAATTCATTTTTGGAAAAAATAAAATTTGATAGACTGATTTTCTACAGCTCAGGATTTTTTTCCTGTTAGTTTTCATGGTCAAAATGAGAGATCAGGTGGCCGATCTTAAAATAAATCAATACTGAATTTTAAATAAATCGTTAAAGTTGGCGGAGCCAGGGGGCGTGGCTATACTTGATAGACAGCAACAGAAGCCTCTGCGGTAAAACGTGGGCGGGATAAGAGAGTTCTCAGCCAATCCTGCCCCTAGTTGCTCTCCGGTCCAGTCTGTTTGATGACGCTTTTTACGTCACTGGCTCCAAAAAATCCAAAACGGCGACCAGGAAGTAGCAAAATCCGGGCTTCATTTTCTCGGCGTTGAAACCAGCGGGTGACGTCACGGTTAGTTTACGCCTGGATTTAGGCCTCAAAAGGCCTTTAGGTGTGCTGCTGGTTTAAATCTTAAATACTCTTTCTTTTTAGTGCACTTCTGAGAATACAGATCCTGTATGTATGTATTGGCATTGAGACATGTACAGACCTTTTGATCCTTTTTTGTCCAAGCAGGTCCAATCTAGCTGAAAGCAACAAATGACCCCATTATTCTCATAGAAAACAGCAATCACCTTTTCTGGTATGCGAGAAATGCTTTCTTACAAGCAGTCTGCACACTCGTGATGTTTGGCCTGTGCTGCGTTTATATCTTTATGAAGAAACTATAAAGAATATGAGTACTTACATAGTCATTCAGTTGATCTAAGTGCAATATTTTATTATCTTTCGCAAGCTTTGCACAAACCTCAAGGTTACCTTTCAGAATCTGGCAAGATCTTACCATTGATTACCTTCAAGTGGCACCTCAATACAAATCGTTAACAAGGGACTTCGGCCTCTTCCGTGCAGTATTAATTGATCTTGTAAGAATGTTTATGGTACACAGAGATGAGTGGCTATGCAGGCGAAATACACTGAAGCTGAAAGCAAAATTCCAAAATGATTAGTTTCTTTACTTTTTCATGGATGCAAACATCTTTGAAGATCTACACTTCATAGCATTGGTTTTGACAAACAAAATGCTATTTCCTTGGCCTTGCAACCACCGAATATGTTGCCTGAAAAAGGGAAACAAAAGCCACTGAAATGCACTGACAAAAGAGGGATAAACAGAGCTTTGTCAGTATTCTTATCAGAGCCTCACAATGTTGAATACAGTAACAGGGAAGCTGTGGTACATACCACAGAAATGTTGGAAAACTATGGCAGTTATACATTTGTGCGTACGTGGGTGTATTTAGAAGTCTGGTAGCAACTACACAGTACAGCCTGTGAAATAGCTGGACTTTATTTTTTTGTTTCACATAAAGATCTATGTTACATATGTGTGGATTGGATCTTTCAGTTGAGATCTGTGTCACATGAAAAAGTGAAAAGATGCAACTTTTCAGCATCATAAGAAAACACAACAGTGATTAAAAGACACATTAAATATCAGCTTTTGAGAAATTATTTTAGTTCCCAAGTACTACCACACACGAGTGTTTGAGTTCTAACTATATATGGGAGATCCTAGGACCAATTAAAAATGAATAAATAAGTAAATAAAATAAAATCTTTTACCTTGGACCACAGCCCACTGCTTGATTTCAGAGCTGTGAATCCATAAATCACTATACACTCTTTATTTTGTTCCTTTTTTTGGATCTTTTTTCCCCTGGATTCACACTGCAGCGGTGTCCATTTCCATGGTCCATTCTGAATTTCAGTGTACAGATATTTTTTTCTGAACTCAGTGTTTTGTATGTGCTCTGCTGCTCATTCCCATCTGACACCGTATGTATCTGACCATCTGGTTAAGAACCTAAAGTCACACAGAGATGTGGTTGTCACGGTGAGGGCCTCTGTGACTGTGGAGACATCAGCAGTGTAATCCACGGGAGGCACATGTACCAGCCTAGTTAGCGTCATCGGGCTCGGCAGGATATGACTCGGGCCCAGCAGGAAGAGGTAGTGATTAGAGGGGGACCGGGTTATGGAGATGCCATTACACTGGGAAATGATCAGAGGTGTTCATTAGGAGCCACTTACAGATGACATTGTTTTTTTTTCTCCACAAGCTAGCTAGCTAGCTGTCTGTCTGTCTGTCTGTCTGTCTGTCTGTCTGTCTGTCTGTCTGTCTGTCTGTCTGTCTGTCTGTCTGTCTGTCTGTCTGTCTGTCTGTCTGTCTGTCTGTCTGTCTGTCTGTCTGTCTGTCTGTCTGTCTGTCTGTCTTCCTGTCTGTCTTCCTGTCTGTCTTCCTGTCTGTCTTCCTGTCTTCCTGTCTGTCTTCCTGTCTTCTCTGGTGCATACATTTTGACTAATAATTCATTCGATGACTGCATTGGTCCAGAATATTTACACTGAAAATCAAATTCTGTTGTTGTTTGTGGTGCAGACATGAATAAAAACATGAGGGTGATTTTCCAAGGCAGACTAATGTGCCATTGGCGCCTTTTCCTCTGGAGTTCCATTGCCCTAAAATGAGGCCGGTCAGACAGGGAGTGATGGCGTTCCATGATGGTATTATATGATCACTACCTAGCCGCACGCTTCCCTCACCCTCTCCTGCACTCCCTCTCTGTTCCACTGTATCCCTGCTGCCTCATTTTACCCTCACCTCGGTGTCCAAATACTAAAACCAGCCATTTTGGATTCGCATCACTGTCATTCCATTATGACGGGAGCATGCAAGCGTGCGTGCACATGTGCAAAGATCACAAATACGTATGGAGTAATGTACACATACATAGTCGCATGCTGACAGCGTTTCGCAATGGTAAAAAAGCCGAGCAAAAAATCCCTAACATTGTGAAATCAGCTTGTGATAGAAAGACGTTGTAGCTACTACATGCTGACAGGCATTCAGCATTATAGCGGGTCTGAATTTAAGCACAGCTGGAGGGGAACATGGTATAATGTGACTCCAACGATCTATTTCGGTGGTGGCGTGAGTGGACTGATACTCCACATAAAGAAAATGCATAAGAGTGCACCGTGAATATATCTTTTGACTAGACCACTGGCACCAAAGCTGAAATAGATACACAATTTAACCAGTGTTCTCTGTTCAAATCATGTGTTGCATTTTCCCTTCATGATCAATCATTGGCCCTATTGTCCTTGAAACATGTCAAATTTTTTTTATATTTATCTGGGAGCCTTCAATATGTGCCACTCGGCATTTAACATTCCTCTGCTCCTGCACTTTGGACATTACAGTTATTCTAATTACTATATCATTTTGTTCCTGAATAGACAGTACATCTGAGGCAGGCTGCTCATTTATCCATGCTGAAGGTTCCCATTGAATGCAACAACAGGCCTACACAAAGTAATGTTCATAGCAGGAACTTGATCCCTGGATGATGGCTGTGTTAAGATGGCAGATAGGGAAAGAAATCCCTCCCCAACGGTGCCGTCAGCTTTGATATGCAGGCCTCCTTCACATGTGGATCCTTCTATGAATATTTCACACGTTGGTTTATATATATTTACACATGCATTTTTATTACAGGGAATTATATCTGGGAAATGTCAAGGTTAATTTCCTGGTAAGGAGAGCGAGCGAAACAAGGTGGCTGCAGCAAGGAGAGGAATGTGGAGGACTGAACGTGTGTGAGTGTGTGTGCATGAGTCACTTAGTGGGTGCATCTGAGTTTTTAACAACCACACAAGAGAGAAGGACAGCAGCCCATGAAGGGAAGACAGAGGTACCTTTATTCACATATCTGCACTTATCTGTGTCACAGCACAGCACTTCAGAATTAGGAGTAAAACGAGCGGGAAAGAAAGGAAAGAGGGAAAGTCAGGAATCAAAAAAGGATTTGTAGGAGGAATGTAGACAGTAAATATTTTTAATCCTTTTCTGCTCACAAAAAAAGTAGGAAACAGGGAGGACAAAGGTGAGGAGAGAGGCAAAACATATGTCACTGCAGGGGCGAAGATTACTTGACTGTTAAAACATTGTAACATATTTGCACAAAATGATTCCCATATTAAGGTGATCATTGAGAAGCAGCAGTATAATAATTTCAGAGATAAAAATGATGAATCAACTCAGTCATTTGGACGTGAATGCAGCTGTCATGAAAGCATCTTCGTCAGACACCAGCAGCAAAAGTTTAGACACCTCAGAACAGAACAAGACAAACTGAGACACAATAGTTAGTATTCAGTCAAAAACTAAATATCACTGTACCTTGACGTGCACAAACAAACAATAAAGTGCGTGTTGCGGTTTTATTCCGTGCCCCAGCCTTCTCTCTTCCTTCCATCCAATTTACTCACTTTCTTTCTGTTTCGTGAGACATCCCCCCCCACCCCCCACCCCCCCCGCTACAAAGCCGACGTCATGTTCAGAGCTTTTCTACATAAGTGTTTCATGTCACTCCTTTTCCTCTAAAACACACTTGCCTATTCCGTGTGTTCCTGGTCTTATATTTGGGTTTGAGAGTGGATAGGTAACATTAAAGAGCTATCACTTTCTCTCTCTGTCATTCCCTCTCCTTCATACACCATTTGATCTGAAGCCAGATATGGCTTTCAGATGTAGACTTGGACACACGCACGCATTCACACATGCACGGCAGCGCGCGCACTAGCGCAGACAATGTGCGCACACTCTGTCTGACTGACTGACAGATAAACAATTTGAGGGAACACACTCAAACATGTGCAGAAACACACCTTTATTTTGCAGGGCTTTTATTTTGTGTATCTCCTCCTAGCCAAACATCAAAAGGCGAATATCATTTCACATCACACAAACAAACATCAATATTACAATCCTCTACAATGCCATTTTAAAATACCCCACCCTTGACAACTTGTGGAATAGGTTGAAGGAATGCAGTATTCAAACAAACAGACATAAATACACAACAAATACCACCTACAGCCAATAAAATATGCATGGCAGAGGACGAGTACCTTTAAACAGACTACTGTCAGAATTAATAACATGCATCAAAAACAAAGTAGCAGCGACTGTCTTCCACAGGTGTGCGTCTGTGTGTCTTCATATTCGATTCTACCCATGTTCTATTTTTGCACTTATGTGTGCATGCTTCGGAGCGCAAATATAATACAGCTCAGGAGTGTGATGTCAAATGCATGAGAATCTTAGATTATTAGACGACGTGCAAGGAGGGCGAAAAAACTGCCGCAAAGAACACCTTGTAAGCTTTATGCAAAAAAAAAAAAAATTACGACACATACATAGTTTCCTAAAATACAACAACTTTTGCAACAGAAATCATTTTTAAAAACCTGCGCAAAATTATGTGACTCTGCTGAACTGTTCAAGTACAAAATGTTCCAAAAGCTAAAATTAATGCACTCAGATTTTAGGAGTGCAAAGCCTTGATATATTAGATCCCAATAACTCATCTTTTCCTTTTCTCCTGCCTTTGTTCACTCTCTTTCTGATCTGTAATTGAAAAAGCATTCCATTTTTATTTTTCTACGCTATCCAAAGGCTAAATCCAAAACACCAGCCAAGAGGTTAGCCTGGTCACCTGGCACCCACAGGCGCTCTCTCTCTCTCTCTCTCACACACACACACACACACACACACACACACACACACACACACACACACACACACACACACACACACACACACACACACACACACACACACCTGACTGCTGTGCTTCAATAAACTGTAAATTCCTCCTCTGCGCCCACCGTACCCAAGCTAACCCTTTAAAAGTCACCCGCCTCCACCTTGTAATGCATGAACACACACACGCGCACGCACACACACACACACACACACACACACACACACACACACACACACACACACACGCGCGCACATACATACTTACCCACAGTCACACACAACAGACAAGCCCAAACACACAAAAAAACAATGTGGCTTAGTGGATGGTATCAAATTTAGTGGCCACGGGGATCTGGCTGGGGTCATAAATCTATATCTAACATGTGAGAAAATCTCTACATGAATATCTGGAGACACAGAGGGAGAGGGAGATGGAGAGACAGACAACAGGGTACAGAGGGGAGGAAGACAAAGAAAAAAAAGAAGCGGAAAGCAAAGTAAGAGTCTTGTAAAGAGAACGAGAGCCACAGACAAGTAGCATCAGTGGGAGACACGAGGCTGAGCAAGGTATAGAAAAGGAATAAACAAACACATGCAAGACGGTGGAGAAAGTGAGTGGGAGAGTGGGCGACGAAGCACAGCGGAGGAGAAAAGGAATAAGTAAGAGAGATAAAGATAAACCGGCAGAGGGAGAAATAGAAAGATAGACGGAGCAAGAGAGTCACAGATGGAGACTGTGACAGTGAGAGATATATGGGCGGAGAGACAAAGCGAGAGAGGGAAGGAAGGCCGAGAGAGCTACAGACAGACAGACAGACAGACAGAGAGCGAGAGAGATACATGACCCCTCTCTCTCTCTAACAATGGCTCTTCATGTGGTGCCCAGCTTAGCAGGCGAGCCGTTGGAATCAGGAATGTGGAATGTGGGATTTCAGGCTTGGAAGTGATAGCTACTGTCTGTGTGTAATATTTAGGGCCGACACAGGGAGCCTCTGGCACGCCATGAAACACATGGACGGCACTGCTTTTTCTGCTGCGAGTCAGTTTATATCTCCTGAATGCGTGTGCATGCATACGTATGTAGAAAAGTGTAGCAACACAGAACGAGGTGTATATGTACAGTATCCGAGGTGATCTTAAAAATGATTTCAAAAATGTTTTTCTTTTCTCGAAATGATCATCAGTATTTGTTGTTTTTAAAAAATGATTGATGCATTATTATTATTTCTGTCAAATTCATAATATTGCTCGAAGAAACATCTGTAACTTTAACTCAAGTAAAAGAAGCGCTTGTTAATATAAGAAATATTTGTAGATAAGTGAAAGCCAATTCGACATGTGGCTTAGAGATGAATAATGTGTTGTGAAATCTACGAAAAATATCACAAATAAGCAGTAATTATGCAAATATGCCCATTTTAGTGTACAATATTGTTTTCTGTGTAAATGTTTTTAAATCAAGATTTTAGATACACTACATTTGTATGTGTCCAATCGAAATAAGACTAATTCTACTTATTTAATATATTGTGAAATATTTTAATATTTAACAAAAAAATTTGAAAACTCACTTGTAATTTATCGATATTATTTTAAAGTATGAATCGGCAGCGCAGTGAGCAGTGTCAGATATATGTAAATAGAAAGCACATCGGAGTAGAAGTATATAGTCAAATTTAAGGTAAAACTTTTAAAGCACAGCATTTAGTAAATGTTTTCAGTTACTTCCCACCACTGTGCGGTGAATGGATATGATAAAGGTATACAGAGGCCCTAAAAAGTGTCCAAACTCACAAAAACAAAGTTGTGCAGAAGCTGTACAGGTGAGTCTAATCTTCCCGAAGCTCCCTGTAGAAATAAAGAAAAGTTGCATGTATACACACACATGCTTTATATTGTCACTCTTTGTCTCTCGCTCTTCGTCTTTCTCAGTCTGTCTCACACACACGGGGCTAACACACACACTGCTGCTAACACAGGAGACAGTTGTTGCTGGCCGCCCCAATGCCTGTCATGGCTGTCAGGCCAAATCCCACGAATTATGGCTGTTCCAGATGTAAGAGATTTCTAAGCTGCCTCCAACGGCCTGCGGTCTGTGGTGAGAGAGAGAGAGAGAAAGAACGAGAGAGGGAGGAAAACAGAAAGAGAAAGAGAGAGAGATTTGGGTTTATGCAGTGTCATCCAAAAATCCATCTTCCTTTTCTCTATCCCTCATCTTTATTATCTTTCTTTATTGTATCAATGGAAAAAAAGAACAGCCATTACTTCAATTACCTGTGGCCAAGGATATTATTTTATGTGTCACACGTTTGAAAATTTCTCATGAATGTGTGACTTACATCTGCAAGAAAGACCGACTGCCTAGCACGCTCGTATTTTTAAAAGGCAGCTGGAAAATTGATATTTTTGCAGGAATATATTTTTCCAGCTGAGTTGCGCTGTTTGTGTGAAATGAAATCACGACACATTCTACATTTTCTACATTTTCCATTTATTACCTGTTGGTGCTACGGAGGTGTATAAAATCATATCGTATTAGAACTCCCAGCTCAACGGTGACACTCGTGTTTCGATATTCAACATTAATTATCGCTTCTGAAATATTTAGCGAGCCACGAGAAATTTCTTTTAAAACCTACTAGTTGCTGCAGGATTATTGACGCATTGATCACTGTGTCTGACCAGTACATTAGTTCAATTTCCCCATATGCACGTCAACACTTAAAATTCAGCCCCCATCACTCTCTTACTTCTTTTGGTCTGCTCTCACTCTTTCTCTCATTAGTACTTCGTAACCAGACAGTTTATTTGAAATTATGAAAGCATTACACTCTCTGATGTAGCAGTTTAAAAATCAATAGCTGAAACCCTAGCTGCCTCACTTAAGCCCTCTCCTATGGCAAAGGGGATGTCTCTTTCTCCCTCTCTCTTAAATGGTAATTTCATTTGCAGTCACTAAGACCTCACCGATAATTACCAATGCCCTGAGAGAGAAAGGCGAGTGAAAGAGAGAGGGGAGGGATGGGAGACAGGAGAGGGAAAGAGGAGAGATGGATTAAGAAAGGAGAGTGAATGCCAGTCATTAGAAAAGCTTTCCTCTCTCCCTGCTTTGATCAGAGTTAAGAACACATTGCCTTCGCTCTATCGCTCCCTGACACCAACCTCTGAAAAGAAAAGATGGAGCACAGAAGGAGGAGGAGGAGGGGATGAGTGAGGAAGAGACCGACGAGAAAAAAAAAGATCCCTGAAGTCTTAAATAGCAGGCCTTAATTTTGACATTGAACCCGCTCTGTTCTTGGGTTACACCAGGGCCGTCCATTTTCAGAGAGCACCACCATCCATTTTTCCCCCCCTCCTCCTTCTTCATCTCTCAAATGAACTAATCAGAAAGAGGAATATGAAGTGTCCTGCAGGATCCATTTCTCTAGAAGCATATGGCAATGATTGATGGGGGACAACTTTGACTTTCCCAGGTCATCCTCCTCACACACATCTGGGAGCATGCAATAATTCTTTTAATTTTAGACCTCGTCCATTCCTTCTGTTCCTTCTTTTTCTACCTCTTTTTTTTCACCCCCCACCCCAAAGAACTTCAGTGTTGCTTTGGCCAAAAAAGAGCCTCCTCTCACTCTATCCCTCTTCTTTCTCTCTCACTTTCTCAAGGCTAACACAACCAGTCATTTTGGCTGAAATAAAGGTACCGTAGTGGTTACCAGATGTTTATAAGGACTGTTGGGGCAATCCCCTTGTTTTTTTTATGGCTCCCAAGATTTTTCTTTCTTGCTTAGAAAAAAAAACCTTAAAGAAGCACTTATGTCATATAGCTATGGCAACTGGATTTACCATATGTGTAATGGCTAGTTGATATTTCATCATGACAAATACAGTAAAAAGAGCCACAAGGAATATGAGTTACCTGTGTTTATTGCTTTTGAATGGATTTCAGTCTGAAAGCAGCTTCTTTTACTTAAGCTGCACATCCTGAGATTTATGCACATCCAGTTCTGAGGAAGGAAAATAAAAGGATTTCTTTGTTTTCTTTCAGTTCTACTTGGTTGTTCCATTGATTCAAAGTTGAATTAAATATAATGAAACTAAAAAGTAAAAAAAAAAAAAAAGTGTTATTATTCAGAGCCGTTCAAGAGGGAAGGTTTAACTTTTTCAGTGTGTTATGAGAGACAGAGGGGGAGAGACAACCATTTCAAACCTCCCCGACAGCAACTGGGCCTTGTTAGCTGTGCATTGAAATCATCTTTGACTCCGGGTTTACAATAACAGAGAGGAACTTCGACCACTAAATGCTTTCGGGAAACCCACCCGTCCTCCTGCTGCCATGTGATGATCCCACCTCTGAAATATTCAGCACCATTAACATTCCGATGGGTATCATCCCCTTTCAGACACAATTCGCTCTGCTCTTCAGACCTGTGGGCCAAGGCAGGGAGAGGCCTGGAGCAGATGTTATCTGCTCTCATTCTTCACAAGATCTCTCCTCCTCCAAATGCATACTCTAAGTGTTATATTTGGTGAAGAGGAAACTGTATTCTCCTCTTATTTAAAAAGAAGAAGAAGAAGAGGAAATCAGTGTAATAAGACTTAAAAGCCAAATATTTGCTATACAAAATGATTTTCTACTAGTTGACATTGGAACATTTCGTTAATAACATTAACAAGAGGATCTATGTTTAATTTCATTCCATGTTGCTTTAATTATGTTTTTTTTTTTTTTTTTTTACATCAGCTTGTTTCAGCTTATCTTTAAGTACTCAACCATTAAAAGCTTCCATCGGTTTTATTGGCCAATAAAGCTGAAATGTGTTTGATCTTAATTGCTAATGATGTGACGATGTGGGCAAATTGTTTTGCCAATCAAATCGTGTGTTCTCTCTCATACTTACAACTGCTTTCATGTTGTCAAACCGCACCGCTGAACTGCCCACAATTAGCTAGGTGTGCGTTTGTGTGTGTGCCGTCCTAATCATGTGTGATCATGTGAGAGACGGAGCGCTACACTTTGAGCACAATTAGCCAGGCATTTAGGCATCTTAATTGGTGACATTCGATCTCAGGCACTCGCTGATGAACCACTTAGCAGCAGACTTATGGATTAGCGCCCGGGAAAGCTCTCTCTTCTCAGATGTAACTAACAGGTCAGGAATTAGTGCTCTTAACACTGCCTTACAAATGAAGACAGCTGTATTGACTAACATGGAAAACTGCTTTCTCTTCCAGTTTGCTTTTTTCTAAATTTAGTCCCCCCCCTCTTGAAGTCTTACTCCTGTCCTCTCTTCTTATCATCTCATGTCATGCGTTTTCTCTTCTTATCAGCTGAAACAAGCTTTTGTTTAAACTTTGATTTGTTCACTCCTGGACAATTTCAACTGCTATGTTGGCTGTGGGCCACTCACATTTGGCCGTGACAGTATTTGGCGTTTTGTTGTCATGGCGCCGAAGCTGTCTCAGTTGTCTGGGCAACATGTGCCGGGGCTCATGGGAGCCTCATAAATGTCATGTATCGACGCAACCGCTCCAGAGAGCAGGAAGTCCTTGCCAAAAAGAAGATAGATAGAGCGCCACTGGTGTTGGGGATGCCATGTTGCATTAAATCATTTTTGCGCCATGCATAAAAATACAATGACACTTGCCAACACATGTACAAGTAGCTTTGTGTGGAGTGATCAGCAACAAAAGCAGAGATGTTACAGATGTGTGAACAACCTCTTCCTCCTCTAACCTTTATTCTTGGCCTCCTTTTACAGACTAGACCCTATTCAAGGAGCCGATTCAGCAGCGCCCCATTCCGATCTCTGTAGGTG
Organism: Acanthochromis polyacanthus; assembly: GCF_021347895.1. Lineage (NCBI taxonomy): Eukaryota > Metazoa > Chordata > Actinopteri > Pomacentridae > Acanthochromis > Acanthochromis polyacanthus. The sequence continues at coordinate 15,167,734 of NC_067132.1, forward strand.
TGTCACGTTTCTGCCACACTTTCTCTTCCCTAGGTCACTGTCATGTGCCTGGACCTACTGAGCAGAAGGACTTTAAACAGGAGAGACAGCAGTTGTCCGTTAGATTAGTGTGTCCCCGACGTCACATGCCTATGCCTGCACACGTCACCACTTGTCTGGAGGTGCCTGTCGGGGTTCATTAGAAAATGCCCAGATTTAAGGAACAGGGAAATTTTTGTCAAAAGGTGGACAAAACTGTCTGCGATGCACGTAATGCGTTTTCACTGAATATGGAAACATTCATTTGATCTGATGTTGCCTGTTGTGTAATTGCAGACAGGAAAATAGGACACTTTCATTAATAAAAATACCTTTTTTTTTTTCTTTCTCAGATCAAAAATAAATATTCCTGACCCCACATCATTATTATTCAACACAAAACACATATTCTAACCAACAAAGCAACTCCAGGCTGAGGCGAGGGCCAGTCGGCATTTCAAGCGCCCCTGAGATTCCAGATATTCTAATACCGTGGGACCTCCTCTCATATTTATTGTGGGAATCAGAATTTATGATGAGTAAATTGGGCTTCTTCATCTGTGTGCCGGGGGGGTTGCAACATGCGGCCGAGATGGCTTGACTTATTGATTACAGGGAGCAGTATGCCCCATTTCAAAGGGAAGGAGAGCCCCCGCCACGCAACTTCTGAGAATTAATTTGCCCGGCATGGGCCTTCATGAGAAACACATGTCCATACACACACAAATGCAAGCATAGACACAAACAAGCACACAAAAACCAAAGCCTGCAGGTAAAAGAATCTCACTCCAAAAAAAGAAAAAGAAAAAAAAAACACCTACACATGCATGCAGCCCCTTCTGCCCTCTCCAACACACACACACGCACACACGCACACACACATACATGAAACCAATTTTTGCAGTGCTCCAGGTATTGTTGTAACCAAAGATTGTGCAAAGATTGTGATTGTACATGCTGGCACAAGGATAAACACAATCACAGGCATCTCAAACATTCTCCACAACCTGAAAAAAATTAAGCCGAGAAAGTTTTTTTTTTTCCTTTTTGTTTATTTTCAGCTTAGGCATGGCTTTCACTTTAAATGAACAATGTTTCCTTGTTTTAATTAAATACTGTTTAAAATGCAATCTTTCTTTTCCTTCTTTCCTATTTTAGATTTTGGTTATTTTTTTGTGAAATAACAAATGCGATGAAAAGAAACAAGAAACACAACCCTCGTGACTGAACCGTGTTTAAAGAATCTTTTTCGCCCAACTGCTTCTCACATAAAGTACCATCCAGTGACACTGCAACTCTGCTGGAAGCAAATACGACTCCAACGCGGTCCCATCCAAAGTGCTTCTCCAGACCGAGTCACAGCTGAACAATCAGCGGTTCATCCCTGGCATTGTCCACTGGATCGCCCTCTGCACTCAGACACCAGCTCCTATTTCACCAGCAGCACCCGCGCTAATTTATCATCATGGTCATGACAGACAACACATCTGTGTGTGTGAATGGATTGAGTGAGGAAAGAGGGAAGTGAAGGAGGGACGACGGTGAGAACAGGAGGGGCAGAAACAGGGAAGAGTGGGAGGAAATATGGTAGCGAGGAGGATTCGAGTCGCACAGTCGAGGCTCTTTAAGGGTCATATTTTGTTTGAAGGGCCCCATCCTACCCTTCACTCGACCTCTCGCTGTCCCTCCTGCCTCTGCACTCATAACACACTGTCAGCTAACCCCCTCAGCAACTGGACAGCTCATTGTCTTGGGCTATCTTATATTACAGCCCATATACTACAAGTGCGATATGGAAAAGAATTAAAGAGCTTAAGGAGTGAATTGAGAATGTGAACCTGCAGAGGTTTATATTGCCGTATAAAACTGTAGCTTCGCGGGCTATGAAAGGGCACATCCATGACGACCAGCGTTTTGACGACTGTCCTGTACGAAGCATTCTTTTTTAAGTATTTATTGCTCGAGTGACGCCGCTGTGTTTGTCAGCGTGGCGAAGCTGTGCAGACGTTCCAGCGTCGAGATTGATGGGCGGATAGGTTGAAATACGGACGGACAACAGATGGGGAGACACACTTTACACACACATCTTGTGTTCACATGCCCTACGCCAGCATTCGTACAGTATTCGTGTGTGGTTGTGCGTACATGCATGCATACATGTCGAGACAGCAGGTGCGCGCATACACACGTGCTCATGTGTGTGTTCAAGCAAGCATATCTGTTTACTTTTGCTCTCCAAAACCCACTCACATTTGAATGCAGGAGACAGGACACATCTCTCTGCTCTGTGAGCCGCTAGACAGCTCAGTCAGAATATTTTAGAGTACACACACATATTACACCCCTGTACACACACACACACACACACACACACACACACGCCTCCCTGGGGTACCCCATATGCGGCGCCTGGGGAGTGCAAAATGGAACTTTTTAAAAGCCAAAAACACTTCTCCCGAACAAACTAGTCTCGCTTAATAATACCACACTCATGTTTCTCTCTCCTCTCTCACGACAGGCCGTCATTATCTTCAAGGGGTGGGTGTTTCGGCAGCGTTTTAGGGAAAGGTCGTGGTTGTTGTTTTGGTATCTGAAAGCCTTGCAACATGACAGATGGCAAATAGACTATAAACTATTTGCAATCTATGCATCAACAAATACATTTTGGTATGGAAATGAAAAAAGGAAGGAGTTTGGGAATTGCGGATTTCGCGCGAAGGTGCTGCGATTCGCAAACTCCTGAGACGTCGGCTTGACTGAATTGCTTATTTTGGAGCCGCGGTACATGCTGCAATATTTTGATGTGTGTTACATTCAGGAATCAAGAAAATCTATGTTGTTGAGCTGTTTTTTTTTTTTTTATATACAGCATGAGAGCTGCAAGGGTCTTCTTTATTTTTTTTTTCTTCGGGTGAGGTAAATGAACTTATGTACACACAAAAACAAACACACACAGAGTCCAGGCACACAACCAGTATGTATACAGACAAACACACATGCACCTTCTGCTCTTATGAAGATAAATATGGCAAGGGGTAGATTTTCACCCGCACCTACTGAACGGGACACACACATTCATCTTTGCTGTATTTGGTGTTTTGGGGTGTATGTGTGTGTGTGTGTGTATGTCTGCTGGTGGTGGTGGTTGTGGGGGTTATTGGGGATACAGCAGCAAGGGTGTGTGCACCTCACTGGCTTTTCAATGTATGGAAATGTATGTGCATTTTTAAAGTAGGGGGGCTAAATTTATTTCTCTTCCCCCCGCGTACCCTTCGCCCCTTCCTCTCTCTCCACACCTCATTCCCGAAGCTGATAGACCTATGGATGCATGATAGATGGAGAGAGAGGGAGGGAAAGAGAGGTAGAGGGAGAGATGGAGGGGGTCTCTGCATGGATGCATACATGCATGCATGGATGTATATACACCCCACTCCCCTTTTTCCTCTCAAACACGCGCTGTAAAGTCACTAACACGCACACATGCATACAAACACACACCTTTGAATTCAGGATTCATGCGCATACCAAACGTAACCCATAGTTTTACATAATGGGGAGGAGGAAAGAGGGGAGGCAAGTCGACTCCTGTAGCAGGGTGATAAAGATAATATGAATCATCTGAGTCTTTCTCTTCCTCTCTGTATGTATACACATTCACCTAGGGAGATGCTGATACGCTATAGGGGAATATAATGAGATATGGAGAAGGTCCCCCCTGATCGTCAAGAACACATGTGGGTCATATGTGCGCTTTGTGCAATTTTCACAGTGTGTAAGGATTATGGTTCACGGTATGCAGAGATTTAAGGAAATTGCTCCAAGTGCACGTCATATGTGTGCGGAATGGCAAAGCGATTGCACTATTTGCACGTATTGCATAAAGGCAATTACACTGGGAACGCACTACTGAGTGCACTGTTTTGATATGCAATTGATGGATTTTCTGCACATTTGAATAGTTGTACAGAGTTTGTTTGTCGCTGGAATTAATTAAGCAAGAAAAAAAGTATGCAACACACTCTACATACAAACAAAAAGGAAAGTCACTGTTAATTATTCAGAAAAAGTTAATTTTTTGGAATATAATTAAAGGCATTTAACCATCAGGGACAGAGTGAGATCAAAGATGTATATTTGATGTCATGCAGATAGCATTTTTAAATTAGCAAACCCTCTTAACTTTATAATTATCTTTGGTGTGAGAACTGAGGCAGGAAGTTCTTTTGTGTTAATTCTGGGACTGAAATAGTCTCCTAAGAATTAGATGAAATTAATTAGAAATAATTGCAGATAGACATGCAGATTGCATTTACAATGCAAATAAATCTTAGTAGAGCAGAACTGAAGTGTTTTTTTCTGTCCATATTATTCAGTGAGAAGAGTAAAGATATAAGAAGACTATTGTATATTAATATAAATTAGCTTTATATGTGATTTCATTCTATTTCTGGGAATTTAAGCACACATTATTTCAGGAATATGTGTTGATTGAGGGTCACTTTCATTGCACAGCATGACAATATTTCCTATTCCTATTTCTGGGAAAGGATTCATGTTTTTGGATGTGTGTGTCACAACCGCTCTCTCTCCCCTCTCCTAATGTTTCTGCTGCAGCTGACACACACAGTAATGTCCAGATATATCAAAAAAGAGAAATAGAAAGAGGGTGTGGTGTATGTGTGAGTGAGAGAGCGGGAGAGAGAGAGAGAGAGAGAGAGGGGGAGAGAGGTTGAATTCTATCTCCCAGTATCAGCAGCCCCACGGAAAAAAAAAAAAATAGAATTGTTTCCTCCATATTGGGAATCAAAGCTAAGCCCGGTGTTATTGTGTCCACCATTTTGACTGCAGTCAACAGACCTTGAGGAAGCAGGTGCACCAGGATGAGTGTGTAGGTGTCAGTACATTTTATTTATTTTTCTCTCCTTTTTTTTTTTTTTTTGGTGAAGAAAAAATTTTGCAGGTCAAAACGCATGCTCTTGTGAATTCTTCTCCTCCCGAATCGTTGAATATTTTAAAATGTATGTTTGTGTCACATATATACAGTGTGTATATATATACATATATATATGTGTGTGTGTGTGTGCGCGCTGAATTCGGGTGTGTGTGTCTGTGCGTGCGGCTTGTGCACAAGCATGTAAGCCTGCAGGTGTCTGTGTCTTGTGCATTTATAGTCGCAGGAGCCGTTGACCTCGTCCGCTCCCCCCACAGCCACCCTGTGTGTTTCTAGGGAACCCTTGAACTTGACCATGGAAGGAGAGGGGTGATGGGACTGGAGACTTAAAACAAACCACTCTGATGGACAACAAAGACAAGGGGGGGAGGGTGGCGTTGACTTGGGTTGAGGAGGGGGGCATAAAGGTTGGGATTCCAGCGGGAAGGTCCCCAGGGTGTGTGTGTGTGTGTGTGTGTGGTGTAGTGTGTGTTAGTGTGTGTCTATCAGCTCTTAGAAATGTGTTCCTTCATTTCAGCAACATGTGTGCTAGAATATGCAAACGGTGTGTGTCCATGCATATATATTGTGTTTAAATGTTTGTGTGCATTAATGCTCATGTTTATATCGTGCTGTCTTATTTTATCTATGCATGCAGTCTCCCGCGGTTCTCAATGAATGTTGATGTAGTTTGCGGTAATTTAGTGAACCATAAATTTGATACAGAAAACAACGCAAAAAGTAAGCCCTGAAGACGTTACATTTTTCATTGAATGTGAATAATTTCTGTTTTTGTTCAGACTGAACTAAACACTCCTTCAAAAACTCAACTACTGCCTCAGAACACGGTGTGTAAAATACAGTACAGTGACACTGAAAAGTGTATAAAGTGTGTATGAGAGAGCAACATCCCAAATAGATGTGGTAAAGATGAGTCTAAATAAGAAGCTGCAGAAGAGAAGATGAAAGGAGAAATGGAATGGAGGCAGATGGAGAGGATGGCAGTTTGTGGATGAAGATGGGAGGATGAGGAGAAAGTGAGAGGAGGTCGAGGCAGGGAAGAGGAAAAAGAGGAGGTGGTTAGAGAGGAGGAGGTTAAAAAGGGGGAGGGTGGGGAAAGAGAGGAAGGAGGTAAGGAAGAGGAGAACAGGTGGAGTTGGATGGGGGGTTGAAAGAGGTCAAGGAGTAGACCGTCTTTTGGCAAGGAAAATGAAGGGCCATATGTGTGTGTGAGCGTGCGTGCATGAGCGTGTGTCTTCCTAATTGTGAGTAGAAGGTGAGGGGTGAGGTCTAGGCACGCTTCTCGCTTAAAAAAAAAAAAAAAAATAGCAGATAGAGATGGACAGTCGGAGGCAGCGCTGGGCTGTGTGTGCACGCACCTGTGCACACGTGTACGTATGTGTGTCTGCGCACTTGCTCGGCGTGTGTGTGTGTTGCATGCGTGCGCCTACGAGTGTGTGTTTTAATAGCCACAGTCAGAGAGCCTCTGTCAGACGGTCAGCTAATTGGCCATCTTACAAGTACAGAGGAGGCTGCTCGCAAATTGGCAAAAAGGGCAACCGGCTTCAATCTGATACCAAACTCCTTTCTGTCACGATGCTGTCCATTAGACAACAGCTTAAGTCAGGGAAATGGAACAAAAATAAAGAAAAACAGAATACAAAACAGGGGGAAAATAGTGGCGTAATTGTGCTTTGGAGACTGGTGTTGTTGCGCTCGACCCGTGTGTAGCGAGACAATGGGGATCATGCAAGACTTAGCGTAAATAGAAATTTGGCGCAAACATTGCCAACTCATTGGGCTGATGCGTTTTTTTTTCCCTTTATATTTGTGTGTGTGTGTGTTTTCTTGTAGCAGAAGCCTCATGTATTTTAATCCATGTAAAGTCCCAACTGGGTTCCAATTAGGAATAGGTTTCCTAGCGCCCTGTGGGGAAACTGATAATTATGCCGTTGACTGTGGTTGTGACTTACAGTGTTTGTGTATTTGTGTGTGTGTGTGTGTGTGTGTGTGTGTGTGTGTGGTGCAAGGGGACTTAACACAGTGTATGATATTCTTTTTTATCTCCCTGTAATGTTTACAGTACTGACGTTGTTAGCTGTATCAAATGATCCTTCATAATTAGACACAATACAGAGATTCAAATCCTCTTATCTCAGTTGTTTATCATAAGTAGTGAACTACACACACACACACACACACACACACACATGCACACAAACATTTGTGTATTGTATTTTACACTAAATTTAAGCTTGAAGGCACAGCCAGCTAATGCAGTTGAGTATAGCTGTTTTTTTGCACATTTTTGGGCCTTCATTAAGCACATGGTGAAGGGCTTGTGTGCTGTTTAAAAGGACTGCACAGCGTATGGTAGCCTATTCTTTTTTATCTTTCTCTAATGTTTACTCTGCTGATGATCTTAGCTGTACCAAATGATTCTTCATAATTGGGCATGATGTACAGATTCAAATCCTCTTATCGCAGTTGTTTACACACTGTTTTAGGATTAAAATATACGCACAGAGGAGTTATAGAGTTACAGTATTAAAAAATGTAAAAAATATAGATGTACATTATGCACGTATCTGAGTTTATCTGTTAATACATGAGTGTTTTGTGCGTGTAAGTATGTCTAGTTCTACTTTGAATGTGACAGGTAGTGCACCCTAAAGCTCTTCCAACTCCACAGCCACCAGCTAACCTTGACAAAAAAAAGAAAAAGAAAGAGTGACGCTGATGTAGTGGACAGTGCACCTCATATCTAAGCCTAAATGCTGAAAAATGTCCTCTCAGATAAAATGGATGACCCAGCTGCAGAATCCATTGGTATAAATACATTGTTTTGCAAGGCTGAGCTAACAAGAAAGCAAGAAAATGTTGAATTTTTCTCTGCGTGGTTTTCTGCAATTTGAAAAGCCTGCCATAGCGGCAAAAAAGCCGCCCGTGTTTATTTTCAGCACTGCAGTGTTTTGGGGATGCTAAGGCCCTCCTCACTGTGTATTCATGAACTCTTATTGTTGTCTCCACTATTTCCATGCCGTGTCGCCACAAAAACGCCTCGCAGAAGGGAATTGAATATGAGATATTTACAGCCTTTTTCTTAATCCGTACAGATGGCCGTGCTGGAGTATGTACATATCGCTGTAAACTGTTGTAGACTTATTCATATCAGACCAGATTCTGGGAGGGGGTACTGGGTAAAAATCCAACTCCAATTTACAAATCTGAGATAATTTTCGTATTCCCCTCTGAAGATTTTTTACATAGAAATGAAGGGAGAGCAGGGTTGAGAGGGGCACAAGGAATCTTTTGAGACTGCAAAACAGCATAATTGTTTTGCTATCCAATCGGGTGTTATACTACACATAATATATGGTTATTTCATACAGCCTCCAGACTGCCAAGATGTTTTCAATTTGGCACGGCCCTGCGATCATGATATCACAGAGAAAAGAGAGAGGGAGAGAGAGCGAGAGAGAGAGAGCTTCCAGTCTGGGATGGCCAGAGCAGTGAGAGGGCGATCATTTTGCCAAACTCAAAGGCTTTTTCCCCCCTTCTCTCTCTCTCTCTCTCTCTCTCTCTCTCTCTCTCTCTCCCTCTCTCTCTGGGACGAATAATTCCACAGTTGCTGAGGCACTGAAAAAGCAATCTGCGGAATACCCCAGGGTCATGTCTGTGGCCGGATGATTTGTGTGAAATGTCATACATTAAATATAAGTTTAACATTCAGCCCGGTGCACTGTAAAACTGCCCTGTCGTTGCCACAGTCCGCCATTTCCCTCTGTGCAGGGAGGGTTCGGGTTCAAGAAAGCGGTCACAAAGGAGTTGGACACACAAATACACACAGAGACATGGACACACTCACTCACACACACACACACCACCCCCTGTGTCTGCCCAATCTTAGAGGGAGTAGGAGGAAGGGGGGTGCGGACAGCGGGGAGTTGTGAGGCCATTCGATCTACAGCTGCATTTCATTTACGAATGCGAGAGCACTAAGTTTTTTTTCTTGAAAAATATATCTATGTAATTTTTTTTTTTTTTTTCAATTTCATCTTGTATTTTTTCCCAGGGAGCTTTTGGGCTAGACAGGAATTGGAGAAAAAAAAAAGAGAAGGGGGGGTAAAAAGGGAGGGAGGGGAAAGGTATACAGACAGATGGACAGAGAGACGGACAGTTGGTCTTGAGGCAGGTGTTGAATTCGCGTCGAGGCTGAGATGACAAAGTAAGAGAAGAGGTGAGGAAGGAAAAAAGGGTTGTAACTAATTCATAAAGTTTCAGGAAAATAGCAGCCACTGAGAGGAAGAGAGAGAGAGAGAGAGAGAGAAGAGAAGCGAGAGACAGAGGAAAAAGGTGTCTCCAGGGACTTCAGTGAAGCAGTCATCCCAGAGAGAGAGAGGGGAGATTCTGTCCATCCTAGCAGATGAGAAAGAAATGACAGAGAGGGTACAAAGGATGTCATCTGCCAGATGGACAACTGATGAGTTTCCTCCCTTTTCTCTTTGTCTTTCTGTTTTTTTTTTTGTTTTTTTTTTCCTCCCTCATGGCTTGTTTGTTTGCGCTCAGTCTATGCCTGTAGAAAGTTTCTGTCTGAATGACTACAATAAGATCATGTGTTTGATATGTAAAGGGAAAGCGTTGTGGATATTTCAGAAATATGAAATTCATTGAAGATGGCCAACTTTGGTGATGATCAAAGGGCAAACAGTGGCTGTTTTGAGTACAGAAAGTATAAAACAGTATATCAGCTCTGATTAAGCTGTGCCAGACTCAGGTGGATATTGTTCATGAATGTAATTATGTACCTCTGCGCTTTTTCAATATATTCTTATCTACTTGGCACAGTTCAATTTAGTTTTTGCCTGGTGGTGTTTGACAACATTTGCATCTAAAAATCCATGCACCCTTTCTACAAATTCTACTTATTATTGCCATGAAAGAGCTTACCACTAGATTTATCAATTTCACCTTGAAGGTGTTGTACTTGCCAGTGCATTTGTAAGCAACCCGGGACCCTTTGAAGACAAACACAGTATCGTACAATCTGTAGCCCCCCTTTCCTACCCTTCTCCTCCCTTTCCACTCCCTACTTCAAAGCAGAAAGGCTGAGATGAAGGTTTGGAAAGAAATGGAAAACAAATTGTTCATTTGTATCTGGGAGGAGACCAGACACTTGAGCAAATGCTTTCTGCATTCTTTTTTACACGCGCTGCAGTAAAGTTATCTTAAGGTGGGGTGCGGGCGAGCCAGAGAAAGGCGAGGCCCCAGAAATTGCTGTTTTAAAGTCTCAGCCAGACAATCAAATGTGTAAATGAGAGTGAAGCTGGTCAATGATCAGCTTCAGGACAAATCTACACAGATATTAAATGCACACAGCTGAAAGAGAATTTTCTACTCTCTTTTATAGAAGAACTGATGTATTCTCTATTGTTTATGCTGCAGGAGATAAGGAACTGCAAAATAATACAGTTTATTACTGTGTTTAATTTTTATGTTATGTTCGCATCAGTATTTCTGAATAGTCTGAGAATACTCATTTACAGTTTAGAAGATAAAATTTCTGCCCCCACCACTAAAGGTACAGAGGTAATAAAATAATTAATCCAAGTTAAAAGAGATACTATTGACAGAGTTGCTTATAGTGCTGCACACTCAGTATATGCACAAAATAACTGAACATGCGCTCTTTGAATGCTTGTGTGAGACCAATTTACATTCAGTTGACTATAGAAAAGGACCCTGTGGCTTTGATCATTAAGAATAAAATTATGCTCTTTCATTGACAAAATAACTCGGGTCTTTTGATGTCAAAGGGCTTGACTGCAATAAAGGAGACTGTGCAGAGTTAAATAGATGCCTTGTATTAACAAATCCGAGAAGCTTTCACCTAGCATGCATATCATTCTGCTCGACTCTCTAAGGTGATGTTGGACAATCAAAAAGATGAAGAAGAAACTGCTCCACACTTTAAGTCACCTCTGCACCAATTCATAGTGTCAGTGTTTGATTGATGAGATGAAGGACCGAGGGGCCCAAACAAAATTGTAACTGCCACGTCTTTGTATCACCGGCCTCCATTCAGGCGCCGGTGCACAGTATCTGGGGAATTAACACCCATGTGTTTGGTGTAAGGATTGAATACCTGAGTCAGTGTTGCAGCAGAGGCTGAGTTATAGATTGTTTGACAGTTTCTCCGCATACAGTACACCCCTCTCCATACAATACGAGGCTGTGGATGAGGGAGTCCATACCATGAGGATATATCAAATGGTTTTATATATATTTCAAGCGTCAAACCTGTGATAAGGATAAATGGGCTGATGGGAGAAGGCCAGACTGTGGCTCCTTGGCCATTATCCACAGGCAGGCAAATCAAGCCAGCAAATCAGGAACAATGGAGCCCTCAAAGAGCAGAGTGGGGATCAAAGCAGCGCTAACTGGCCATTGCAATCCAATTGAAATGTTCACTTTGCATCTCTCCAAAGGTAATGGATGTAGAGAGTGGGAGGTGAAAAGAAAGGGCTGCCCGCTCACATTTGACGTAAAATTATGGAAGGTAAGAAGAGAAAAAGGGAGAAAATGCACGTGACAGGCCTGGCCTTCTCAAGTCATCTACTGTAGAAGCTTCATAATGTCCCTTGGTTATTTTGACTTTGAATTTGCGAAGTCTCATTTTTTTTCCACTCCCTTTTTTAGCTTCCTTTGAACCTTCCAATGGTAACATTACGATGATATATGAGATGCTATACTATGGCCCTTGTGCATGTGGAGTAGGATTGAGGCAGGCTATTTCTTAAAGTGTCCTCTCTCTCTCATTCCCTCTGTGTCTTCCTATCTATCTCTCGCCCTCTTCCTCTCTTTGTCTCCCCCCATCACTTTCTCCCTCCATCTCTCCATCTCTCTCCATTTGAATGTGTTGATCACCTGGGGAGATGCTGCATTAATGCTGACGCCCAGTAAAAAGCAGAATCTCCTCTTTATTTATCTGCACTAAAATTCCTCCCAATCTTTCCAGCACATTTCACTCAATCACGCAACTCAGGCCATTCCATTAGCCACACAGGGGCGTTTTACCCCATTGAGCACAACACGCCCCGCACTTCTATGAATATAGATTCCCCTAAATTATGTATAATGGGAGTGCTCAGATTTTAGCATTTTTACTAAGAGGGTTTGAGGGTGTATGAGTTGTTTCTGCCGCTTTTTAAGTGCATCTTGAAATTCACAGTGTGTGAGAGAGACTGGAGATGGTGTTTGCCTCCTTTGAGTTTGTAAATGGAGTGTGGATGTGTCTGAAAATCTGAAGTTGTCAACAGGTCAGAGAAGGGCGGATGTTGGCATATGATACATGAGAGGTTAAACCTAAACGTACACATCCGATCAACTTCTTCCCAGCTAATTCCTTTAACCTTCTGAAAAACCTGACATGCAATTGCTACCTGCAGGAATTTACATGGCAGGTGCTTGTATGATTACATATCATTAGCTTTATGCTTCAGTACCCCAAGCTGGATCTGTATCATCAGCAACTGAGGTCTTAGTCTAGGAGGTCTGAATTTGATCTCTTGTTGTGCTGAACATTTTCTGCTCCCAGTGTGACTAGTGGGACTAATTGGATGGTAAGTAATTTTAATTCACATGTTGGCAGTTGGTGTCCATGTAACTCAGCGGGAGGGAGGGACACAGCTGAGCTATATCAACAAACAGACCAGCAATTCTATAATCAGAACAAAATCAACATCCTCATTACTGACTCCAAGCTGCTGCCTGCATCAGAAATGGCTTCAAAACTCTTTCCCCTTGTTTTCAGCAAGTGATTATGTTTAGTGTCAGGCCAGACATATCAACTTTTTATTTTTTTTTTATTTTCCATTTTGCACAGAGACATGCTCACCAGAATTATAACAACCTATGGGGGTGGTGGGGGAAAAGTAAAGGGATATTTTAATCAGTGTCATATTTTTACTTGTTCATTTTATGTAGTGTCATAATAATGTTGTAACGTCTCACTGAAGTTAGGATCTTGTTTTTTTTTCAGTGAGTAAAAAAAACATGCCAATTAAAATTTGTAGCAATTGTTTCATGGTATAAGATGTGAAACTGTAAACACATTCTGCAGCATTTCACAACAACTCTGAATGTAGATGGCATGTTTTCATTCTATGCTCACGAGCCCTGCTGGACAATTTATCAGTGCATTCATGCTTTTATATACATGCCTTCACCCTTTTCATTACTTGTTTTCAATAGCTTTTTTCCCCCTCAACTGCGGCTCACGCATCTCCAAAGTGATGGACGTTTCAAACAGGATGCATTTTTGGATATAATAAAAGTTAAAAATGTATCCTCCTTGGTCGTGATTAATTTCAGTCTCATTCTGCCGCTTAAGACGGATTTCTCATCAGTATCTTCAACGACAACCTGCGCTAAAACTTTGCCCTTTCATTGTCAACAGCACTGTCCATTCCTGTTAACATCTGGTTAGCTAAACCGCTGGATAGTAATAGCAATTATGTAGCTGCGTGTGGTACGTTGCTTCATGTGGTTTGTGTTGCCGCTGTTTGTGGAACGTTGGTGTCTCTGTACCTGTGGTCTTTGCTGCAGCAGGTCAGGTTTCTAACTATTTCTGCAATAAAAGCCGTCAAGGACAGAGAAATGCTAAATACATAAACTGTTTTGATGCAGTTTTGTATTATAATTAAAGGAAGCATAAATATCCTGTTTTTGTCTTCAAATACATGTAATGGCACTGTGTATCTCATTTCTTAGAATTATTCAAACTGTACATACAAATATATGTTTTGTTTAGTACTTTAATATGTGGATTCATTACATTCAGTAGAGTTTCTGAACTGTATGTGTAGTTCAGCAAGACTAAGGAGTCATTTTTGTATAAAGCATTTTGGTCCAACTTTTTCTCCGTTGCTGTGAATGCATCCACACTGTCAGATGCAGGGATTCAGGCAAGCCTATATGAGTTCTGACCAACCGCCACAAGTGGACCAGAGCCGAGCCTAATGCAGCTCATCCACACTGGCAGCCCTCGCTCAGCTGTGTTATTTAAACCCAGCCTAATGCTTTAAAATATATTCTATATTAACACATGACTGTGCATTTTATTTGCCTGCGGCTAAGCTTGGCAGAAAGTAAAGGCCAATAGGTTGCAGGTTTCCACGGCCTTCTGCATGTTTCATGAACATTGCACCCCTGACACCTCTTGAAATTATGCTTTGGAAATTCAAACACATGTCGAAATCTTTTCAGTAATGATTCTCCGTAATACAGCCTCAGTGCTAGTATGCAGATGAGTGCCAGAGCGGCTGTCAGATGGTGTCTGAGGTTGAACTGGGCCTGGATGCTGGCTGTCCCTGTTGTTAGAGCGTAATGGACGTGTCACCCCTGAGGAAAAGCTGCTGGCTGCTTGGGTCACCATGCCCTTCAGCACATGACACACACGTCACACCGGTGTGACAGGAACATGCAAAAAGCATACCGACGCCATGGCAACTGAATCAGTCTATGTGTGGGCACGTGTGCACAGCTGTGTGTTTATGTGCGCGTATTGATCCAGTGCGTTGTCTAAACTGTATTATTGACCTAAATGTTGTTTCTAACATCTAATCTGTTCTAGCTCAGATGTAATTTTATAAAGAATTTAGAAACACTTGTTAGCTTCACTTTAGAAATTGTCGGCTGATGGGAATTTATTGCGGCGATTCAGATGGATTGCTTTCATAAAACCTGATGTTGCATTGAGGGAGCCAAATATAGTAAGCGTTCCAGTAACTGTATGATGCTTCAACACACACATATGCACACCCACACCCACACCTACCTACCCACACACACAAATAAACATACGACAAACACTCGCACATATACAGACGCACACGCACACTTGTTATCGATCTACAGCTTAGCTCATGCCAGCAGGTAGTCCAACTCACCGGTTATTCTGAGGAATTGCTTTCAGTAGCTCCATCCACACACACACACACACACACACACACACACACACACACACACACACACACACACACACACACACACACACACACACACACACTACATGATTGTTTCCAGTGGCTAAATCTACACAATTTGTACACAGCCAACTCTTAAGACACCATCACCTCCTCTTCACAGATCAAGGGCTGAGTTTGTCGATACCACGCTCACACACACACACACACACACACACACACACACACACACAAACACACACGCACACTCCCAAACACACTTGCAGCCTTGTAACTGAACCATGTTTAACGCCGTGAGAGTATCAAGTTGAATACTGTTGCATACTTAGTTCTTTATCCTGGTCTCTCATCCCTCCACGTCTGCCCCTTCCTCCTCTAAATATTGCTTTCCCTCCTTCTCTGTCATAGTCACGCTTTTTGAATTCTCTTTACAGGCGATAACACAGTTTTGGTGTGTAAAGGATAAAGGATTGAAGCATTGTGTGAGTGTACGTATGAATGACTTGGGCGTGCTTGTGTGCATGTGCATGTCATGTTTGCTGTGATCCCAAACAACCGGGTCCTGCCTCTACCGCTGTGTCCCCTTTTTTTGAATCTAATTCGAAAACAAGCGAGAGGAGCACGAAGTTCAGTTTGTCAAACCAACATTTGGTACAATGGAATGTTTCTCATTAAAGTCAATCAGCCAGTAGACAACAAAAGAACCTTTCATTGAAGAATATGAAGTGAAAATAAAAAACAGGGCACCGCTGTAGCTGGCACCGTTCCCCTTGTAATATGTTATGTGTGCAGCCTCCTCCTCCTCTCCCTAAATCGGCCTCTCTTGTTTGAAACGGATCGAATTAAGATGTTCAAGGATTTTTCTTGCTCCTTCCCGCTCTTCTCAAAGGTCATAAGTCTAATGTAATTATGGCACATAACTGTGGTAAGGGAAACACATGCCAAGAGATGATATGAACATACAAGCTGTAAACTGCAACTTTCTTTTCGCTAAGCAGAATGTTGCTTTTTACGACTGAATCAATATCTTTAACTAAAGCTTGTAAAGCCGCCCAGTTAGAGACTTTATTTAGGCTTACCTCTGTCTGACCTCCTCATACTCCGCCTTGACTTTCCTTGCATGAGAACAGCAGGAAGCCTTGCATAAGAACCAGGTGGCATTGCGTACTGCATAAAATATTGCCCCAATGTAGCCGATTTTAAAATAGACATTTATTAAATGCATTGTGATGTATATGCTGTTTCTTGGTACGTCTCAGCTCCAGACTAGGCTGAAATGGATTCTCTGTTCCACTTCCACATTTCTAATCTGCAAACTGTGTTTGATGTGCAATTTAAAATATTAAAACTAAATCAGGCATGTGAGATTTAGTAAATGTTGGCAGCAATTGCAATATAAAACTGATTAAAATTAAACTGAGTTTTGCACTCAAAGCTTAATTTTAAATAATCAAATGGGTTACAATGCAATTTCGTAGTCTTATTTTATGAGAAGCATTCTAAAGGGAATAGGACATTGGGCCAAACTGTGACTAGTAAGTAAAGAAATGTGAAGATGCTGAAAGATAAACCTACAGAAGGTGAAGTCAGAAATAAAAACGGAGGAAAATGAAGAGGCAGGGAATGCGCTTAGGTTGTAGGACGCAAGGTTCTCACTTTGAAGAGTTAAACGGTTTTTAAATATCGATTATGCATCTCAAACACCCAAAGTCTGAGCTTCTTTGTCTCTCTGCTTGAGATTCTCGACCAGCAGCGGTGAGAGTCACGTGACTGGTGAGGGTAGCCAAGTTAGCATCACTGCTGCTTGATTCTTCTCCAGAAATATCTTAAAGAACACAGTGGTTGTGTGCAGGACAACATAGTCTTTAGGGTTTTGTTTTCAAAGTGTTATAGCGGGCACATTTCAGTAGGTATTGGTTATTGAAAATTACTGGTCTGTTTATTACAAAAAGCACTGAGCTGTGCCCTCTTCATTAACTGATATTTCTCTGGCTTCTGCTGTGCGACAGACTCACACAGTAAGAGGACTGCGAGGTGAAACTTCAGTGATAACACATCTGTAATACGTAATTTACATTAATGGCATCATTAGATGTGTTTTTTTTTAAACCTGATTAACTTCAAGTTCTGATTGCAAAATTATTCATAAGGTATAGACGGAATACATTAGGAGAGTAAAACAACAACACTAAAACATTTCTAATGAAGCTGGCACAATAAAGAAGGCTGTATATTTTGTAGGGGTGGAGGTGTTATTTTTTAAACATGATTTCAAACTTTTACGTTTGGCTTTTTTGCATTAAAATTTGTTGTAACTAAATAGAAGTGATGGGATAAGGGTTTTACTTTTAGGTCTGAAGAGAACCCGTTTAATTGCTCCTTTTCTTGATTACATTCTTACAAGTGTCCTGGTCAGTCATGCAACTCACATTTTGCAGGTTTTAGGGGTTTATCAAGAGTCTGTACATATGCGAGAGCAAGAAAAAGACAAATCTTTCAAAAAATACTCACTGCAACACTTTGCTTTTCTTTCTCTCTCCCGCACGATATGCCAAACAACACTGACAAACACAATTTGCACTCACATATACAAGAAGTTCAAAATAATCAGATTTAAATTATCGCCTTTCATCCAAACACCAGGAATATTCTTTTTTTTTTACAACAGCCCTAAATATCCCCCCCAGTTGATTTCAGCATTGCATGCCCAATTAAACAACTTTCTGATCTTTTGTGCTTTCATAGGTCGGCTGTAATTCTTAATCCATTTACAAAAACACAAAAATAAAGAGCAAAACTTGGGGGAAAGAAAGAGAAGAAACTTATAAAAATAACAATAATCACTACCTTGACTAACCGACAAAGAAACAGGTGTGTGTGTGTGTGTGTGTGTGTAGGAGGATGGAGGTGGCAGTGTGAGCATGCTCTCTCTGCTATTTGCTCGACTGGTAATCAGCCAAACACGCTACAAGTCTCCTGCTATGATTTGCCCCCCAGTGTGTCTCCAGTCTGAACGCCTGTGAGTAAATCAGTGTTTCTCTATGCGGACATGTGCATGCATTTATTTAATATCTCGTCTTTAGAGTGTATGTGTGTACATACTGTATATATAAATTTATATGTATGTCTGCTTTTGTCAGTGTGTTTCCATGGGACTGCGTCTGTGTCCAAGTGTACTGTACGTCCACATGTCGCTGTGTGTACATCTCAGAATATATGTTTGTTTCCTGTGCCTTCCCCCTGCTGAGAAGCATGGTCTGAGGTTTACAGGTTTGTGCGTGCATGTGTGTGTGTGTGTGTGCAGCCTTACATGCTCACAGATGTGTGTATTCGCCGGATGGGAATACAACTCCTAGGACATTTAATCTAGGGGGAATTTCACGCTAGTTACGGCTTGTCATCAAACGTTTCTGGCGTAAAATACTGCAGCGATCTTTTATTGGCGGATGTTCGGGACGAATTCTCTGTGAGACCCCTGAGTGCCCCGCTGCCCTCCAGACAGACTGGAAGTGTGTGTATAGAGTGTGTGAAGAGCCAGAGGAAGACACAGGAGACAAAGTTTGTTGTCTTAATTTTGATGCTTTTGAGCGGAGGCAAAAAAAATTCCGAACCTTGGAAGCTTGAGTGTGTGCAAATTCAAACTTTATAGTACAAAGATGCAGAAACACGGAGCCCCTTTTTCTGCACACACCCTATCTATCTCACACGCACACACAGATCCCATGCTTAAGGGAATCCAGTATATCTAAAGTCGTATGTGTTCACTTAGTAAGCCACAGCTGCTAGCACCATTACCATGATTTCCTGTGTGTGTGTGTATGTCTCTCTGTCTATCTGCCCCTCAACACATACACATCTAAGGATCCTATCCAAATGGGGTTTAGCAGGACACATATTTTACACCCGCCTGAGTTACTCTGATGTTCAGGTGCTTCACTGTAAAATGTGACCCAGGTTGTCTTCTAATGCATATCACAGCATGAGAAAAAAGTTAAAAAAAAAAAAAATTAGGCCTGCGTATTCCCTCCACCCCTTCCTAGAAACAAAGGAGGGAACTCATAACCTTAACTTCATAAGTCTGAACAAAGGAAAGAGTAATAGCTTTTTGGTGCCTCTTTATTAAAAGCTTTCAGTATTTAAGCCGGCAGCGAAAAACAAAGGACACATTTGTTTAATAGAATAATCCTTCCTGTATTTAAGACGACTCCAAAGCTTTCAAATTTGAGCCTTAATGTTTCGACAAGCTGTTCAATCAGTTGTTTTTTGAGGACATTGCAAATGGCAGGCTGTCTCTGAAATACGTTTGCTTGTTTTACCTGACCCACTTTTGCTTCACTGTGTGTGTGTGTGTGTGTGTGTGTGTGTGAGTGTGTCTGAGTGTGTGTGCACGTGCATGTGTATGCGTTTGCTCTGTCCCTCCTTGCTCAGAAGGTTGTAAATGTAATCTTAGACACATGTTACTTTGGCTGATGTTTTTCAGATTGATGTCAGTTGCGATTAGCATATCTCCTGCCAAGACACAGGAGTGCTCTTTAGAGTCTGGCCTCATACACACTCACTCTCTCTCACACACACACACACACACACACACACACACACACACGTATGCAAACCGTTGGGTAAACATAGCTCAGCTGCCATTTTGAATGATTGCACAATGATTATTTGATGCAGTGATTTATTTTGAACGCAGCCTGTAAGTAAACTGAAGCAGGGAAAGATGAGAAATCTGACTGACAACCTCCATAACAAAATTCTACTCCAAGACAGTCTCCCGACACCCCTTTTCCCAGCAACGTATTATTACATGCTGGCCCCAAAAACACATTTTAACACTCCCCCGGCCTCCAACTTTAATGTCACCCTGTCTGTTTCTTAAAATGCCGTCTGTAGAATGCAGCCATGTAAATGCAGCTGTGACCAACACACTCTGTGCCGAAACTGTTTCATTTACATTCATCTTGTGCTTGGGAATGGAGAATTCCGCCTCCAATGTAAGACAGCAGGGAAACTGTGCAAAGCGAATTTCTCACCATCTCTGGAGAGCCAACGATATAGGGATTCAGAACACACCCTTCAGACAATGGAAGAGGTGGGGGTCTTATTTTCTCTCCTCTCTCCCCTCTGTCTCCTGTCTCTCTCCACACCTCCCTGACCCTGCTTCCCCTCAACCTGCCCAGCAGAGTGAGAGAATAAGTGTAGTGCCAACAGGGGGTGGGAGAGAGGTGGGGAGGGATTGGGGGAGAGAGAGACGGAGGGGAAAGTCAGATAAAAGTAGTTAAAAGGAGAAACGGAGGGGTGGTGGTGGTGGGGTGCAGGTTTGAAGGAACAACAGGAGAGTGACTGACCAAATACTCAGTGACAGAAGGAGAGAGGAAGACGGATGCAGAGGGGGGAGAAAGAGAGATGGGGGGGGAGAGAGGATGGGAATATATATGCGGTGGCCAGTGTTGTGAGACAAGGCAGGTTGCTGTCACTTTAAAAATGACTGTAATAAAAGTGACCGTCGGAAGATGGATCTGGTGATTTTGGCTTGCTAATCAGTCATCTGTGAAGAGGACCACAGCCCAGATTCAGCGGCCGCCTGACACCTCTTGATTGATGCCTGTGCCCGATAAAAAAGGCCCATTAACTGTCCTCCTATTAAACTGGGTGAAATGGCAAAAAATGCGCCTCTCTCCCACTCTGCTCTTCTGATCTCTCTTTCATTTAAACCACATATCCTTTTATATTTTCTCACTCCCCCCCCCCCCCCCCCCCCCCCCCATCCTTATCAGTCGTTACTGTTAAGGTAGCGTGCTCTTCTTACAGTTAATATTGAGATGGCGGGAGTGAGTGGGAGTAGATGTTAATCAGCGAGGCCTACTTGTGTTTGGCGTGTGTGTACTTGTTCACGTGGCCACCGGATGTCACATGCTGCCTCTGAGCGCGGCCGTCCCGCTC
The DNA here is from genome assembly GCF_021347895.1 of Acanthochromis polyacanthus. Classification (NCBI taxonomy): domain Eukaryota; kingdom Metazoa; phylum Chordata; class Actinopteri; family Pomacentridae; genus Acanthochromis; species Acanthochromis polyacanthus. The sequence continues at coordinate 15,188,611 of NC_067132.1, forward strand.
GGACCAATAGACAAATAGTCAACATTTCACCTGGTACCTGCATCACCAGTTCTCGTTAGGTATGCAAATGAACTCGCGTCATCGGTGATGTCAGAAAGTGTGTGACTTCAAACCTCATTTTTGCCTCATGACATGCGTCAGGAAAAAATAATGACCCCACAGCTGAATCTCATATCTCCTCGTCTCTTCTGCTCACTCATAGACACATACACGCACGCACACACACACACACACACACACACACAAAGATTGCCTGCAATAATAATAACCCCACAGACGACAGCTTCAGCCCCCTCCTTCCCATCCCCACATCCCCACCTCACCCCATCACCACCACATACAATCAAACAAAGCCTCTCTCTTACCTTGCGCATGACCAATCCTTCCATCTCTCCCTCTTTTTTTTTTTTTTTTTAGCCTCCACCATTCTATCTATGCATGCTCTTCCCCATCTGTAAACCCAACCACACCTAGCAGCAACACCTTGCACTCTCCCGACCATCCCACAGCCTACAGCGCGGCACTCACACCCCCAATAAATACAGCCCTGGTCTGCCGTTTTCCCATCTATCCCTTTTTCTCTGCCCCAGTCTCTTTCCCCTCTCTCTCCCTCTCTCTCTCTCTCTCCCTTTCTCTCTCCCTCTGTCTTTCCCTCTCCCCTCGCTCCTGGCTGGTGCTGGTGAAATATCAGGACAAACGGATTCCAGCTTTTTTCTCTGGCTCAGAGGGGTTGTTCTGTGCGATTTGGCCCTGGGGTGCATTTCAGCGCTTCTGATGTGAGAGAGAGGGCGAGAGAGAGAAAGAGAGAGACATAGAGGGAGAGAGAGAGGAGGCAATGGAGAGAAAGAAAAAGGAAGTGTGAGAGAGAGAGAGAGAGCGAGAGAGGAGACACAACTCGGGTTTATCCTTTCTTTCTGAGGGGCAGTCAGGGGTTTTAAAATGACAGGCTTTTGACCATCGTTGAACCAGCAACTCGAGGTGTGCACGCTCTTCGTAGCTTACAGAGGCCTTGAGGTGATCTCCATACATAATCAGGACGATCCACCTCCATGACAGGTGCGCGGCCATCTTGGAATCTCTCTGAGCCGGTGGACTTGAGCAGAGTGTCCGTGTGCCGGTGTATAAATGAAACAGATGAACTGGAATCCGGCAGTTTTATAGCTTTAAATAAATTGACAAGTTTTCAAATGAACTGAAGGAAGGAGCAGATTTTTGCTCTCTATAATTTGGGTGTTTTCCATTCTCAAATAGGAGAGTATGGTAAATTGAATTAATTTTATTTTTCCGCTGAGCTGCTACAGGTCAAGTGTAATAACATAGGCTTAAAAATGTCCCTGCAATATTCATTGAAGTCTCTGAAATCCAACATTTTTTCCTAACCTTTGGTAGACTAGAAAAATGGTATATTCATCAGAACAAAGTGGAAAGCTCTTTTTTTTTTTTTTTTTTTTAGGTTGCTCAGAATGAATTTCTCAATATTCATCTACTTTGACAGTTAGGTAAATAAATGTCTGATATTTTAGCTTTGAGGCCAGCCATGTCCTCAAAATATTTTTATTTCAAAGGACATAATTTTGCAGTAGAATCCATTTTGGAATTTCCACAGCTGAGTGTGTTTTACCTTCTCCATGTGTCCATGCATCTGTGTAGGTTACACGACTTGTGTGTGTACGTGTGTGTGTGTGTGTTTATGTTTCATAATCTCACATCTCACTGTGGGGCGTTCTAAAAGGATTTGTCATTCTCAGCTCAGCTGGGCTGATTGTGAATTAAATGTATTTTTAGGCACCTTTTTTCCGTCCCTTTGTGAACCCAGTTAGAATTGAGGTCAGGACACACAAACAGACGTAGACACACACACACACACACTCATACAAATGCACACACCATCTCAGAGAAAGACACATAGCTTTCAGAACAAATCACTGTTGAACTACCCTGTGTGGAATGATTCTGACATTTTGTTTGGGAGAAATAGCATTTAATTGAAGGGAGGGGCGATACGGATGGCAGTTATGCAACCAAGGGAAAATGTCTACATTTCAACCCAAATTGAAAACATAACAGAGTTTGTGTTTGTGTGTGTCTGTGTGTGTGTGTGTGTGTGTGTGTGCGTGCTCGTGTGTGTGTGCGTGCAGAGGTTGCTTGCACCATTTCAATGTTATCCACAGTTTGCTTCCCTGTTTGATTGTGAATTAGTTCAAGTTATGGGGTTTATGCCATATAAAACAGCATTGACTTTGCATTATTATGCAAAGTAATTCCTTTCTTGTGCTTTTTACCATCTATCTATCATCCGTCTTTCTTAACTGTACTCTAATTGCAGGTAAATTTGCATGTTAAAAGCTGTCACATTTCTACAAATCTGCGTTGCTCTTTAATTTTTAATCATTACATTCTCTAGAAATATTTTTTCTCCAAAATTTAATGAGCTGTTAATTAGGGGAAATTAGAGATTAATTAATTTATTTTTTACATCAGAAAACAGAAACAAATAATTTTCCTTCTTAAGGGAAAGTTTAACATGCTTTTATGATAATTTTGACTCTTGTGAAATTGTCATCGCCGTGGCAATACATTTTAAAGCCTGCTTATCTCTATAGGGAAGCTCTGTTTCTTTTGTCCCCAACACAGTAAGGTCAGAGGTCAGTCACCTCCGAACAGGCGTGTTGAACTGGGAGAGACTCAGTGTTTTGCTGTTTTGCTCGCTGACACTTCGGTGTGGTAGGTGCTCGCAGCAATGACTGCTTGAACTCAGGTCATTGGGTTTAATGATGGTCACTTGGAAAGGAGGTTGAAGAGCTCTCGTAAGGACTCTTCTAATGCAGTGATGAAGCCAACAAGCATCTTTCAGGGTCACCGCACACCTCAAAAACATGACGCCTCTCTCTCCCTCTCTCTCTCTCTCCATCTCTTTTTTTTTTGTTCTCTCCTTCCCTTCAAGCGTTGCCAATTTGTCTGGGCTGCATCCCTTAATCCGTGCGCATTTACGCAGTGGTCATTGCGCCTCCGGTTGACTTGGTTGGCTTGTTAGATGATGGCGTCCAGGCAGGAGACTGACTGACTGTACAAGCTCACATCTGACAACAGTGTTCGGTGGTAACTCGTCGCTTTGTAACGTGCCGCAACACATATAACAAGTGGTGAGACAAATATCTGTGTCAGTGTTTTTTTTTCCCCCTAAATGTGTTCATTTTTCTAATTAGTCAATTAAAACTATTAATTATGACAAGTCATTCATTTTTATCAAGCCAATTGAGGTGTATTTTTAAGTAAAACGTGATCAGAAATATGAATGGAAATTTTTAACATGCCATTCATTTATCAACAGCACTGTCGCAAATACAGGCCTGCTGCCAAAACACAATGGACAATGACAGTGTTACTCTTATATCATGTGTAATATATTACTTTTTGAGTAATATTCCAGAATGAGACGCTTCTTACATTTTCGCCCCGCGTGTCGAGATGTCAATCTGTTGCCATAGAAGTGACTTCTCAGTACTGACTGAGTTATTCGCCGTGTTGGGATGGCCCACTGAGTGTCAAGGCGAGGAGGAGGAGGAGGAGGAGGAGGAGAAGGAGGAGGAGGGTGGGTGGTTGGGGGGGGCATGGATGGATGGATGATGGGGTGGGAAGGTGGAGGGGTGACAGTCCCCCAGAGAGGGAGAGTGGAGGCTCCTGGAGATCTAAAAGGACCTCTCGGACCACTAAATTGACATGTTCAAGCTCCTGGGTTGTCATGAAGAAAGCCCTTTAATAAGCCATGTGACAACATACAATATAGCAGTCTTTACTTTCATTAGGCCATTAAAGAAGAGGCCTCCCGTTAGAGTGCAGAGTACATTTTGATTTCTATAATATGACTTTGTTTTAACTGTAATATTTATGTGTGTGCAAAATCACCATCACTAGTATTATTATTATTATTTTATTAATAACAATAATAATAATAACAACAAACAATATTTCACATGTAATCATAATAATATAATGGCATGTAGGTTTTCTCATAATTGCATTTTATACATTACATTCCTGCAATATATTTTTATATTTACATAAAGAAATTGTAGTTAAATTCCTATTTGGGTGTCAATCACTTCATCTGAGTCCATATTATGAGTGTTGTCAATTGTTTTCCTTTGTTTTGTTTCTTTTAATGGAGCATACAGGTGCTATTGTTCCCATCACAGGCCTATAAGTGCACGTGGATCTGACTGATAATCAATAGAATTTGGCGTTAAAGAGGGCTGCAAGCCAGTAGATGTGTTGGGGCACCACGATAAGGCCAGGCTAGAGGGGGGGCTTTTTTTCTTTCTTTCTTTTTTTTTTTTTAATTCCCCCCTCCATATATGGAGGACACTCACTGGACGCGTGTCTATTAAATAGGGTTCAACAATGAAAAAGATCGGAGGAGCAAAGGGCCAAGTGGGAGGAGGGCAGCGGGGCGAGGTGAATGGAAACAGCAGTGGTGTTGGCTGTGAGGGGGGGTGCGCACGGAGGATGTGTGTGTGTGTGTGTGTGTGTGTGTGTGTGTGTGTGTGTGTGTGTGTGTGTGTGTGTGTGTGTGTGTGTGTTGATGAGCAACCCCAAATGCGGACACGGACGCCTGCCGAGTCACTCTTCTTCTCCTCACTGTTCTTCCACTTCTTCTTCTTCTTCTTCTTCTTCTTCTTCTGCGGCTCCAACATCACGGCGGACCTCGTCCCGCCTGCACCTGGGTACAGACTTTACAGTCAGGGCCCATCGATTGCTCTTATCAAATAAACAGAGTGACACCGACGGACCCCCAGCGCCCCGCACCTTCACCCACACCCCTCCACCCTCTCCCTGTCTGCTAATCTCAAGACCCCCACCTCCCACCTTCCACCCAGTTGCCCCCCTCCCTCACCCTTCCTCCCTCTACATCTCTTCCCTATGCTCGAGAGCCCCAGCAGCTGTGGTCCCATGTAAATTTTACATGATTGGCACCTCCTTATTTTGCCCCATCCGCCTGCCCCCTCCTCCTGTTGTCCCCCCTCCCCGTATCATGTTGCATATTAATGCACAGTTTATGCAATAGCTCATCTGACAGTGCGCACCGGCTGTCATGTCCATGCCTCTCTCTCTCCTTTTTTTCTTTTTGCGTGGGGGAATTTGCATAGGTGATTATAGTGCCCTGAAGTGCTTGATTGTTGCTGGGTTCTGTTATGTGATGCTGAAATGTGATATTTAAAGGGGGAGAAACGGTTCCCCTTGACCCCTTGAAACGCAATCCCGTGTGGCCCCGTTTGATTAGGGCATTTTTTTCTAATTGTTGTCATCAGGACTCGCACTATCATTGTGCATCTGGAAGCACTTTGACATCCAAGTCAGCGGGTTCCTTCCCAAAGTGGGGTTCAGGAATCCCTCAAAGGCCAAGCTGCGTGGGGGCAGCAGTGGCTGGGGGTTTCCCTCGGGCAAAATGAAGAATTGTTTAATTTCACTGTGATTTCATTAACCCGGAATTGTGGCAATTAGGGGACATGCGTCTGAACAAAGGTTCCACTTGTGCCACCAGTAGCGCAGCACTTCCAGCAGGTTTACAATACCAAATCAATAACAGCGAAAAAAGATATTGGGCATCCCAGGGACAAAATCCAATTAAATCAGGACCCTTGGCTGGTATAAGGTGTGTCCATTTGGGGGTCCTTGACATGAAAATGTTGGAGAAGCCCTGATCTAAGTGACTGAGGCAAAGGGCTGCTTTGACAGTCTTTGTTTTTAGCCCAGGCGCTACAAGCTCTCCCTTTTTTCTCTTCTCTGCTTTTTTCCTCCCTCTCTCTCCCTTCCTCTCTCTCTCTCCCTCTCTCTCCCTCCCTCTCTCTCTCTCTTTAAAAGGGAACGGAAGAGTGGGCTGATACCGGTCTCATGTTGCGTATGGATTTTCGTTTATATAATCGATTGAAATGACCCAATACATTGATTTCGGGTTCAGTGTTTTACAAACAAGCGTTTATGGGTCTCGATTTTATGTTAGGGATGATTCCAGTGTGACACCGACGCGCACAGAAGTTGGGAGTTGTTGATTTTTAAATAAATGATCTAAATGCAAACAAATAAATATCTATTGTTTCATGTATAAAAGACTATAAAAAAACAAAAACGGAGAGGAGGGGGGCAGCAAAGGAGAAGGGGAAGGGGGGGGGAACGGAGAAAAAAGACAATATTGTGCTGCCTCTCTCCTTAATCAAATAAAGTGGTGTAAAAAAACACGCACACACACACACACACACACACAAAAGCATTTCCTTCCCTCTGAATTTCTCCTTGAATTATATGCCATCACTAGTGTGTGTGATTGCGGAATATTAAATTAAAGTGGGATAAGTCCGCACCGAGGCGGGCTGCGTCCAATCCGCAACTCATTTCCCCTGTTGTAGCACCGCATCACTGCGCTCCTCTCTTTTCAATGACAATGTGCCAAATCTGGGCATTTTGAAAACACTTTCCATATGCTATTATCGGATCGCTACTGAGCAAGAGAAAGACAGAAAAGAAGGAAAACGGAATGCTTTATACCAAAGGTACCACGAGTCTACATTTTTATGTATCTTCTCTTTCACTGGCTTATTATACTTTATGCTTTTTGGGGGAATTTAAAAGAGGTAAGAGGAGGTAAATTTGAAGTTTTTATAACGATTGTGTATTTGTGGAGCGTTGCTGGATGGCTTTAGGGCTGAGTGTGAAAATGTCGAGAGAGTTTATGTTGAGCATCTATGGGCAAAAAAACTTAATTTCTTTCACTGTTGTTGTTTTCTTTTCTACGTTTTCCTCTTTTACTGCTGAAGAGGAAATAGTTTTTGCCCACTTCTTTGTGGAGTATCTTGTCAGGAAACGAGTTAAAGCAGCATTTTCTAGGACGTTCATTTCGATGAAATATTTCTTTCTTTTTTGATTTATTTGCAAATGAACTGATTTCGCAACCTTAAATTAAACGCATGTGGCAACTTGGATTTATATTTAGAGGGTGTCTGTGTGTTAGATTTCTTTTGAAACGGTTTTAATGGCTGTATATATTTTCAATTTTTAAGTGCTTTATAAAAAAAATCACAAATCTTGGCTGGATTATTGTGGAGACAGTGGCACAATCTCACATTTTGCTTGCAATGCGTTGAAAGAGTTCCACTTAACTTCTTGCTGTGTGTTTTATGGGCCTTTTTGAAGCTTTGTTTGTGCATGTGTTTGCTGGACGGTAGTTGGCCAGTGGGTCAGTGTGGCAGGTTGCGGGTCAGAGCTGTGGGCTTCTCTTTTTTTTTTTTGCGTGCTTTTGTGTGTGTCCTGATGAGGCAGAGGGGTCAGCCCTGCAACCCCATGAGGGCGCCGACGCGTAGGACAAACGAGGTGGAAGTCTGATTGCACATCCAGAGGAGAAAAAAGGAAACTGACCAGGTGTTTGCAGCACACATGAAGAGACAGGTTGCAAAACTGAGCAAGCAATTAAAGAAGAAATCAGAACATAAAAATCAAGCATAATCCTCATCAGAGGTTTCCAGAGATTATATTGATGGAGCAACAATACTCCCATCCTTTTGCATCTCCCAGAGTGTCAAGCCAATATGGTAATATGTCCGGACGATTCAAACTTATTGATCTGCTGAAGTGACAGAAGATCACTATGAGTGCTCAATGCTACCTTTCATATATCAATAGACGTGTCGTAAAATAAAACAAACAGCATCTGAGCATTGATAATTACACTACAATTAGAAGAGCTTAATTTCAGCCACCTTGCGCCTCGATTCTGGCGATGCCACCGAGAAATAATTTATTTTATCTTGACACACAAATACTCGCGCGCACACGCACACACAGAGACACACACACACACACACAAGCTCGCGCACACACACACAACAGAGCCGGAGTTTACAGATAAAAATCTATAATTAATTGAGGATGCTGCTGATATGGAAATGGGGGCGAAATATTAGTTAACGCGGTCTATTGTCGAGCGGTCCTCCGGAGAAAGAGCATCGTCTGCAGGGAGAGAGGGAGGGTGGAGACCGGGGGGATTTACAAAACGCAGGAGGTTAAGATAAGCGAGAGCCTATATCAGTTCTCTAAATCCGCTTTGTACTTTCTCGTTTTCTCATCGAAAAACAAATAAAATAACAAGCACGACTCCGCTCAAAATGCCAACGGCGCGCACAATTTTAATCACTAGAAAGTGGGAAATAAGTACATCCTTTCCCAGAAATGGAGACACTCGTAGGAGAGAAAAAAAAAAAGCAAGACAGAAAAAATCAGGCTGGTGTATGTCTACAGAAGTCCTCCGTTCAGGTGTTTAAAGTCGTAAAAGACAAATAGGTCCACTCCATATGCGCTTTGGGAAGATCGACGCACGGCCCCTGTGGACTTTTTTTGCGCGTCCGCTGCAGCAGCGGGGTAGACTCTGCTCTCCAAGCCGTCTGTGAGCGACGCCTCCCAGGGTTGACAGGCTAGAAAACCCCCCTGGAGGACAGGGAGGCAGCTGCAGCAGTAGCGGCGGCGGCAGCAGCAGGAGCCTTGGATCCCGGTGAAAAGTGACGCCTCTGTTCATCACCTCGACCCACCCACCCCCCTTTGTCAGAGACCTCTCTAAACCCAGAATAAACAGCCTCGGGTCGGGTCGGGCTCGGATCTCTTGGCTTCTTAAGGATCCAGTTGGTATGGGTGCAGTCCAGTCAATGTGGCTGCAAAGTTGACCTAGTACTTCACTTGCCAGCAGCAGCCTTATCATCACATCCCAAGCCCCGGCTCATGCAGTTCAATTCACCCCCAGCTTCGATTTTTTCCATGAAGGCGAACAAGATCTCTTGATTTTCTCCCCGATTGAGACTGTGTAAAGTCTTCCTCTTGCCCAAAAGCCTCTATTAAGAAACCGGTGGGGGAAACACCGTAAACGGCTTGCATCGAAATGATATAGGGCCAAAAGACCGATGCACTTTGTAAGGACACTAAATGTAAACGCCAGTGAATTGAGCTTTGAATAGAGAGGGGGATTTTTGTGTGACCCTGTATTGGATTTTGCAGTTTGGCTCTATTGAACCCACACGGGGCCTCAGCGGTCCCGAAAGGGCAGAGATGACTTTCCAACATGTGGTGGATTACTGTGATGCTTTGTGCCTCTGATTTTTAAGCCTGGATGTTTTTATACGTGCCATATATGCAACAGATCGAATGCAAAAATCCCTTCTTTCAAGAAAACGGCCAGTATACAATAACAAGCCAAAACCATGCATCCATGTGTAGTGTAATTTACTCACGTGTGTAAATGCGTTTTGTACTTTTGTAAGCATAAATAATGTTACCTATAAAATACGTTCCGCACAATGTCCAGGTCCGATTTGGATGCGCAGCACAAGGCGGTTTGGTGCTTTTCATTCTCCTCTTCAGGTGTTATTTCTTTATGTTTTTATGCACATTATTGATTAAAAGTGTTATTCACAAAGTTCACCTGTCGTTCATTTTCCCCCCATACGATTTACAAACTCCATCAAAATGATAAAAACATGTATCTATTCTTACAATTCTCTGAATCTGCAAACACCGTTCATTTTGCGCGTCTTAGTAAAAGTAATTCACCTGTGGTGTCATAATCAATAAAATCCAGCTGATCCATTGCACAAAAAAGCAGCATGGACATAACAGAACAGTAATCTTATATTTGTTAAATGAAAACTGAAAGAAAAGCCCGTATCAGAGTTTTTTTTTTTCCACAGCAGTTCGGTAATGTGCATCTGCAAAACTTGTTTTTTTAAAATGGAAAAAGATTACTTGTGAGTAATTCTGAGTCCAGGCTGTTTGGTGTATAGGAAGCGCTTGTCCATTGTTCTACATGTGCTTTGGCCCTTTGCAGAGAAACCATACAAAAGGATTTTCTGCGCGCATAGACCTATGCGGCCGCCAGGGCTCCGTGTGCGCGTCATTTGCAATGTGGAGACTGTTGATCAACTCACTAATTACACTTCTCTCCTCTCTCCCTCCCTCTCCGTCTCTCTTTTGCTCCCTCCCTCTCCCTCTCTCTCGCTCCCTCTCTCTCTCTCTCTCTCTCTCTCTCTCTCTCATTCGTCCTCTCTCTCTCTCTGTCTCTCTACCCATTCCCAGAGTGCATATCGGGAAATAGACACACAAAGACATGCGCACTCAACTTAATCAGCCATTTTTTTAAACAGGGCTAAAACGATAATAATTAGCAGAATAAAGACATATCGGATTTTCATTTCCTTTCCTTCGTTTCCCGACCCCCGTCCACAAGAGAAACTGCGAGGCAGCCCGTCGACACGTCGTTTCACCGCCACCGGAACCAAAATAAGGGATAGCTCTCTAAACGCTTGACATTTGTGATTTTACTCCCTTTTCCCATTATAAAGTTGGAGGATTATTGTAATTTTCCCTGTTTTTCCACCTTTTTATTGTCTAATTACGCAAACCGCTGGATGTGACTGTTTTATAAACCCAAGAGCAAAGAGAGAAGCGGAGGTGACGGTTTTGGAGGGGGAAGAAAGTAAGTTTTTTTTTTCCTTTCCACCTCTCCCTTTAACTTTTATTGAGTAGTTTGGGGTGTGTGTGTTAAATTTAGGGGTCGGGTATCGATTATCTATCTCGCTGGTGGATCTTTGACATCGGGGTTGTTTGGATAACAGGTGCTGGGTGCTTTTTAGTCCAGAATAAAGGCGGATATCGTGATGTTAGTGCAACTCCGGCGCTTTGGCTACAGTAAAACAAGCGACTGACAGGCTTGGAGGCGTTCTTACGCATGTGTCCGTGCTATTGCAGTACGATCTCACGTCCAGACCTGCCTTTATTTGCAAAGTTTATACGATGTTGTTGAGATTGAGTGCTGGACAGATAGAGCAGATGAATGTTCCACGGTAGATACAGCGAGACAAGACGAGCCTCCTTTGTGGCTTTGCAGTTGCGGATATGCCTTTCCAGTAGTCCGATCCCTCGGACATGTCCGCTTTGAGCTTGTTTCCAGTCGAGGTGTCCGGCTTGCCGTTTCCCCCCCTTCACGTCCCGACTCCTCGCTTTGCTCTGCAGCCATCAGACATTTCATTTGAAGTCATAAATCGGATGCACCGCTGCGCTCAGAGCCAGCTTTTTAACACGTCGGGTTTCATGCACCTTCCAGGCATTCACGGCCGAAGTGACACGATCCCTTCTCTCGTGTGAATAAGTGTATATCTTTCAAATTGCCGGAGTGGGAGCTTTATCAAAGGATGGTTCCAAAAGCAGCATACATTCTGCCGGTCACAGTCCAAACACCTTTACCTGCTGCGCTCAAAAAGTAGTCTGACTTTACCGAGGCGTGGGAGTCTGCGTCGCCCAGGAGGGAGACGGATCGCTGGGCTACTGATAGCACGGAGAGTCCCTGTAGAGCCAACCCACTCCCCGGTCTCTGTAATTTTCTTAAACATCGCACTGTATCCCAAATTCATTCTCCTATTCACATTTATTGAGATTACCATATTTAAATTCCTCCTTCCATTAATAATCAGTGGATTCCATTTCCACACTCGCTCCCCATCCGCGTCGCTGCACTGAGGCTCTAATTTCCTCATATAAAACTGTCCTCCTGTTATTTCCCAGAGATGCTGCTTGCAACATCTTCTTTAAGTTGTCGATTAGTGTTGTTTTGTGCTAATTTCGGGACGGCGGAGTGCAGAGGGGGGATTCTCAGGTGTTTTTGTGTCCTGGTGGCTGTTTTTTTGAGGTAGATAGACTTGGCTCGGATTGGGACGCGACAGTGACAGGGGGGACATCGATCGCACGGGAGGAAAAAAAAAACAAAACATCAGGGCCAAGGGGCCAGTCAGTCTCCAACCCGGGTATGTAACGGTATAGTGAGAGTGTGTGTGTGAGAGAGTGTGTGTGTGTGTGTGTATAGACTGTGTACGCTCCAAGTGAACGGTGCGCCAATGTAGGATAGCCGACCTTTCTACAGGATTGTCTCTATTTATACGCGGCTTTTCCTGCTTTTTTGGGTATGGGTTTCAGCGCGTATTTATCCTCCAAAATAGAGGCTTTTAATTCAGTTTTTCCAACCGCATTATACTTTTAAATTCACTTGGATTATTGAGTGCGTAAAGGTTTTTTTCCTATGCAAAATGTAAGCGTGTATTTTAATCAAAATATGGGATTTTCTGTAGAATCTTACAGAGCAAACGAGGACGGCTCTTATTAGTTCAATAATTAGAAATGATCAATTTACAACTGTAATGATTGTAATAATTATTTTTGTTATTATATAAAGACTTAAGTTGATTTATATTTAAATTTGTCAATTCAATAAATACATTTCCGTTTTCTTATCAGTTAATTGTGAACTTATCTCAGATCAATTTTCCAGATTGATAAACTATGAAACCTGATTTTTATTTGATTTGATTTTTTTGGACATTCTAGATCTTCTGTCTACTCAGATGATTTCATTCCATCTGCATTAAATCCTGTATTTCAAAACAAAAACACGCAGCCTGGGCCTTACAATATAACAACCAAAAATTTAAAAGTGAAATTATAGGACGAGATGATCCTGTCTAATTGCAGTGAATTTCATCAGTTAATGATGGTATTGTCTCACTCTATAATAACAACAATCTCTGTTATTTTTCTTGTCTTGCAAATGAAGGGAATTTTTGAGGTTTGTGCTCGCTGAAGCTCAGGCCCCTTGTTTTTGTTTTTCTGTGCTGGCTGTCTTAGCACTATCAAAGACTGCGTGTGTATATCTCTTCATGTTAGTTAAGCTGCTTGCAACGTTCATTTTACCCGTAGCACTAAAGGGGAGGGATAAAAAAAAATACATATAGTGTGAAAGATGGGCAGACAGCCCTGAGAGGACAATAGCTGTTGGCTTGAAAATGCTTCTTGATTATTAAAAGCTAATGCATTTTCAGCATTGCAGCCTTCATTAAGGGTGCGGATGGAGGGGGGTGAGAGGGATGAGTGGGTACTGGGAGGAGGAGAGGATGGGAAAGAGAGAGAGAGAGGGAGACAGGGGCTGAGTCTGTCCTATAACTCCTGGGTCTAAGACACATGCAGCTAGAAGATTGGCTCGGGCCTCTCCTAGGGGTCGACAATGTGTCATTTCCACCCGGCTAGATTGCCCTCTGCCTATCTGATATTAATGTGCAAATCAATATTTCAGGGATTAAATTTCCCTTCTTCATTTTTTATGGTTTCTACCTCAATAAGTCTCCCGTCTAATAGAGGAGGCTGGATGATTTAGAAGCCTTTGCTGCAGAAAGAGAGAGAAAGAAATAGAGAGGAGCTTTGCAACAAGGCTATCGCTGCATTTTAATGTTCTTCTTCGTGGATCCCCCATAGGCCCTTAGTAAGGAGGGCTATATCGCTGCTTTACAGTGTAAAGACAGCCAATTTGGCTAAAAAGGCAGAAAGGGAAAATATGAGTCCGGTTGAATACTTAAGACGCTGTGGTAATCCGAGTAGTAGGTATTAGTGAAGGGGTGCTTCCCCCCCTCAAAGAGACACACACAGAGCTACAACCAAACCTGCATTACCAGCCGTCATGCTTGAGCGAGCAGTATAGCTTACTACACGCTGGACTGCTATAACAATATAGTTTTTTTTTTCTCTCTCTCTCTCTTCTTTTTCTTCTCCACTTTTCACCTTTTTAGCATAGAAGCCCATCGACATCCATTGGGGAGATTTACTCTCCTGCGTAATAACATCTGGTGTATGTGTGTGATAGAAATGAATCACTCTGACACAATGACCTGCGTATGATTATTGGGGAAGGGAGGAGCGTATTACCATAGTCATAATGCTGCATCTCATTGAGAGTCAACCAAATGAGCTTGGACCCTCTGACTCCCAATAGACATTCATTAAGGGACAGTGCACACAGAGGCGTCTGTCAGCCAATAGGTGTGCGCCTGTGCATGTGTGTTTATTTAATCCTCCTTCCTGTACCATCTGGTGCGTGTGTGCATGCGTGTGTGCGTGCGTGTCCAGTAGCAGCACAGTGTGAATTTCTCTTCACTCAAGCCCCCCAAATCCCCCCCATTCAGCCTCAGCAGCAGAGCAGAGTAGACTGTTTTAACATACCCTTGATAGGTAGAGTGTCAGCGATTGAAAACAAGAAAAGAGAGAGAGAGAAAGAGACAGAGGAAGAGGCACAAAAGAACTCTAATTGTAGCACGACCGCTTGGCTTCCTCCCTGATTCACGGCCATTACGATGTGAAAAGCACAACCGCCTGTCCTCCATTATCAAAACGGCAGGCCTACACACACTCTCACGTCCATGCACGCATACTCACTGGAAGGAATCATGTAGATTTTTTTTTGTCTCAAATAACTGCTGTCGTTCTGGTCACCTGCTCCCTGGAGATTCGGTGCTGATATACCCAGCATTTTCTTCACATGAATGACGGGTGTTTGAATTTGCAAAGTAAAAAAAAAAACAACATTAGTTCTTTATATTTAAGGTTTCCAAGCTGGCGCAGTGTAGTTAGAATGTCAACTGCAGACATGTAACTGGTGTTTTGCATCAATCGCGTCTCACTCTCATCAGCCAAGTTGCCTTTTTTAAACTCTCTCCTTTACACTTCTTTTTAGATTTCTCATTATGCAACAGCTCAAAGCTCGTAGTATTTGATGCAAAGCGCTATTTAACAGTTGAACGTGTGTGTGTGTGAGGGGTGGTGGTCTGCAGTAGTAGTGTCAGGGTCTCTTGGCTCAGGGAGGCCTTTATAGGGGAGAAGCTAAGAAGTTCGCTGCTGCTCAGCATTATGTCTCAAAGAGGGGGGCTTCCTGTGTCAGCCCTGGGGCACCACCACTAACACACAATTTCTCTCTATCACACACACTGAGCGAGACGCGGAGGAGGGTTAAAGACTTGGAACGAGATCAAGCCTCTCCGTAGCTCCCGGGGAGGGTGCTTGTGAATATGCGAGTTTTAGTGTAATTAGCACTTAATTATATTAACATATGCAAATTGTCAGGCGGAGAGCTTGTACTGCCGGTGGGTATCGGCGGAGATACAAGTGACTCTATTGTACCACCACGGCAGAAAAGAGAATAATGGGTGTGTGTAAGGCAACCAGCCAGCAGCCAGCAGCCAGCCAGCCCCCCGTGCTAGCACATAACCAGCTAGCTCATTTAAGTCTCAGGCTGGCCACTTTGCCAAATTTCATTAGTCGCCATGACGACCTCGCTAATTGTGCTGACTAATGTCCCTTGTCCCTGACCTGTCGTCAGTTGGGATGGGTGTGCATCCTTCCCCTCCCCAAAACATGGGAGGGTTGTAGAGAGTGAGAGAGAGCCCCGACTGTCCAGATTAAACCAGCTCACAATGACTCCTATTTACACACGTTCCGCTTGTACGAGCATTTGCATATTCAAAAATACTCTGCCGTCTTTCCTTGTCTGCTCAGTGTGTGCGTTTGCATGTGCACTCGTGCACAGACAAGGTTGTGCGCATGTGGAAGCAGTGTGTCGGAGGGAACAACAACAGTTCATCTGTGTGTTGTATGTGTCATTCTCTGTCTGTCACATGTGCAACACACACAGTGTCTGTGAAGCAGGACTGGGACTGCGGGCCTGGTATGGGCCTGTGTAGCTACACAGCTGAATTTGTTTTTGATTATTGTACAAGACCGAGATTCTGGCAAAGAAAAACTTGGGCCAAAACAACACGGACAAGGAGTAGTGCGAGTGAAACTTTCAGCCCTTCTTTTCATCCCGTCTAAACGTCTAATCACAACTTATTAATAGAGACCCCCAATCAAGCAGCAGGACTTTCTTTTTTAGGGGGGAGGGTGGCCAAACATTTAACGTTCTGTGCTTCCCGATAGCCAAAGGTGGCTAGAGATTGGGCCTAGTTGGTGCTACTAGTACTTGCATGCTAATCCTGTTTTTTGACAGGAACGTAAACTGATATAATTGCTTTTCAGAGGCAGGAACGGCGGTTTATACAAGTGTGAAAGCACGGGAAAGGGGATTAGCATTATTTTGCATAATGCTGGGCAGGCGCTGAATGGGGCATTGAACGCTTGACTGGGTGACAGAGATGAAAGAGAGATGAAATGCTCTACCCCTCTTTTCTCTCTCCCTCCCTCTCTTTCCTCGCTCCCTCTGCTCCAGTCCCTGTGTCTCAGGCTGCTACCGGTAGAGGACTGTGTTTGCTGGAGAGGACCCCGGAAACAGCAGGCCCATGTTTTTGGGGTGTTTGTTTGGAAGCCAACAGATGGAAGCTGTCATGTGAAGCAATATGTATGATAATAGAGTAACTGTGAAGACTGGTAAACTCCCTAAGCCTCCATGTATATACTAAACTGCATCCCTAAAGCACTGGAGTGTACAATTATGTAGTGGATGGATGTGGCTCAGGTAGCATTTACATGGAAGGAAGGGAGCGGCTTTCGTGGATCAAATCAAACTACACTGCTCTTACGGTTTCCTTTATTGAGATGTTTGCTAAGGATTTGATCGGATATCATCTGGGCAGAGGCAACTGTGAAATTGCAAGGCAGGTGTGTTTTGTGTGAATGCCTGCATGTGTGTGAGCTGCGGTGGCAGGGGCAGGAGGGAGCTGGAGGGTGGTGACGCAGCTTAAAATTGCCACCGTGACTTCCATATGACCCATCTCGACTTTGTAAGTAATTTATGATCAACCGTCATCATTGCTATTGCATCTGGCCTATGGAAATGATCCCGGGTCGAGGGAGGGGCGTGAGGTTGGGTGGTGGAGAACATGAACGGCACAAAGGCCGGTGTGGCCTGTTTTTGTTGTCTCTCATTGGACAGGATCCTCTTTCTTTGACCTTTTGCACGCCTTCCCTCGCCTTTCATATGCTAATTCTGGCCAGACCCGAGGAGGAAACGTGCTGGAGCTGAGTGGAGGAGGACAAAGACTCCCTCTCTCTTTCTCTGCCTCCTTTCCACGCTATATCTCCTCTTTTCTTGCCTCTTCCCCTCTCAAGCAACTTGACAGACTTTGGCATGAAAGGAAGTGAGTGCTTAGTGGATGGGAAAGGTGGGGATGGCATTCTCACTGTGACCCGCACCACCTGTGAGGATCAAGTGTGCTGCAGTGATCCTCGGTTATGTGTGTGTGGAGTTTTATTTTGAGTGGCCCTTGTAGTGTGTATTGCGGATCAGTGATCGTTTGAGCCACGCCGCCGGTAGTGTTATAGCACAGGCCGAGTCAGTTGAGTAGTGATTTGTTGCTTTTCCAGTGAAGCTAGTCGAGTTGTCATACAGAGTCTATATTTCTCCCTCTCTCTCAGCACTGCCAACTCTATCTTCTTACAACCAGTAAAAGTACTGTCTCTGGCGGGGTAAAAGGATACTAATATAGTTACTACAATCCTCCCCTAACATAATACTCCAGTGCACCACTGTTGAGCATGACGTGGTTTCAAGGCTCTTTTGGCTCTGTTATGGGAAGGGGGCATGTTATCTGTAGGAAATGTAATTTTTGTCCTCATTGAAATCGTTCATTATTGAGCGCGGTTATCTAAATGTTTTTGTTGCTGTTGGTCCAGCGCCAGTCAGGATTGCGTTACCCTCTCTCTCTCTCCCTCTCTCTCTCTTTCTTTCCCTCTCTCTCATGTCTCTGTGTCTGTTTCTCTCGCTCTCTCTCTCTCATCTCGCCAAGCCTTCATCAGTCTCTTAAGGGAAAATAGAAAGAGGGGGATTTTTCTCTTCCCTCCGTGCGCCGTCCCGTTCTCAGGCTCTCCTGCCTATTTTGCATCAGCCATCTCGTACAGGATATTAGCCATGGAAAAACATGGGTCTGGGTATTTCATTTAGAATAATATGTTTATTCTTTTCATTTCAAAGTGGAAGTGGGGGGATTTCATGGGGTGGGGAAAGAACAATCGGGGCCGTGTGTTCGAGTACTCTTTCTGTTTGATCTGAGGTCCTGTGGGCCCTGGGGTGGCTGGGATTCTCAGGTTTAGGTCAAATAAAACGGGGTGGTGAAAAAAAAAAAGAGGCCTCTCTCTTTCGCTCATATTGTACCGCTGATTGCTTTCTCCAAAGCTCTGTTGTTGTGTTTGTCTCGTGTTCTCTGTTGCTTTCTGTCTCATCTGTCATTTGCATCTCTGGATGTTCTCTCTTTTTTCTGTTGACAGGCCTGGCAGTCAGGTGGGGAGGGGAGCTAATAGCAAACACTGATTGGGCAATTTGAATGCAAAGAGAAACTCCCTCCTTACTGATATTTCTAAATATTGCTGTGTATTTCTCATTTTATTTCTACACGTCGTTTGTAGACTTGACGCCGCTGTTACCTTTCAGGTTGTGACATTGTGTGTCCTCTGTACGCCTTGATGCAGTCATTGTGAAGGACACTTACTCAGCCCTTCAGGTCCATGTGAGTGCCTCAAAGTCCTCATCTTATATATTCAACAAAGCATTCAGTAGCCTTTTATTTTAGAAAGTTTGTCCCTCTTGTACTTACCAACAAAATAGCGCACAGCACAAAAGGTTATATGCCGCATTTTATCGATTGCTCTCAAAAGTATTTTTTTAAAAACTGCAAAAGGTAGCGAGATTAAAAAAACAAAACCAGAAAAGAAGATATGCGCAACTACTTCATCGAAGCAGAAGTTAAACAGCAAGCTCTTGACTTAAGAGGAAACAAAGCTGATGAATGACTAAGTTTCTCCAGGTTTGAGAAAAGACACACCACAATAGCACAAGACATCTCATGACAAATGATACATTCTTTTCCTCATTGGCCAAAGACAAAGGCGAGGATTGAAAAGGCAGAGAGCGTAGTCACAAGACGTACGCACATTAATAGACCTTCAGGAAAGACGGAGAAATAGAGAGTGATACTGTATCCATAGAAAAAAATTAAAATGCTGCATTGCAGATGATGGCGACAGTTTTTTTTTCCACAAGGATGTATGCATCCAATCACCTTTACTTTCTTCTCGATTCATGCGTATGGTTTGTATGCGTGTCAGCATCTGCATGTGCTTGTGTGTGCATGTTTATTGCAGGTATGTGACATGATTGGCATGTGGTATTCCTGAAGGCAACAGCATGTGGATATTAAGGCCATTGGCAAGGCTAGTCAGGGAATAAGTGGCTAATTAATTATGTATGACTTGTCGTCTTAAACCAACAGTGTAATGAGAGATGAATGAATTTGTCAAAGATTTTGACTTGAATTGCATGGAAATTATTATTGTTATTACTATTATTATTGTTATTGTGACATTCCTTTTACCTAATGAAATATTGTACAGAAATCTTAGAGATGTGTTGGAAAAAGTAAATTTGACATTATAAGACGGCTATAAAAGTACCTGCAAAACAGTTTGTTTTTAAAGTATGCTCCCTAACAGAAATATAAAACTAATACTTCCCTTCATCTCAAGGTGTTAAAACACTCAACCACGCAGCCATATTAAATATGAATAGTTGTGCCTCATTTTGTAACTGCACAATTATATGAAAAGTGGTAAAAAGAAGAAAAAAACAGATTGGAGATCTTTTCTTTTCCAGTGTAGGTCTCAGTCTGATCTAATGCAGGCGAGCAAGCATGTGTCTCCACAACTCCCAGAGGAGACTTCAGCCAACACTGTCCTTCTCAAACCCTACCTCTTTTTCTGGCCTGGCACCAGCTGTGGAATCATCTTTAATTATTTGCTTTTAAAAAGAAAAAAAAAAATAAGACTCCTCTTTTTTTTTTTCTTGTGACAGTAAAGAAGAAGAGCAGAGCAGGCGCTGGAATGCTCTTGTATATGAAATTGTAGGTATTAACAGGGCTAGTTTTGTCAGCGGTTTCACTGATGTATCAGCTCTCTGCACCTAGACTAAATAAAGTGGGGAGTTTTGCCTTGTTTCATCCCGGCTTAGATGAGGAGATATAGGAACGCTTTGGGGGAACAGCTAAAAAAGCAAAGTATGCCGAAGAATGGACCTTTTTTTAAACACAATACCTAAACAAGTGTCACAATGTGCTGATGGATGGTCTCGTGGTCTGTTTGGCTTGTTGAAGACACTCACACTTTTGGAATATTGTTAAATGAAAGGCAGGGCTTCTCGTAAATATGACAGCGTTAAGTGATTCCTTGCCCTTTTCAGGATGTACGCGTGGTTTTAAAAACAAGATATCTGTTTGAATGAGGCTTTGCTCTGAGGTAAGCACAATCTGCGTGTGCATGTGTGTGTTAAAGAGAGAGTGAAAAAACAGAGATATTGCTGACTGTGGTCTTCAGTTGCCTCAACATTGACCTCCACGGTCCCCTGGTTGTCACATAAAGGGCAAAGGAATGCGTTTACACACATACAAAGACAAACAAGAAGACACACACAGAGAGAAACAAACTCTCAATTTTGATGTCACATGTTAGATTTAAATATGTAATTGTGTCATCTATATCTAATAGAGGTTATTTCCTGCAGCGAACAGTAAGGTAATGGGTCCATTTCATCTCGGTTCCCTCTCAGCAGGCTGGACCTAGATTTGCATGACATGGTGTTTATTTGATAAAGGAATATTGCTGCGTTAATCTAAAACCATGCTAATTACATCTGACAGTTGTTTGTTTGTAGTGAAATCCAATTAAAATGTACACTTTTCAACTCCATTGCTCTTTTTTTGTCCCTCTCCTCCCCCCATTCTCTTTCTTCCCTCCCACAGTAACCAGAAAAAGAGCCTATGATGGCATAAATAACAACTGTGCTTTCCTTGTGGTTTTTGTGAGAAGAGGGCAAACTCACAACAGCTGTCAGAAAAAGGGGGTTTGTTTAAAAAGCAAATGGCTTTGGTCTAAAGTTCATTTGGAGACCTCTCTAATTAAATAGAGAGCCGAAAGCTTAAGTTAATTAGTAATTCCCTGGGTTCAGAAATTAGACCTGTCACGAGTATTCAAGCTCTTGGAAAGCCAAAAGGTATGTGTGTATTGTGTGTTTTTCCACGAATCCCTTATGCCTGCGCCCATCTCCGCACACAAGTGTATCTAAATGTGTGTTCATTTCTGCTTTTTCTAATGCAAGGCAAGCACATTTTTTTGCCTGTTGAAATGTTCAAGACATTAATGGTCTTTTTGTGGCGTGTCAGAGAAGTGCTCAGGAGATGTTTAAGTGAGGGGCACATAGCTTGTGGCGTCAGTCAGGATACCTGCCCTATGATTATGTTTATGAAGATAATAACAGGGCTAGGGTCCCGCCGAGTGCCGTCTTTAGAAAACAGTGGGGGTTTGAACTTTAAACTTTATTGTTACCCCTGGAAAAGAACTGGAAGATTTGGTCGCCATGTATGAGAAATGTCTGCAATTAGCAAGGTGTCTATGTCTCCCTACAACAAACTGTAAAAGCAGATCTTCTCTTCTCTTCTCTTCTCTTCTCTTCTCTTCTCTTCTCTCTTCTCTTCTCTTCTCTTCTCTTCTCTTCTCTTCTCTTCTCTTCTCTTCTCTTCTCTTCTCTTCTCTTCTCTTCTCTTCTCTTCTCTTCTCTTCTGGTTTTCAAGTATAATTGGACAGATAAGCACAGGTTAAATAAACATAAATCAGCTGACTGTGACACTGAAGAGACAAGATGTCCCTACCTGTTCAGACCGTAACAGAGTTTGGGCGTTTGAGACAGCCAGCAAACATACGGCTGCGGTTAAAGAAAAACACTGACTTGTACTATGTACCATCCTCGATCTAATTGTACTGCCAGCATGTTTTTGGTCACTTGATAATACTCTTTCACCAAATAGGGCAACATATGTGACATTTTTCCTTTCCTAAAATGGAATAAACTTTTGGCAACAAGTAGCTGGAGTTGCTACATTAGTTTGTAATGCTTAATAATAGGTTTCAAAGTATCAGCGAGACCCGCTGCTCTTATGAAACAGATTTCAGCGCTGTGAAAGGACTTCATGTTTTTCCTTTGGCGCTGCCGTGCCAAGTACTTAAAGAATAAGTCATATATGTGCTATTTTGAGTCCTAAAACAAGTTACACATACATGCGTTGTTTCGCAAGCGTCACACTTATCATAGCATAAAATAAGCAGAGAATCTGAGGCTCATGGTAGTTGATACAGTATAACCAGTCGTTTATATTTGCCAGGTGGATACGAAATGCCTGCGTCAGAGACTGCTCTCAGTGTCTGTCTGTGAGTGTGTGCTATCCTTGACTGACGTGGACAGTGTTTGCTTAACCTCTTCTGCGCTGCACTACCCCGGCCTTGTCAGTTTAAGTGTGTGTGTGTGTGTGTGTGTGGGAGAGAGAGAGTGAGAGAGTCCAGCAATGGCAGCTTTCATTTTTCATGTTCCCAGCAGTATTTTTTCTAAACAAACCTGCTGAGAGGCAGAGTGAGAGATACAGAGGGGTCTGAATCAACACAAATGAGTGATATTTGTAATTTTTTTTTCCAGGGCTAGTGTATAATTGTGTGTATCTACACACCCCATGAGAAAACATGTATTTTAGAGAATTTTTTTTCAGGCTTTGTATTTAGCAGGATTATTAATTTCACTTGGCAAATAATCCCACCCTGCCACCCCCTTCAACTTCCCGTGTTATTGCAGAGAGGAGGTGTGTGTGCGGGTATGGTCTCATGCTTTTGCCTCATCCAAAAGATAAGGCTGTGATTTATGTAACAGCTAAGCCCTTTCATATTGTGTATGTTGTACCTTACAAGAGCATGATGAGCAGGCTAGATTAATATTTATTTAGCACAGGCAAATCAAGGATTAAGCAGTCATCATTTTAGCGCTAATCCATGTCTCTGGTGAGATGCAGAGACAAAGCGAGGCAGATTACTAAACACATAACGCCACAAACCAACAATTAGTTGGTGACTTGCTTTCCTCAGCTGTGCAGAAATAGAGGGTGACAGGAGATGCACAAACACACACATGTTGTTTTCTGCCCAATCATCTCTTTTTTTCTTTATCTATTGTAGGCACAGTTTGCCTGCCTCTGCCTGACTTTAACTTCTCATTCTCACCCTTCCTCTCTCTTCAAAAGAATCCCTCATTGAAATTAGCAGTGGTTTGTCTGATTCACTCATCTGACGTAAATGTGTCTCATGATCTTTCCACTGTCCGAACACACATGCACACACCCACACACTCAGATACACACACACACACACACACACACACACACACACAGACCGACACACATGCATGAGCAATGAATACTTCTTTCTTAGCTCCGACCACGTGGGAGAGGGACAGTTTGCTTAAAGTGTGAGTCTGTGTGTGAGTGTGTATGTGTGTGTGTTATGAATTACTTTGGAGTCTGTAAATAAAATTACATTCTTTGCTAATTGAGTTAAACTGCTTCTTCTGGAGATGTGGCAAAAAAAAAAAGAAGATGAAAGCTCCCTGTGTATTTTTTTGTGTTTGTATGTTGCAAGTCGGAGTGCGTAGGGCGGTAATCTAGTTTGGGCTTAGCACTTTCAGGTGGTAACCAACGGGGACACTGTGTGTTTGCTGGCACTGTCCTCAAGCTTAAGCTTATGCAAAGCGCCAAACTTAGCCTTGCAAAACAGACAATCAAGAGTCGGACTTGTGAGTGTGTGTGTGTGTGTGTGTGTGTGTGTGTGTGTGTGTGTGTGTGTGTGTGTGTGTGTGTGTGTGTGTGTGTGTGTGTGTGTGACTGCATTTGTCTGTGTGCGTGTTGTCTGTAGGGGGGCAACTCTCACATAAGGAGCAACAACAAGGAACAGCGAAGGGGCCAAAAAAGAGCATTGGAGAGCTGCTGCTGTGCGGTGGGGGGCGGTATGGGAGGGTGATGGTGGTGGTGGTGGTGATGGTGGTGGGGGGGAGTCCGAACCAGATGTGTGGGGTGATTGAGAGAAAATAAAAAGGAGAGTGATAAATAAAAAGAATGAACAGACGAGTCGTGCTGCGATGGAGAAAGACGGGGAGAAGCAAAGAGAGAGAGAGAGAGAGAGAGAGAGAATGCCATCCTCAGTTCCCCTTTGCCCTCCTTCCTCTCTCTCACCCGGCCACTGAATGTTAATGGCTTTTCTGCCTCGTTCCCCCCCCCCCTGCACGCACACACATATATCCCTCCCCATGGACACTGGCGCATTGTTTGCGGCAGTGCTTCTATTCTTTCAAACTTAATTACCTTCTTGCCTTTTGTGGCGTCAGGGGCTGGAAGTTTTGCTCCTTGGCAGTGGAGGTCGTCACACATTCTTCTGCGGTGCATTCCCTTAATCTGGGGGGTGGGGGGTGGGGGGGTGGGGGGCGAAGGTGGAGGGGTTTTGGGGGTGGTGTGTGGGGGGGAAGAGAGAGGAAGAGGAGTCGAAAGTGTGGAGCTTCAACCAGTGTGCACTTCTAAGGTGGTTCTAGTACCCCTCTGCGCACGTGTATGCACGCGTGCACAGTCATAATAGTCAGGACATAGGCTGCCCTTTGTTTGTGCGGTTCATTTCCAATCAACCCTAATTAACTAGAGAGTGTTTCCAGATTGCCGGCAAAAGAAAAATCCCCACTTTTTTTTTCACTCCCCTCAGTCTTTGCTGGTTTGAGTTCGAGGAAGGGGAGAAGAAAAAACATTGAGGCATTAGCTATGTAGATTGGCTTTGCCTTTGATGCTGGAAAATCTTTAGCAAGGGCAGTAAGTGGTGACTGCGACCCAGCAGTGTCTGACTGTTTATTTTCATGTTTCAGTTTGAGTTTAGTCTGAAATATTGCCTCTTCAAAGGCGTGAGGCTTGTGCATATATTTAGACTGGACTGTGTAAGCCCAAAGTCCATTTGTAAGAATGTTAAATCCAGTCAAAGTTGTCTTTAATCCATTAAACTTTGTCTCTATGAAGCTGTACAAGCAGCAGATAAATGCTGACACCGACCCAGGAAACACATGCTGCACGAGTATCATAACGAAAAAACTTCTTAACAGAAATAAATGTAACTGGGCTCTGGACTGGATGGGAAAGTCTTAGGAGTGGTTTGCTCTGAGCAGTGACTGGAAGACACGAGAATTGTTTTCACCTCATTCTGTTTGAACTTAGGACTGAGGCTGGTGTAATCTGACCCAAAATCAGATTTTAGAACCCATCCGTGGCTTGTTGCTGCAAGAAAGCAAAAACAGACAAACATGGCCTCTGGGTTCACTATTTGTCCTCACCTGGTCAACAAGTTTGTTTTTGCATCCGGTGCTATGCTATTTTTGTTTCCTATAGTGCTCTCATCTCATATGTTGCTGTTTTTTTTTTCCAGTGTTATGAAGATTTTTTTTTCTCTAACAATGAAATATCAGGTACAGGCCTGAGGGGAGTTGGGTGTAATGTTACCTGAGCAACCAATGAGACCAATTTACTTGTCATCAACCTGAGGGATAGAACCTGCATACCTGCTCTAGGAAAAGAAAGAAAGACCACTTCCGTCTTCTACATTTCTCCCTATTATCCTCCTCGTGCCCCCTCCAAACTGTCTCTCCCGTCTTTTTCCTTCTACAGTCCAAGATCATTGATCATGTGGGGCATAATTTTGATTTTGATTTGCTAAAAGGCATTTTTTGCAGAATAGGTAATTTGTCGAACAAGATTCCTGTGCTAAATGGAGTGGCTGCTTTAGGTGTCTGGGCCGTGCCTTGCAATAATGATAAGGTGTCTTTTGGTAATGAAGGCCTTTGCTCACCAGGGAGACACGGGGAAGAGGACAGGCGGACAGAAACTGGGTGTGGGGTGCATTGGGAAGCTCTGCTGCATCTAGTGTCTAATATTACACCTCCAGGCAACAAACAAGGGCTGCATGAAAACCCTTTGTGAGGCTAAGAAGTAAAGAAGACAAAAAAACAGTTGGTCACGCAAAAGCCCTCCCTTCCTCATCCTTTTGCAATTTTCTCCCTCTGTCCTTTCTTTTAAGACTTTAAACAGAGAGCATTAGCCCCTCTTGTGTGATTGTGTGCATATGTGCGCATGTGTTTGTGCATGCATGCATCAGCGCTCTTTGATGGCAGGCGAAGCTCCTCTTGCATTGTGAAGAAGGAGATAATTCCCCTCCTTCATCCACTTCGTTTTTCATCCCTCCGTTTCTGCATGGCAACAAATAAACAGGTCTAATTAGACCAGAGTAGGCCTATTCATGGCACTGACAGTGGGAGATGGATGCAGGAGCTTTCACAGCGTCCTTCCCCTTTGTCTTTGGCTAACGCTTGGTGACATTTTGATAGAAGATTTGGTGTTAGACTGAGGGGCCACATGCCGGGAGAGAAACGACCTTGCTGGCGACCTCAAGGAACGGACACATAACCGTAGTTTCACGCTGCTTCTGACTTTGTTGTTTGACTTTGCAATATCTCAAGGGTCACCTTAAAGATCCCATCTGGATTTTACCAGTCATTAGGTGTGTGCACGTGTCCCCAAACAGTTTGACAAGAAGAGAGAAAATAACCATTGTAGAACTTCACATCGCAAAGCGCAGATCCGCCTAATTCCAGTGTTTACAAATGCTGTAAATATGCACCTCAGTATTAACGGCACTGTCTGCCACTGCATTAAAATGTCCGACAGTTGGAGACGAAGAATTTGAACCAAACTGATCCCCATGTAAACAAAGACGGCAGTGTGGCGACACTGCAATTACAGGTTTGTCATTTTACAGGCTGAAACTGCAGCTAATGCGTGATAGTCTGACAGGAGGACAAAAATAGGAGGAGACTCTGAACTGTGGACGCGTTGTAACACTTCATGTAATATCAGCACATTTATTACAACTGAATAAGTCTAAAAGCTGACAGTGGGCCCTAAAAATTGTACTTTATGCCTTTGTGGTAGTCTACATGCAGCACATTTGCATTTGTAGTATACTCTAACGATGATCTGTCCACTTTCTAAGGTCTGTAAGATACAAAATCCAACTTTCTTATGAACTGGAGGCATGTTAAGAATAATCCAAGCCTGACAGAAAGCAGAAAAGTTGTAAAGAAGTGGGAAAAAAATGGAGAAATCCCCTCCTTCAGACTGCCTCTCTGTCTCTCAGGGAGCTACTGAAAAGCAGATGGAAGGATGGGGAGAGAGCACAAGGGAGGGGGGGAGAAAAACAATAGGCCAAGGAGTCTCTTAGCCCTTTTCACCCATCAGAACTAGCAGTGTCCAAAGCAGGCATTCCTGGGCTATTATTTGCCTCTCACTGGATCTGATCTGCCACTTTAATTACCTTAGTGTATGTGTGTGTGTTTGTGTTGCTGTGTGTGTGTGTCAGCCTGTGTCCATGTGCATATGTGTGAAAGCAAGGGGACATGCTTAATTAAAAAACAGAGGTAGGAGCGGCTCAGGCCACCTCTTTTGTTCTTCTGTTAAAGGAAGGGAACTGTTTCTGCAGTGTGGAAAAACCTGAGCTTCATTGTTCGTTTCGCTCTCTCTATGTATCTGTCCGTCTATCACTCTCTCACAAATGAAAGTAGTTTGGTTGGTTAGCAGAGCAAAGGAAGCCAGTGGGGGAGAGAAAGAGGAATGTTTCTTTGCTGGTAGTAATATGATCTGCCTTAAAAGAAACGGTAGTGGGCACTTCTGCTGGGAAAGGTGTGAAATGTTGGGGATGAAGCACAGCAAAAAAGAAGCAACGACAGAGCTGATTACATGTTATTATATAGATCTGTGGACTGTAACAAAATGTTACTTTGGGTTCAGAAAGGTAGAAGAGGAAAATATTGGATTTGCTTGACAGCGAGACCAGACATCTCATTACTTCTCTGTCCAGCTATGCTAAATTAACACGTGCTGAATGGAGCACGATAGCGTCAGATGCTTACACCAGGCTGTATTGCACCACATTGCTTTTTTCATAAGAGAGCGTTGGCTCAATTAAGAGTTAGGACTTTAGCATTCTACTGAAGATTTGTTGTAGAGCAGAAGACGGCTTCCTTTTTGAGCCCCCACATAGGGCTAAATTATTGAGAGGCACTGATCATCAGTGCACTCACAGAAACTCAACCAACATACTACGACCAAACAAGCAATTTCATGCTTATGTTCACTTTCGCTGTTTGTATTTTTTTAAATTTATGTGGTTTAAAAAGGCTCATTTAACTCTGGCGTGCATGTTTTTACATTAAAGAATAAGCTTAAAAGCTAGAAAAGACTACATCCAACATTAAGCTTTAGTCACATCGTGTTATTTTGTCGGTGTTCCTGCAAAATTAATGGCTTCAATTAGAATAAGAGCTAACAAAATAATGGGCAGTTATGTTATTGTTGGCAGGCAGCACACATGTAAACATCTGCTAACCTGTTAGCATTAGGGGTGATATGTCAGTGCCAAGTGCTTAACACATTGGCTTATCCATAAGACATAATTCCATACTTAAAGAGATGCATAATTCATAAACCACAGTGTTTTATGTCCGAGCTACAATTCAAAGAGGTTGCTCCCCAATGAAATAAGCAGTGAAATGACACCACTGACAAGTAGTAAATCCTGTCGTATGTGTCGCATTAGCTCTCAAACCCACTGCTTCTGAACAGCTTTACCCTCAATCACATTTAACACAAGCCTTTGGAAGACGGACACTGGCGGGAAAATAAAAAAAATTGCAAATGTACATTGTGTACACCGTGTTGTTTTGGCACTAGGTGAGCGTAATGGATGATTTATGGTAAAAAGCCGGATGAGCTGTAATTCGAGTGAATGTAGAAAAGCCTTTATTTTACATAATTGTTTCCCCGCTTCCAACTTGATTTTGTTTCATACTTTTGTCACACATGCAGTGTAGCTAAGTCTAAAATGAAGCCATGAATTAGTAGAAGCCGGCGCCGTGTGTGTCTCTGTGTAAATACCATGGATTTTTGTGGTGTGACACACGTTTGCTCTGTTTCATCTCCTTGCTTGTTTAGAATATGCAGTGCTAATTGCTGCTAATGTTTTTGAAATTACAGTGCGAGTGAACATGCAGACAGGTGTGCAGAGGGCTGCGTGTTGTAGAAAATTATAGCTGTTATCTCCAAGATCTGTGCCTTAGGCTAAAAGACACAAAAAAAAAAAAAAACCAAGACTTTAAAAATCTTTTTGAAGCAACAGTTGGGTGGGGATGCTATAGATGTGTATTGTGATTGGACACAAATGTATACAGGTATACTGCGACTTTAGAGTAAATAAAAGGGCATTTTCAAATACTTCCAAAATTTAAAAACGAAACAAACCACACAAAAATGATTTGTATGTAAAATATTTGCTCTGTCACTAAAATGTATCCTGTCTGATTGTAAATACCTATGAGATGCTTTTATTATGTACATAGACACATCCGCCTACTGCCTTTTGCCACATCCCTGCTGAACTGATGAGCACAGAAATTCATTTTCTGCTCCTTGTGAGTTTTTTTCTTTAATCTCACAAATAGAGAAACACAAAGTGAGACACAGAGAGAGAAAACATAATTTCTCTCTTTTAATCTATCACTAGTCCCCATGGAATCATCTCTGGGATATGTCAGATTAGACCTGATTATAGCGCGTGCACACACATGCACCCGCAAACACACTCACACACATGTTTGATTTCATTCCTCACGCTTTTACTGTCTCTCTCACTGGCTTTGTTTAGCCCTGGATTGTTGCGGATTAATCCTCTAATTGCTTTGTAGCTTTGTTGTGAGGGAGAGGCGGTGTAGAAAAAGAGAGGGAGAATTAAGCAGCAGGTGGATTGGGTTAAAGGTTAACATGGCTCTTTAAAGCTTTCTTTTAATGCCAGCTCATTTACACGCAAGTATCTGAAAGGAGCTGGTACTGTATCAAGCGAAAAGACACTGGCATGCACAACTAGTTCTCATTTGTTGCATTTAGCTGAGCAAGAAAGTAGTTTCTTTCAAGTACCAATGGAGCTTCAGTTCTCAAGCTGTTTTTCGTTTTTTTTTTCCTCAGTTGTTTTTTCTGCTTCTCTTTAGGTAGTAAGAAATTACAGCGATGATTACAGCATGAAATAACTGTGCCGTGTTATGTGTGTTTATGGGCTCAGGAGGCTTTTTTTCCCCTGCATTGTGTGTATGTTTGTGGGAGCGTTTGCATTTGTGCCTTGTTGTGAAAAGCCAAGAGATTGAAGTAGTGAGGGGTTGAGAGATGGGCAGCCACCCAGGATTGATAGCATCTCACTGGTATTCCAAACATCATTCCTCATGGAAGCTTGCTCTTTCTGTCTCTCTCTCTATATTCATCTCCTTTTTTCTTTCCTGTGTTACATTAAACAACAAAGTATTATTATGGATGTAAATATTTTTATTTCATAATTAATTTTTATGTCTAGTCAGTTTTTTCCACCAGTTACTGTCCTGCCTTTCCATAAGGTACAAGTACATTCACATGCTTAGTTGTATTTACACTGTTCTGCACGAAGAGTGTAAATCATACCTTCAGGGTATAAATAGGCTAATAGGTACTGCCCAGTTAACAGGTTTTGACTGGTAATAACATGCAGAGATTGGCATAGCTAATGACTGAAGACATCCCTCCATACAGTTTTACTATTTAAGAACAACTTTAAAGTGCAAGTTTAATTGATTATCACCATTGTTTATTAGTTGTTTTGTTCACATCTGTGCTAGCCTGTTTATGAGACAGCTGGGATATACCTATAAACTTTCCTATAGCCTACTGCCACGAGAGCTGCTTTGTGCATTCCCCCTTTTTCCAACCTCTAGTCCCACAGGTCAATAAGAAACAAAACCTTTATTCAAACAAGTGCAGATTTTATCAAAAATGCAAGTGGGAGCAGTTAGTACTAGATATCTCAAGTTCTCAAAAGCTATCACAGTGGTAGCTGCTTTTATTTTTCTTGTGATGCATAAAGCATTTAGCAAGCATTTGGATTGGAGTCATTATGCAGAAGGGAAAGTATACCTAATTACAGGTTGATCTGACTAGGATATTCTTTTCTATCCGACTATAATTCACACTGCGCAAGGGGCAGAGAAATTACCAACATGCCCCCCTATGAAATAACTGAGCAGAGCTTATGATATTAAAACCTCCTTTAGAAATCCACCTCATCCAAATGAGGCTTACAGCAACACAATTAGTACCAGGGTTAAATGTAGGTTGAGAGTACCTTGGAATTAATTAGAATATAGTCAGTAGTGTTTAAGAATTATAATTGCTGCAAAGTGTGATGTTAAATAGCATTTACTAAATCTCAGTTGTCCTTTGTTTATTTCTTTCTCTCCCTAACTCAGGTCCCTGTTGGGCTGGATGAGATGAGATCCCTATGTAGTGGTCGTCATGGCAACTTGTGACTCTCCCCCTATGGTGTCGTCACGGCAGCAGGAACATGGTGGCCAGAGGCTGGATACTGCTGCTGAGGACAACTCCGTCATCGCCATGGAGACCAGTGTCGCCAACAGCAACAATGCCAACAACAACCAGTCGTCGCCTGCCGCCATTGGAGACCCGGAGAATGGCCTTGGAGAGCCCGTTCTGAGCCCGCTGAGGTCCACTACTACCCCCACCACTGTCAGTGCAACTACCGACCCTGTAACTGAACAGAGTCGGAGAGAAAGCTTTACTACCGGTAACAAAGGGAGTGTTACCGGAACTTTACCAGGAGTAGGAGGAGGAGCAGCTTTGGGTTCGGACTGTTCTGCCCCTGCCACATCCCCTGTGGCACCGGCAAAAGAGATCCCCTGCAACGAATGTTCTAGTTCCTTCTCCAGTTTACAAAAGTACATGGAGCACCACTGCCCCAGTGCCCGCCTGCCTGCCGCTGGAGGTCATGAAGAGGGTGATGAGGTTGAAGGGATGATAGGGGACGAGAGTGAAGATGAAGGAGATCGTGAGGTGGGTGCTGCAGAAGTGGGGGAAATGAACAGTGAGATAGAAGAGGATAGTGATGTGGAGAACCTGTGCAGCGAGATCATCTACCAGCCCGATGGCTCCGCCTTCATCCTGGAGGACTCCAAAGAGCAGCGTGGCAACCAGGGGGGGCTCTCTGCGGCTCTCCAATTCAGGGGCCTGCTGTCCCCCCAGACCTTCCCCAACGCCCAGGCCAGCGGTGGTCAGAGTGGCCTGAGCCCAGGGGGGGAACGGTTGGAGCAGCCCGCTGCACCCATGTCCTTCTACCCCCAGATCATCAACACCTTCCACATCGCCTCATCCCTTGGGAGTAAATCCCTAGCGGCCGACCACCCCTCCTTCCCAAATACCTCAGCTGGAGGGCTGGCGGGCGCTGGTCCTGTGTTGCACAGTTTCCGTGTCTATGACCTCCGCCACAAGAATGACAAAGACTATCTGACGGCGGATGGTGCAGCCAAAAACTCCTGTGTGTCCAAAGATGTCCCCAACAATGTGGACTTGTCCAAGTTTGAGGGCTGCGTGGCCGATGGGCGGCGGAAGCCTGTGCTGATGTGTTTCCTGTGCAAGCTGTCTTTTGGCTACAGCCGTTCCTTCGTGACACATGCTGTCCATGACCACCGTATGACCCTGAATGAGCAGGAGCAGAAGCAGCTGAGCAACAAGCACATCTCTGCCATCATCCAGGGCATCGGCAAGGACAAAGAACCTCTTATAAGCTTTCTGGAACCAAAAAAACCCCAAAACTCTGTGCTACCCCACTTTCCCTCACCTGCCAACTTCTTAGGGCCAGACACGGGGCTCCGCGGCTTGTGGAATGCTTTCCACAGTAGTGGGGAGAATGCAGATTCCCTTCAGGCAGGTTTTGCCTTTTTGAAGGGCAGTGCCAGCAGCTCCTCTACTGACCAAACCCCCAGAACCCAAACCATGCCAAAGGCTGAGACCAACCCAAACCTCGGGGGAGGGGCTGGTGCCCACAGAACCCCCAGTGGGAGTTCTGATGCTGCTGCCACTGGTGGCAACCTGGAAGGTCGGAACTCTGATAGTGACTGCAAAGGCCACGTTAGGGACACATGCACTTTGCAACCCAATGGGCCGGACCTGAGCCAGTACCCGCCCATCAAGCGGGAGCCCGGTACAGTGGGAGAAGAAAGTCCAGAACAAGATGAGGATGCTTACTCCAGTGGTGGTGGCGTAGAAATGGAGGCAGATGAGGAGGAGGAACAGGCCATGAACATGGCAATGACAGGCCAACGGGCCGACAGCACCAGTAGCAAAGATTTCCCTCTCTTAAACCAAAGTATTTCCCCCCTTTCCAACAGTGTGCTAAAGTTGAACAATGACAGCAAAGGCCCTGCATCCACCTCCTCTTCATCCCTGCCTGTGTGTGAGAAGCTGGAGATGGAGAAGAGCCGCCTGTCCACTGCCCTGGCAGCTGCCAGAGAGCGGGAGAGCAGCAACGACTCGAACAGTGAAGGCCTGGCAGGACGGGATAGGTTATCGCCATCCTCCAACCCCCTTGACATGATAATGTTGCGCAGAGATGATGAGAGTCCTGGACCTCTGCATCAACACACAGGAAATCCTAGTACGCCTGGAACTCCTGGAACTCCTGGCACCCCTGGTCCAGGTGAAGGGTCCCCAGGTAGCGGGGTGGAGTGCCCCAAGTGTGACACGGTCTTGGGATCCTCGCGGTCTCTGGGAGGGCATATGACGATGATGCATTCACGTAACTCCTGCAAGACACTGAAGTGTCCAAAGTGTAACTGGCACTACAAGTACCAGCAGACACTGGACGCTCACATGAAGGAGAAACATCCAGAGTCTGGTGGATCATGTGTGTACTGCCGCACAGGACAGCCTCACCCTCGTTTAGCTAGAGGCGAAAGCTATACCTGTGGATACAAGCCTTTCCGCTGTGAGGTCTGTCCATCTTATTCTTCATTACTATGGATAGTCAAATAATAATCAAAAAAATATCATTGAGTTTGTTAAACATAAGCTAATGGAAATGTAAATCAGTGCTACACAGTTAATGGAGTTTACATCTGAAGTCACTTTACGAGGACAGGCATCTGACCAGTTTTGCAACCTCTGTCGCATGACAGCTGTACTTGTTTAATGTAATAATATGTTTGCATCAAAAGACAGCTAAGATGCAGTTAAATGTTTTATATCTTTTTATTTAACAACACCATTACCAGCTTTAAAGCTTATTTTAATTATCAAGAAATACTAACAATAATGCTAACAGTCATTCATCAACTTGTCTTACTTGTTGATGCATTTAATGTCTATCATACATCAATATTTTTAATTCTTATCATTAATTATTTTCTTTTAGGTATGCAACTACTCAACCACCACCAAAGGCAACCTTAGCATCCACATGCAGTCAGACAAGCATCTGAACAACGTACAAACACTCCAGAATGGTGGCAGTGAGGCACAATACAACCACAACCATGCCAACCCTGTACCCAGTGCCAGCCTTGGAGGAGGCTGTGGGACACCCTCACCATCCAAGCCCAAACAGAAGCCCACTTGGCGTTGTGAGGTAATGACACAAACAGAGCATCATTGTAGCTCTGTGGTAGCAACATACCAATTTGCTTGTTGCACTGTCTGCACAATGAGCCATTTATCTCTGACTGCGTCACTGTGTCTATTATTTTTCTTGGCAACATCATCTGACCTCTGGTATTAAACAGTATTTCTCATACATTCTAGCATTATCTCAAAGTATCTCTAAAATCCATTCGAAATTCATCATTATGAACATAATACCAAGTTACTTGGGAGGCCTGTAGTTCTGTGGATTAGGTATTAATATTTTTTGCTATTGTTGCTGTTACTCTCAGTGATCATTTAAAAAATTATACAATTCTGAGTTGTAAAAAGTATATTCATTATTTTCAATCTGAGGTGCAAAATATCGCTTTGATGAAATAGATCAAAATATTCAATGTTTCTTATCTTTCATCAGGTGTGTGACTACGAGACCAATGTGGCAAGGAACTTGCGAATTCATATGACCAGCGAGAAGCACATGCACAACATGATGCTGCTGCAACAGAACATGAAGCAGATTCAACACAGCCTCCATCTCGGCCTGGCTCCGGCCGAGGCCGAGCTTTACCAGTACTACCTGGCTCAAAACATGGGTCTCGCGGGTGTTAAACTAGAGAACCCAGCTGGCAGCAGTGGCCCAGATGCCCAGATGATGATTAACCCCTTTCAGCTAGATCCTGCAACTGCAGCTGCTCTTGGATCTGGTCTAGGTGAGTGGTACTAGATTTGAAACAAAACACAAAGACACACGTGCCTGTTAAGTTTTAAAACCTGAGTCAATTAAAATGCAGAAAAAGGAAAAAAAAAAAAAAAAGGCATTTCTGCTGAGGTTGAGACAAAGTGCTAAGTATTTTCCTTTTTAATATTTTTGCCCTGGGGCTTGTTATTCAGTTTTCTTCTGCTCATTTTTCACTTGGCCAGTTTTATCTGTTTTATCTCATCTAACTGATGCCATCTAGGTATTGTTTTTTATCTCTTTGTGTTTCCTTTGTTGCTCTTCGTTTTTCTCCATGCCCTCTCACCTCCCCTTTTTCTGCTCCCATCCTTTTTGCCTTGGACCCCTTCCCTCACCCTCCTCTTTTCTCTCTCTCTCTCTCTTTCTCTTATCTCCGCTCTCATATTGTCCGTCTGTCATTGTCTCCTTTCTTTGACCCCTCTCACTGATTAAAAAATGATTATGAGATGCCACATGAGAATTATTCTTAATCTTTCATTTGTAATTTTCTTAAGTCAGCTTAATCCCCCCCATGCACACACCACCCCACCTTTGCTCACCCTGGAGAGAACACACATGTACACACATATACGCATACAGACACTCACACACAGCAGGAAGCGGATTCCCGTAGGAGTGAGTGAGAGAGATTTAACAATGACCCTGCAGTGTTACACACCCACTCCCTCCTTTAGTGTGGAGGTCACAGCCCAGCTAGCAGATGTACTCTCAGTGAATTACACCGATAACACACAGCTCCCCATAGTGAGCACAGCTGTACATAGGTACAAAGGTTTAGATGGTGTGAGCAAGATATTTATGCATGTATTTATATACTGACACATACACACACAATGCATGCATAGATTATCAATGAATATGCATTCTTACATACATGTACTAAATGTTAGATTCACACAGTTTAAATTTCTGCTCACATTTGGCAGCCACATTTAGGTAAGAGCTTTTTTAAACCGGTACTCACGAAAAACACCCACACACAAACACATGTTTAGTCATCTACTAATTGGGAAAATAATGCAGTAAAAAAAGAAAAGGTTCAGATGATGTGAAATTGTTCACATCATCTGAATTGTCATCTGAAAAAGGGCATGATGAGCTTTGGTAACATACATAGAAGGACAATAAAAGGATCAAACGAAAGAGTTAATTACATCTGTATGAATGGCAGATCTGCTTTTTGTCTGAGGGTGGGTGGGCAGAAGAAAAAGAAACTGTGGTTAATGCATTGATCAGCTTTTCAAATCTGTGTGTGGATGTGAGAAAAGCCTAGAGCCCTAAAACCGTTGTCCCACCATTGCTGAGAGCAGTAATTAAAGCTACCTGATGAGCGAGTTAGCAAGTTGAAAAGGATGATTGTAATTGATCCTGATTCAATCCTATTAGGGTTTTTTATAGACAAGACTTTGTAAGGAGCCCTAGTCCTCTGTGAGGCTTTATTTTATCAAATCCTTTTGTGTGAGAGAGGCCTTCATAGAAGACTCACTTCTCTTTCCACACTTAATTTCATTTAATAAAGAGTCTTTTCTCTTTCTCTCCATCCTTTATCATTCCATATGCATAGCAGCCTTACATTTTCACCAGAGCTTTGCGTTTCTGTCAGATGTCTGTTTTTATTTACAATTCTTCCTGCTGTACATGCTACACTGCCATTATCTGTCATATTATCTCACTGTGACTCCGTGTTTGTAACCCTTTTTGAAGACCTACTTTTTACTCTTCCGTCAGTATTTCCCTTCTGCTGTCTAACTGGTGTTTTCACTCATTTTTTCCATAGTGAATAGTGACCTATCAGCAGAGTTGCGTCTTGCCAGTGGTCAACTGATGGCAGACGACCTCTCCCTGGTGTCCTCAGGTGGAATGGGGGGCATGTCCTCATCAGACCCCTCCCTCTCCTCCTTGTCGCCACCTATCAACGATCCCTCGCTGCGCCTCTACCAGTGCGCTGTGTGCAACTGCTACTCCACAGACAGCCTGGAGGCTCTCAGCGCCCACGTCAATGCCGAGCGCTCTTTACCCGAAGAGGAGTGGCGCTGCGTGGTGGGCGATGTCTACCAGTGCAAGCTCTGCAGCTATAACACTCAGCTTAAGGCCAACTTTCAGCTGCACTGCAAGACAGACAAGCACATGCAGAAGCACCAGCTGGTGGCCCACATCAAGGAGGGAGGCAAGGCCAACCAGTGGAGATTAAAGTGTGTGGCCATTGGCAACCCTGTGCACCTCAAGTGCAATGCCTGTGACTACTACAGCAACAGCGTGGATAAACTGAGGCTACATGCCACCAACCAGAGGCATGAATCTGCCGTCCGCCTTTACAAGGTAAAAGCACTGTTCACACACACTGGGTTCTACAGCCACCAGTTCTTTAATCTCAACTTTTTGTCCCAGCTGACCAAAAAAAAAAACCATCATCATCAAACAACATTCAAAAATACGAAATACTTACAAGAAAAAATCACTTGAGGATTCACTGTTTTTGCAGGACGCTTGCATTACATTGTATACCATACAGTACAAAATGACTCTAATACCATTCTGATCAGTTCCCATCTAGTAGATTGAGCATTCAGATTTAGGAAAAGAAAACATACTTTCGTTCAAAAAGAATTTGCCCCATCCTCTTAACTGCAGGGTCACACAGATATAAAGTTCCCATGAGAATGGAATGACAAAGATAGAAAAGGTCACTGTGAGAGTACCGAGGATGATTTCCATCTGATATGCTTACATTTCCTGCTTGTAACCAGCTGACACTACTGTCTCTGCTAATGATACACAAGCCATGCACTGTCAGCGAGTTAGAAATATGTTTGAAAGAAGTTTGATTATCTTCAGCTGTCTTTTCAGCTCATTTTTCCAGCTTTGTAATTCTGGAATTATTCAAAAATCTATTTCCACAGTAAGGATGTAAAGCTAAATTAACTATTCAGCTGTGTTCTAAATTATTGCACAGTAAGAGTGGACCAGTTTTGATGCCTACATGGTCCAGAAATATAGACATTCACGAGTTGAGACAATTAAAAAAAAATGTTTTACTAGTTATGTAAAAAAATGGTTTCAGATTTTTAAAAGAAAGTATATATGTGTATATATATATATACACATACATATATACACATTTAATGTTTATACTGTTTGGTGTAATTATCATGTATATACACATTAATATGAGCCTCCTGCAGACTAACACTCCTTGTTCTTCAGGCCAGTAGGTGAACCTTTGTTTTTTTTTTGCTTTGGATTACTTAATCCTGATCTGTCACAGTGTTACCACACTAGTTGCCCATCACAGCAGTAAACTAACACAGGGAACTCAGTTACTTAACTAATTAAACTCTTCGCACTCAGAGCAATAAATAGTTCCTGCAAAGAAATTCCAACATGCCTGATATTTGGCGTCTTTCTCTCCCGCTATATATTTGAGGTGATTTAGTTTGTCAGACGTCTCCTTCAGCTTAATAGGATGCTGTTACATTCCCGAGGCCTTGACCTACAGGACAGGATCAAGTGCATTACATTAATGAGGATTTCTTTACTACTGTATGCAACATTTGGCAGTGGGAGGTGTCTGAGTGTGTTAGTGCTTGAGTTTGTGTGAGTTGGACCTTAAATGTAGAAACAACAGTATTTAGTATATGTAGAAAATGAGGTTTTAATGATGTTTTTATATATATATGTACATAGAATGCAATGCTCCAATTTTATTTTTATAGTAATTCACCCACTTTTATACATAATAGCATCTCATCACAGTTATTTACTCTTGTTTTTAAATGGGAGTTTCTTTTTTTTTTTAAATAACAGTAAAATTAAATAATCAAACAAGTTCACGTTTTCAAGATTTTAATCTGTAATGTTAAATTTGTAAAGAAGACTTTCTTCACTGACCTACCAAACTTCATCAGCATGTTTATTTTCTCAATCTGATGCCCGTATTGCACATTAATCTTTGAGGAATTACATTCATTTGGAAATCTGTGACTGATTCTTACTTACAGTTTCAAGTATTAACTGGATTAAGCGCACTGGCATTCTTAAGGTTATTTAAAACAGTCTTACTTGACTTTAACAGGATGTGCATATTGACAGAGGATTGCCCAACAGTCTGGCAATGGTTGGACTTGGCATGGGATGAGTTGGAGATGCATCTGCTCCAGGGGAATTTGTAAATTCTGAACAAACGTGCTTCTTGCACTTTGCCTTAAATTAGCAGAGGTCCTAGCCAACAGGATCAGCTTGATTAGTAGACTAAGATCGGGATAAAGGAGGCGTTATCACAAGTTTGTGAGTTTTTATGTGCATGCATTTGAGACACTTTTGGCTGCCGTTTCAGCTGATTTAATATGAGGCAATAGCCAGATAGGTTACCAAGGCTACACTAAACATTGACAGCCATTGAATTATGCAGAAAGCTATTTATATCAGTTGTGATTAAATGTACAAATCCAAGCACTATCAGCAGCAAAGAAATGTAACCAGGAGGCTTGTCTGAACATACTTGTGATTTTGTTCTTTTTTTTTTTTGCTTTCCAAGGAAGTGAAGTAAGCAAGGGAGTATCCTTTTAAGCACACACAAACAGCAGTTTAGCCAAGGCAAGCGAGGGTCATCCCAGTGCCCCCTCAATGCACCCATACACCCCTGTACCTCATCTACCCACCCACCTACCCCACAGGCCTCAACAAATCTGTTCCACAGATGACGGTTTTAATGCCTCTGGCAGAAATTCCACAATTTTACCCTTGGACATGTGGTGGTAAAGCAGAGCGAGAGGGGGAGAGAAAGCATAGACAGAGCAAAAAGAGAGCGGCCGAGCAAGAGCAGAGGAAAAAAAAAATCATTTCTTTATTTGACCAGAAAAACACCTCTCCTTTTATGTATTGGCAGAGGTGAAAAGCACATGGGGATAGAGGTAGCTTGGCCGGGCGCATAAAAGATCCGAGTGTTGACGACTTTACCATCTGGTTTTTTGGAAACACAGAATATCTTTATGGCATGGGAAACCATTTGAAGATACAAACAAAAAGCATATTCAGGAGATTTTATGGCTGCTTTGTAGCAGCAATGGAGTACTTCTAAGGGGAATTGAGAGTTTAAAAGTGTTTTTTTCCAGACTTTGAAACAGCAAGAGGGAAATGACATTAGCAGCACATGGACATTAAGTCATCTGGTGTCCAGGGCACAGCAGGTGGTGCAGGAAGTCATAGGCCTTACATGGAAAAAGCGGAGGTCTACACCTCTCTGTCTATTGAATAGGAAATGTAGGGATTTTGATTGGTTCTGGTTTGTTTTTCACAAGAAAAGCGAACACTCAGAGTGTGTTTACACAATCTCCCTTGATAGAGAATTTAGTTAGAAATGAGGAGTGAGTGTAGAACGTCATTTCTGTGGTATTATCACAGCTGTCAAGTGCAAATCTTTATCCCCTAAAAATGTTGTAAATGACAAAATGGAAGCGGTTTTATCTTAGCAATTGTACGCTAGCAGCCTATGAGGTAAGCTTCGCATTAAATGGTGTTGCATCATAGCGTGTCCAGAGTTGGCTGGTCCTGTGTTTAGCTTAGCATTGAATATGATGATATATGGCTTCGTTATGATTTTTAATAACAAACACTGGGCCTAATACACATGGAGACAGGAGTAAATCTGTCAGTGCCATTCACAAGTGCCGCCTGGCTAAGTAGGGGGTTTAGTTTGTAGTGAGCGTGTGTGTTTGTGTGTGTGAGCTTTGAGGTTGAGATCTGGGCTGTGCTTGCCCCTGGGTCATTAAGAGTTGAGAATGTTCATGGTCAATGTGGCATGGTCAAGGACCACACACACACACACGTACACACATTCTCTGTGTCTCGTAGGCCATGGCACCTGTTTCTCAGATGGCTATCTGAATAAATCTTGAACTGTCTTCAGCCACTGCCACCGCACCCCTGTCTGTCCAACGTTCCGTCATAATTCAAGTGGAAATGGATGTCCGGGGTCCACTGCACTTTTCCATATCTCTGTTTTTCTTTTCTTTATTTTTGCTCTTCCTGTCCTGCCTCCGCAATCTCCTTTGAACTCCGAATCTTAGGCTCATAAAACGCTCAGGAAGAGAGGACGTTTAGATGGAGTGATTTGGTAGTGGGACATACAGAAGATATAAACAGATAGAAAGGGTCTCTTTTTTCTGTCTCATATTCCTTCACCACCTCTTTTTGTCCGCTCCCTTTGTTTTGTCTCTGCCTCCTTTTCTTTCATTCTCTCTCTCTTTCTCTCTCTCTCTTTCTATTTCTCCCCTGGGGAGCGGCAGATAGGCCATCTCATTACCCATGATCCTCTTGGCAACACCATGGCTGGGAATCAGGGGGTGGGGGGAATTAAACAAGGGGAGTGATGGGAGGAGGGAGAGATGGAAGGGACAGAAGAAGACAAGGAAAGGAGACTGGGTTTGTAGATACATTAAAAATCAATCTCCCTTTTTTCGTTTTCATCATCTGCTTTGTATTTCTCTCTCTCCTTTGACTTTTCTATCAACCAAGGGACGTTTTTTTTCTTTCAGTCTTCTATCTTTGCCCCCTTCCTCACATTTAATTCTCCTCCGTCTCTCTCAGATGGAGGTAGCTGTGCTTGTGCATCTGTGATATTAAGTCTACCACTGTGCCTTGGCTATTAGCAAGGGTCAACCCTGCCCACTCTCATTTGAAAATCAAATGGCCCTATATATATGCAGCCCAAATTATTGAACTGTCATTTGGACTTGTGTGATGGGGAAATGGACAGGAGATTGACTCCCATAGATTTGCATAAAAAGTCATTGTGCTGGTCCCCGGAATAGAAAAGAGACTGGATCTATTTCAAATGCATGGCACCATTTATGGCGCACACACACACACACACACACACACACACACACACACACACACACACACACACACACACACACACACACACACACACACACACACACACACACACACACACACACATTTAAATGCATATGTACATACAGAGGTTTAGAATTACATTCATAGCGACACACTCACATGTACAGTAACCACACAGACACTCACACACAATCGTAGTCTTGGTTATCAAGTTACCATTTTCCACTTGAGCCCATGTATGCTTGTTCCAGACACAGCCTCTTGATCACAGCGTCTTTGTCTCGCACTCACAGACAGACTTAAAGAGTTGCTATTCTCTTCAAAAAGGAATGTTCTCAGACACTTCACACTAGATGCTACTTGACTGTGAGATATAGATTTTCATGTTCTGTCATGGAGACGGATGATGCCGCCAAGAGTTCAATGCTGTAAACCTGAGCAGACAAATGAATTCACTTCAGTATTTTTGCCAGAAAGGTTGTCTGTCTGTCCCCCTTTCTCTTTCTTTCTTTCTCTCTCTCTCTCTCTCTCTCTCTCTCTCTCTCTCTCTGCGAGGCAAAGAGACGCCGGTTAGTAGATTATTCAAATCGTCTCCTCTTTCACCTGCGTGGAGATTACAATGGAAATCTTTCAGAGGTCTGGGGGTGGTGAAGTGGGGGACGGAGGGTGGCGGCTAATTAAAGCATAAAAGCAGGTGTGTGTTTGTGTGTGTCGGCTGTAGCTTTCTGTTCGACAGAGAGCTTTGAATGAATGGACTTCCCCGCCGCCCTCCCCCTTCTTCCTAATAATCCTCATAGATATTAATAAGAGTTTCGCCCATTCTTCCTCTAACGCCTTTACCAGATGGTCGGCAGAGCGTTAGTGTGCGTGTGTGTGTCTGTGTGTGTACATGTGCGTGTGTGCGGTGTCCAGCTTTGGTCCAGCTCTGGACTGACACTCATATGTAATGTTTAATTACCTAGCCAGGTCCCCTCCTCCCCTCCTCTCCTCTCAACTTCTTGACTCTCTGATGAATTAGGCCTGCAGATTGTGATGTAGTCGCCTTTTGTTTTGTTTTTTTCTCCCTTAGACAAGGTGTGTTTTTCTGCATGTGAGACGGAGAAACAGACAGCGCTGGTTTTCTCATATTAATAGCCAGATGTGATCCTCTTCATAATCATTCCCACCCCTCACCAAACTGTGGGTCATTTGGGCCGTGTCCATGTGCAGGGGACTGTGAAGCAGATTGGGGCTGACAGGTATGGGAACGATAGCAGAAGGGGGGGGCGGAGGTTTGTGAAGTGTGTGGAAGGAGGGGGAGGCGGGGGTCAGTGTCTTCCAGACCACCAGAAGGAAGGGAACATTGCTGGGATGCGGGAACAAAGAAGCTAGCAGGAGTTTGTCTTTTCTTTTTTGTCTTTTTTCCCCTCATCTTAACCCTCCCACCCTCACATCCCAACACCCAGCCAAACACACACTTCCCTCCTCCTCCTCCTCCTTCCATCCTTACACCCCCTTACTCTTACACTTGTCTTCTTCCTTTTTTTAAGATCCCCAACTCATTCCTATTCTTTCTTTTCTCTTGGGTCTTGATCATCCTTTTGGGACAAAGATAACAAGATTGTTTAAAAAAAGCAATAATCAAAGAAGGCACATGAGCTCAAATATGATCTCTTGGGGCATGTTGTCTCCTC
Source organism: Acanthochromis polyacanthus (assembly GCF_021347895.1). Lineage (NCBI taxonomy): Eukaryota > Metazoa > Chordata > Actinopteri > Pomacentridae > Acanthochromis > Acanthochromis polyacanthus. Next base: position 15,232,164 of record NC_067132.1, read on the forward strand.
TTTTGATGCATTGATTTGATCAGAGCAGTCTCAGACAGATCACATGGCAGGGAGATCAGATAAATACTTTTGTGTAAGTTCATTAGCTTTACTTTTGAAATCACCTGACATTAAAATGCGGGCGTAATTTGTATGAAAGTTGTCATAAAATTTTTCATCTCGTTGTTTTATCTATTCTCGAAATAGTCTGAAACGTTACATCAGCTTTAGAATGGTATTTAGATAGTATCATCATGCTTTTCCCCTCTCATGAAGCTATCAGGATATTGATATGGACAAAGTTGAACTGAAATACTCCTCAACGCCCTTCCAGATCAATAATCAATCGATTGGAGGTAATTGTGCTACTCCCTTGGAACGGTCCCAAGTCACTCTCTCTCTCGCCTCCTCTCTCCTTCTCACACTCTCTCTGTCATTATCAGCATGTGGGCCAGTATTCGGCATTTCAGCATTCCAGCTGTAATTGATTTTAACCATTAGGTGCTCAGTGAATAGATAAGTAGTGGGAGATATTTGATTATACGGTGAAAGAGAGGGACGGGGATGAAAAGAGTGAGAGAAAGAAGGAGGGAGAAGGATTGAATGATGTTGCCTGAGAGCTGCAGAAAGGAGAACTGACCTGTCCTGCTGTCTATCCGTCTCCACCACTGGCCTTCCATCTTTGCGGCAGCACAATAACGCTGACCTCCTGCGAGTTCAAGCAGCTTAGTTTCTGCGAGGTAATCCCTAATGCTTTGAAATAGACCTGATAGAAAGCCCACTTACTTGTTCTGGATTAATGTGGTTTGTGTGAGGGGTGCTGAGTTTTCAGCACATTTAGTTAAATTAACCCGTTGGAATTATCATATTCAATTCTAATTGTGGACTTATACTTGCACGGTGATGAGGAGTGACCTGTCCTTAAAAGCACGTCGCACTTTATTGACAGACAGATGGGTGACTTGGATTCAAAGTCCTTGCATATCAGCTGCTATGCATTAATACATTCTCTGTTGTTTGTTAAGGTTTAGTGTGCTGGTGGCCGGAGCGCTATTATTCCTTTCCCATCCTCTACAGAGGCCATTTTGAATCTGAGGAAGGTATTGCTTTCCCACTGTTTTCTGAAGATATGTCTGATTTTTTTTTTCTTTTTCATTTTGTCCTTTCTCCTCTTTTTCCTCATTCTGGCAGGAGTGTAGGTTAGGACTAGGGGTAGGGGCTGATGGGGGAGGTGGAGGGGGGGGGACAAAGGCAAACATTTGAGTAATCTTCAAAGAGCCCATTGGTATGTTGAGTGGACGCTGGTATGCGGACTGTGGCTGAGGCTTTTTCAGGGGAAAACAATATCCTTCCTTTAGACGGCTGGGGCCTGGGCAAACACTACCAGCCAGGCGACTCTGCCCAGCGCTGCCACCGCTATCAGCTTACCCCCCTCCCCTTGCTCCTGCACAAAATGCTAGGGTCTTTCAATGTTGCCGGAACAGCACAGAGCTCATCATTATGTGTTTACGGGGTAGAAAGAACGTCCCAGGTTGTCAAACGTGTGGTTGACTGAGTTTATGTAACATGTCAGAAATTGTTATCAGCGTGTGCGCCGTGACACGCAGTCACTATTTAAATGTTTGAGGTCTGATATAGAGGGACAAAGCAGACAAAGCAGACTGAAATGGCTGCCTTCTGTAAAAGAAAGTAGAGAGGGATCAAGTGTGCCATCTTGTAGGTCAACTGCAAGGCATTTGATTTCCTGTGGCAATATGCAAAACAGCATTGCTCAAGAGGTGCTGTCATTGTGCGCTCCCTGGCAGAGGTACCACTCCAACACAAAGACGTAGTACTGATAGTTAGAGATAGGTATAGATCAAGCGTGCTGTTTGTACGGCAATGCGGCTATCAAACAGTAGCACCTTCATTTTATAAATACAACTCTTAAAAGAAACCAGCAGACAGTCTGCCATTTTGTGACAGTTTCAAAATGAACTCCCTTTGTCCAGTAATCACCAGCCATTTTCTCACGAGGATCCACCCCAGGGATAATTTCTCCCATTTCTCTGTCATTAGCAGGGCCTGGTATTAGGCTTGTGTTTTGTTCCCTGTACCTTTTGTTTTGTGCTAAGTGAAACCATGCGACAGGGTAGGGGCTAACTGGAAAACAATACTCCCCTTCACAGGCTCAGGAATGTGTAATTAGTGATTTGAACCCGACTATGCTCGTCTAGATTCTTCCCTATCATTCTCTCTCTCTTTCCGTCTCTTGTTCTTTTGTTCTCTCTGTCATAGATTTTCTTCGCCTCTCATATCATCCTATCTATCAGTTAGTTTCTTTCGCTGTCTCTTTCTGTCATTCCTTTTGTCTAACTCTCTCTAATAGACATTTTTCAGCAAGTCTCCATTACGTATAGAGTGAAGAAAAACAAACTTGGCAAAAATTGCTGCTCCTCTAGGCACCAAAATTATTTTCCCTTCTCTTTCCCTTTCAGTTTTAGTTAAATATAACAACATCAATGTTGTACAAACCTCTTTGATGGAACCAGCCAATAAGCTGAAGCCCCAGATTTTCAACCCCTTTATTTTTGTTTTTCTCCCTGTGTTTCATAGACCCTGTCAATTAGACCTTCCCTTGATTTCCCAAAAGCATCTTTGCATGTTGGGAAAAATGAAAAACGATGAACCCTGCCCAAAAGTATGTTAGCATTTCAGCAATATCCCTCCCTGCGCACTGCGTTGGAAAAAGATAATCCCACAAGCATGTTAGCATTTCAATGATCTCGATCTCAGCATTTTATGATCTGTGTCCCATTGTGAGTCGATGGAAAAGATAATCTCAGCAGCAAGATGGTTTAGGGAAATGGGGAGGTCTGGTCAGTCTCACCTGGCGGCGATGGAGACAAGCGGGGGCTTTTAGACCCTAATGGGCTAAGGTCAGGATGGCTAATAGGGAGTAAGTGGCTGAGCCATGCTGTCTAAATCTAATGCTAATGTAAATACTGATCCATTTTCAAGGGGGATGGAGGTGAGCTGGCTTTCAAGACACCTAACACACATACACACATGCACCGATGAGTAAGTAAGATTTGTTCTGGTGTCTCTGCCTCTTTGAATCTCTTGCTTCCAGCTGCTGGGGCAGTACAATGTAGAATATGTGTTGCTTAGAAATTAGATTTACCACACATCCATTGATTAGGACCAGAAGAAATGCCATAGATCATAGTTTTTTTCTTTGTACTGCTCTACTTTCCTTGTAAGCATGAGTGTTTCTTCGCTGGAGCAGTAGAGAGAATAAAAGATAGAAAGACGGATTTTTCCAAGAAAAGGGGCTAGAGGTCAGGAAGCTGTGAACTTCAGGTTGACCTTTACCCCATACGTCAGATACACTTACGTCATGACTCCAAGTGTGTATGTGTGACCGGGTGTGTCTGAGTCCATGTGTGGGAGTCAGAAAAATGGACGGCAAGACGATTAACTGGACTTTAGAGTTGCATTATTTTCCACGCACCCACAGTTTTTTTTTTCTGCTGACAAATACCAAAAAGGAATAGAGAAGAAAGAGAGGGAAGAAAGATGGAAAGAACAAGACCAGAGAGAGAGAGAGAGAGAGGGAGAGGCAGGGAGATAGCACAGAAGTGGTGAAGACCGGCAGAAATTTAGTATGAAAGACTCATTGTGATAATTCATTTATTTGACTTGGCGGCGATTATACGATGGATGCTTATTATTATTGGGTGACCTAAGCTAAGCTCACCCACAGGCCCTGCATCTCATGGACAGGCCCCAGAGCTGTGATCACATGTGATTGCCAGCAGGCAGAGAGCTGAGAGAAACAGGAGAGGCAATTCAGCTCTAGGAAATATTTTTCTTTGCATTTATGAAAATCAGAGCACGGATTGTAGAGAAAAGAAAGACGACCATCAGGAAATAAAAGAAGGTTGGGGTGGGAGTGCTGGGATTGTTTTGTGTCTCCAGCATCTCATGATCACACACTGTGTCCTTGTAGGAGAGAAAGAGGGAGAAAAGTAGGAGTTGTGCATTGTCTGTGTATATTTGTGTTCTGTGCACTCAGCAGTTTTCGCCTCTATATGCATATTTGTTTTTTGTGTCTGTGCTGCACCGAAATCATCTCTCAGTACACTGTAGTTGCTGTTCTCTTTAGCGGTGGAAGTAAGGTGGCACATACCTGGGCCCTCTGCATCTCCTTTCAGCTGTGCAGTCTGCCAGCCAATCCATTGGCAGTGATCTTGCGTTACATCTATGTCTTGGGGGCTGAGTGGCGGTTAGCGGTAACATGTGTTAGGGAGGTGGTAGCACTGATGGAATTCTACACTTGGCGGCCTTCCAGGCAGTACTGGTATGTGTTTAAAATACTTTCAAGGAACAATACATGCTTTTGTTGTTTGCTGGGCCAAGTGGGGCTGTTTTGGTCTCTGATGGCCCCCGGGGGGCCCAGGGGATAGCACCGGAAGCAAGTGGCATTCTAAAAAAACAAAACAGGTATACTTAACAATGAGCTCCCTGCTTCCCCTAAAAAGACACTGATAAAAGGAGATAAAGAGGTTTTTATTTTTACGTGTGGGGTGTACGTTTGCATCTATGTGCTTCTCTGAATGTATGCAGCAGTTCTTTACGTATAAAACGTGTGCACACATGCTCTGACACACACACACTGGTTATTAAGACATAGCTGCGGTGGCGGAAGGTTCTTACTTTCAGAATGTATTCATTAGCTGCCTGGTTCTACGCTTAATGACAGGAAAGAGTCATGTTTGTACTGAATACCCTAATTTGTCATTTGGTTTATGGAGGAAATGCAACCCCATTGCTTTGCGCTGCTTTCAAAAATATTTTTATGCTACCACTGAACACATTACAATCATAGGCAAAGACAAAAAAACACACGATTCAAATTACAGACAGACACACACACACACAAAAAAACTTGTGAGGTATAATCAAAAAATGTGGAGTTGAAATTACTGATGCATAAAAACCAAACACACACAAACACACGCACAAACACTGAGAAGAAAAGGCGGATTGAAATTATACACACACACACACACACTCACATACACACACTTTCACGTACATGTACATGCACAGGAAGATAAAAGAAGTTGTGAAAAGATATCTTTTGGCTTGGCTTATTAAGAATTCAGTTAATGAGGCAGCTTTGTCACCCCAGATAGAACAAATGGATATGAGACAGCAGTGCTGCTATCCTCCCCGCAAACCCAGGGAGCGAGCAGAGGGGAGGTGTGTGTGCGCTTGTGTTTAGATGTGTGTGAGAAAGGTGTTTTGTAAACATCTCATTCTGCATAATGAATGCAGTCCTCTGTCATCCTCGCACACACACACACGCACGCAGCAGCAGCAGTAGCAGCAGCAGCAAACCACTACACAAGGGAGCTTCCTTTACCTGTCAAATTGACTCTCCTCCCCTCTTCCCATACAAGTCCCAGAGTGTGTGTGGATGTCATTGACAGGGTTGCCAATGTTGTGTTTTTGGCAAGTAAACAGGAAGTCCTGAGTGTCATAATTTGCATTCTCTGTCTACGTGTGTGTGTGTTCACCTCCTCCACCATCGAGACATCTCTGTGCCATGTTTAGGTCCACCCAGGGAGTGCTGCTTAGCTGATTTTGATTGGCCCACAGGGAGTGTTAGCTTATTTGGTTGTTTGCCAAACACTAATCCCCAACAATTAACCACCAGGCACTCTGGAGAGGTGCCATATTGACAAGGATGGCCCTTTTTGCCATTTCCCTCCTCCTGCACACACACACACACACACACACACAAAGATACTCAATATGATACAAATATATGTACAGCACATATGCACACATACGGATCAGCTGCGGCATAAATTACATACACGTTGCAAGCAGACACACACGGGCGCAAACCCAGGAGCAGGAACAGTGTGTTTGTGTGTTTGAATATGCATTACACAGCCCACGCCTGGCAGGAGTCAAAGTGCTCCTTTAAAAGTTCATAAATCATGGATGTTCTGGCCTGTGATCACCAGACCGCCTGCATTTCAGGCCTGCAGAGTGCCAGAGTGCGACAGACAGCCCTCAAGTTTAGGTCTTAAACAAACCCTCTGGAATGTGCTGATGGGGAGAGAATTAATATTAGGCCTAAACCTATCTGGCAGCCCAGTTCAACCCCAAGTATATCATTCTGCTCCTCTCAGCTGAAGCCTCATATCCTAAAAACACTACAATGTAAGTTAGGACATTGAAAGATGTATGGTATTTTAGAGCATGGATGATTTATATGAAAATGTTAATTCTGAAGGAGTACAATTCTCATAATGGCCATGCCATTAGTAACCATTATAAACTATCAAGGATTATTCCAGTGAAACCTCGCCTCTCCTGATAAGACTCTTAACCATCATGGCTATCTTCTCTGTTTGGAAAATACATATGCTCGCACACGCACAATACACACTTTTCAATTCCATTGCGCTTTTCTTCTGTGAAAGTTGTTAATGCAATACTGAAGGTTGTTACTGGAGGAAAGAAGGACCTTGTTTGATTACTAATTTTCTATTCAGTTCTAAGAACCCCTTTCAGTGTCCATTCAATTGTAAGTAGCGCCCATCTCAGTCAGAGTGGTCATGAAATAAAAGTATGCTGGAGTGTCCAGACATAGTTGAATTGAAAAATAAGAAAAGACCAAGCAGTAGTAAGATGTATTCTTGTTTTAAATTCTATTAATAATGATAGTTAATGATGGAATGAATGACAGTGAGGATGTATGTAAGCATAAGGGCTTTTGTGCATAATGTACAGCATACTTCATAGCAGTTGAAGGCCATTTTGAAGGTAAAGATGATTGGTAACTTTCTAGAAACTTGTTGAGAAGAGTTAGAAAAACTGAGAAAATGAAAAGCATTACAATTCTTTGAAAAGACATTGTTGTTTATGCATGTGATAAATGTGTGTTTGCTTCCGCAGCACACGTGTGTGGCTTCCTCAGTAAGGCTCAGCAGCCCAGTTCTACAGCTAGGGAGGGAGGGGAAGAAAGAAAAGAGGCAAAGAAAGAGAGAGAGAGAAAGAGCGAGGGAGGCCTCCTTTCACAGAGAAACAAAGATAGCTGTAATTAATGGCCCTGAGCTCTGGACTAGGGGAGCTTTCTTCTGACAACTCCGACTTAATTAAAACTTAAGACTTCTGAAAGGGCCTCTGACTGCGAGGGGACGTCCCACCGTCTCGTGAGAAAAACCTCGCAAGATTTCTTACAAAAGAAAGAAAGAGGGAGAGACAGAGAGAAAAGATGTGTTAGCGGCTGTAGCTATGTTGCTAATCCCTGTTTGTCAAAGGAGGAAGAGGAAAGAACGGGGGGGGGGGGGGGGGGGGGGTTAGAACTCACACACCTGCGGCCCACTCCTCCCACCACACGCACACACACTCCTCCCACATGCGTTTTTGCAGTCTCTCACTTCTTTCTCTATATACCATGATGCAACAGTGCTTGGGAGAAAAATAGTACCTGGCTAACTTTTTTTTGTGCTTCAAGAACTAAGCATCTTCCTATAGTAAGATGTGAGAGACGGAGTAGGGTTTGCGCGCACACACACACACACACACACACACACGCACACACACACACACACACACACACACACACACTTGTCATTATGTGTATTAATTCATGCACGGAACCCTGCACCTGTTTCTCACATGGCTGTATGAATAAATCTTAACAAAGCATAAACTAACCTCTGTGAGCCACCTCTGTGTCTCTTTCTCTTTGCCTGACTCTCTTTTCCTCTCTGTGTCTTTCTCTCTCTCTCCCTCTCCCCTCCCTCCACAGAGGATCAGATAATAAAAGCTTGGCCTGGTCTTTTGTTTTTGTGCATTGTTCATTAGCCCGGCAGCAACAACAGAAGCACACTTGATATGCTTGGCTTGACTGGGTGTATGGGAGTAGGGCAAGGTGGGATGGGGGCTGTGAGTGTTTGTGTGTGTGTGTCTGCGTGTGTGCGTGGGTGTGTGTGTGCGTCTGCGTTTGTGCACCTACACACACCAAGGGCAGGACAAGAGGTAGGGGGTAGCTTTGCATGGCTGCAATGCCATTAAAGAGGCAACTGGAAATTAAGGGCTTGCAACTGACAGCACACGTTGAATGAGAAACTCCTGCAGCTGCCAACAATAAGGAGAGCCGGACAATGTGCATGTTAAAGACAAAAACAGTGTTTTGAACTCAACCCCTTGTCTGACTTTTTGTGTGTTTTGAGTCTTTACGTCACCTCGAACATATCAAGTTAATTTGAAATGGTGTATAGTGTCTGAACCATAGAACTCCATCTGTTGCTTTTTAAGGGTGTTACCTCAGTTTAAGGTTAGCTAAAAAAAATCCTGATTGTACATATTATTTGAGCTTGATCTTGCTTTCTACATCCTTTTATAGTTGAAGTGTTTTATGTGAGATGGTTAAAGCTTTTTCTGTGTGCAGAAGTTAATTTTTACAGGAACCTTGTTCTGTAGCAAATTTTTTTTGTGGAAATAACTACAGCACGGTTGTAGAAAATAATGGCCCTGACTCACATGTTGCATATTGACTGAGTTTTGGCTTGTTTGAAACTAGCAAAGTGGGATTTCTGGGTGTTGAATTTGTGCAATTCAATTGGAAGCCAAGTAGAAGGAAGGCATTTATAGCCATCTTTGCAAAACAACAATTACAAAGACATTATTGAAAACAGTACAATAATGGAAATACTTAAGAGGGAATGAATGTAGAGCTGTTAGAGATTTGCAGAGCTGAAATGGGCCGAAAACGTGAATACATCTAACCTCCTCGCTCTCCTCTCCTCCGTCTCACAGCACTTGCAGAAGCAGGACAGTGCGTACAGCCCCGAGTCGTGTGTCTACTACTGCACACTGTGCGACTACTCCACCAAGGCCCGCCTCAACCTGGTGCAGCACGCCCGCTCAGCTCGCCACCAGCAGAACGAAGGACTGAGGAAGCTCCAGCTGCACCAGCAAGGCCTGGGAGGAGACGAGGATGGACTGAGCCTCCACGAGCTGTTCCATGTCAAGGAGTGCCCCACCAGCCAAGGTCTGTGCTTTTTCAACCTGCTCAGTCTGTTTGCTTTAGCTGTTGTGACTTGAGTGTATCTTTGTTATCTTTAAGGCTTTGAGTTCATGTTTCATGGATTATTTCTATCTTGTCACCCGTGTTTTCGTTTGTTTTTCTGGTGTAACACACTCATACTGGTTAATATCTCATTCACTACTTGTTTACGCTTTTTTGTATTTTTGATTTTAGTTCGGTGTTAGTTGACTCCTTTGAAGTCAGATCCATCTATGTTTTTTTTCTTTGCTCCTTACACTACACCACTCCCCCTTTTATTCCATCGAACCTCTTTCGCTCTCCACCTCGTTCCCTCCTTTCTTTGGCCTTCATATCCAGATCACGTCTCTCGATACAGACCCGTCCATTCCTCCTAATCTCTCCAAAATGAGCATACTGTTCCTATTAGGCTGCCGCGCTTATATCTGAAACACACACACACACACACACACACACACACACACACACACACACACACACACACACACACACACACACACACACACACACACACACACTGTCCCGTGCACAGGGACATCCCAGGCAGGCAAGCAGTCAGCTTATGAAATTTCACCTTGGGAGGATCTCATAGTGAAAGGCCTGTACACACATACGTTAGTCACACACATACATTGCTCTCTCTCTTTCAAACACACACACACACACACACACACACACACGCTCACGTATGCTATGGCTACACAGTCTCTCCCTGGAGTGAGCTTTCATTTCCTTTCTCATGACCAAAGCAATTTGGCTTTCATTTAAAAGTCTCCGTCCTGCCAGCAGCTAATAAGTGTAACAGAACTGTAAAACATTCAGAGAGACAAAAAAAAAAAAAAAAGATTAATCGTTTTTCTTTGAGTGGGGGTTGGATGGTTGGTGAGGGGTTGCAGGGTGTAAGGGGAGGGGGCTGTGCTGTAATTTAAACCAGAAGACGGAGAGTCAGGGTCCATTATTTAGTCATCCCTATGTTAATGCTGCCGGGAGAAAATGAGCGCTTAACTTGTTTTTGCTTTGCTTGACCTAAAGGAGCGGGTGGGGTGTGGTGGTGCAGAGGGGGGTAACACGTTTTGAATAGCATTCCAGCATAGCATTAGTCCATACATCCATGTGTGTGTGTCAGCCCCGTATGCGTATTTCACCATGAATCTGTGCTCCCCGAAGTGTCCTGTTTATACTGTACATGTACTCCCAAAACAGATGGGGGCCCAGCGCTTAGAAACATATGTGAATCCCAGCACACACACACACACACACGAACAGGAGAAGAGCTCCCAGTCCTGAAATGGAGACTTGCCGGTGAACGTTTGGTTTTAATTACACGTGGATCAAAGTTTCGGTGAGATTTGGGGTGCAGCAGAAAAGCATGCTTAGATAAATCATTACCTTACATTTTAACGTAGCCCCCAACCAACCCACCCCCCTTCTTTTCTCCTGCTCTCATTTTTTTTTTGTATCTCCTTCTCTCTCTCTCCTTTTTTGTCCTGCTTATTCCATCTGCCTCTCTCTCTCTCCTGCTCCTGTCCGTTTTTTCATCCAGAACACAAGCCGGGCTTCAAGCTTCTTCTTCTTCTTTTTTTTCTTCTTTTCCTCCCCTTTTTACATCTCAAACCAGCGAGTGCAACCAGGTTTTAAACCTGTCAAAAGTAATATTTGCCCGCTGCACCTATTTCAAATGTTCCACTCTTAAAACACACCATATTTGTTGCTTGGGCCCTCGTTTTATACCTTGGCTTTGATGCCACATGGTGAATTTCCATGAGGAAGCCAGTGCAAAGCTTAAGCGCACGCGGGCCACATCCAAAATGCTAAGCCACTTTTTTGGATGCCCTCCTTTTGCCCACTCTATAGAATTTTTTTTCCCGAACAACAGTATTCTTTCACAAGGTACATGGTAAATGTTTCAAAGGCATTTCCTCGTAGCCCATAAGTATTTGGCAGGTGTAGGTAGAGAGCGAAGTACGAGCGTGTCAAGGGGAGATCAAACACTCAGAGTCGGTGTAATAAACTCTGGTTGTGTTCTTGTTCGATAGCTCTGGAGTAAAATAGAACACTTGCTTTTTTCTGTTGTTGTTTATTTTTAGCCTTTTTTGTGTTTCAGATTACACAATCCTGCATGCTAACATTGCATACTAGGTTATGGTATGAGGGAAAAAAAGCATGTATTATAAGTGTTTTAGGCTCCTATGGTGATAGATGATGTGAATGTTTTCACCGATGGAAAAGGCTCTATAGTAGGCAACATTTTCAGCCAGTGTTCACTTTAAGGACCCTCTGTTTGTGTATACGTGCATGTGTATGCGTGCTGTTAGTTTTCTGGGGCTACAACTCCTGACTCGAGCACTTTCTGTTCATTAGAGACTGGTATGAAAAAGATTAATTTAAGTGCTGACCGGTATCTTTCTCTTAAAGCCTGGGACTTGGCACCAAGCCAGATAATTATAGGCTCATTTGGGAATAAGAGTTCTAATGCTCTGGACTTTATGTACATGTGAATGGCTTTCATTAAACAATTTTGATGCTGATTTTATGGCCTAATTAAGGATACAGTACTGCAGTGACGCACTGCAAGGGTATAGGTGTTTTGAACAAAGACAGGAGTGTACAAGCAACACTTGTGCTAGATTGTGCTGCATTGTGCATGTGTGCATTTTTTGAGAACCTTTCAGTCACTGTTATTCTTTTCAGTCTGTAATTTTCAGAACGTAGGCCCAGTCATCCCATCCTTTACACTAGGTAAACACTGTTGTGAAGTGAGTGAGTGAGTCTCTGTGTGCTTATCTACTTGCACACTTGCACATGCAGCAGTTAACACTCACTGTCTGTACAGTAAAAAGTTTCCACCATGATCTTTCAGCGGTGTCCTCTAAAGGAAAAAAACCCACACTGTCCACATTTCTGAGATAAACTGTCCCTCTCTGTGTACAATTAGAAGTGATAAAGAAAATTGAGTTCATAAAAAATGCCAGTTTGCATCAGACGAGCAGGCAGAATGAATTGCCTCTCAACATGGAGGACTCGGAGGCCATTTTGCTTTGAGGGTCGTCCAAAAGTTATTAGAAAAATTAGATTTTTTTTGTGCTCTTCTCCGCTCGGTAATGAAGTTACGCCCTGAATAGAGCTGTTTAGTAAAATTCAAGCAAAAAAAAAAAAAAAAGAAAAGAAAGATGTGACAGATTGCGAGTCATGGGTATTCCATCATCAGTTTCATAATTTGAACAATTTGTTTTGCTGGATTTTTGGAGACGTTAACTGTCTCTGAAGTTTCGTTGTTACAGTGATTTTTTTTTTTCTCAGTTGCCGGCTCTGTCTCAGCCATTTGTTTGGCCATAAAAAATGTTGTGTTGGAGGTGTGTGTTTGTGTGCATGAGTGTGCTTTTCTATGTGTGTATCCTCGCCCATTAGCCCTGTGCTCCATCATGTGTAAAGCTCCTCATAAGCCAGACCAAGCAGAAACATGGGGCCTTTTCTGCATACTTTACTTTCTGACATTTTTTTCCCCTTCCTTGTTCCCTCTGTCCCTCACAAAAAGGAAAGGGAGATGGGATCTTATGGAGGTAATTATTTCTGAGAGCCCAGCCTGTCATCCATCCCTCCACCACCCCACCACCCACACATCTCCATCCTTCTACAACCCCCCCCTTCACCCTCACCCCAACCACCACCACCACCCGACATGCATTAAAGAGGGAGGGAGAGGACCCTCTTTGTCTGAATCCCCCTTTTAAACAAAAGACCTCTTCTGACTTAGAGAGACCAACAACACTTTTATCATGTGTGTGTGGGTGTATGTGTGTGTGTGCATGTATGAGTGTGTCCAGAGCCCTTTTGTTTTCTCTGAGTGATAAGGCTCTGGGACATTTTTTGGTCCTTGTCAAATTAGTGTAGCTGTGCTAACCATTTACATAGCAGCTGTAGGCTAAAAAACTGAGCCTAATGGACTCTTATTATCTCTATATATGCTTGCGTGTGGATATAGATGTGTTTGTGCGCATCCAGCGGGAAGTAATGGCACACGGGCCGAGAGAAATCGTGCCATCTTACTTGTTTCCAAGAACGTTTGTTGTTTCGAAACGCACCAAACCCAAAGTGTGTCAAAACTAAGTCAAACTACCAAGAAACACTGAAAGCGATCATTCAGTTTTCAATGTGGGAAAGGGCTTTGCTGTTTCCCAAAGAGCATTTCAATGTGATGACACCAAAGCATCTTTTGAGGTATTAGGTTTTCCCTCCTCCCTCACTTTCACTCCCCCATCTTATACTTTTTTTTTCTTCATCTGGGTGGTGGGGGTGGTTTCGCCATTCCAGCGGTTCTCTTCTCTCTTTTTTTATTTTTTGGGAAGGTCTCTCCTCAGACAGAAGTCTATTTCCAGGGTTTGTCTCAGTAATTTGTGGCCATTACATAAACATTCATGGATGGCCAGAGGAGTGAGAGAAAGGATGCAACACACACCCAGATCCTGCTAACCACGAGAGTTAGCATAGTGGTGGCCATTTTCTCTTTCAAGTTAGAATGGAGAGGGTGAGACCAGCTGACTACCTCATCAAAGAACACTTTTGGCCTTTTTAGGCCCCGTTTTGTTCCTCCAATGCAGTCATCCATTAGATATCTGTGTTTACAATGAGGTCTAAGAGATTAAGGCAGCCAATTATGATGCATATTGATTTGCTTACATCCAGATCATTTAATACAGTAATTTATTTGTGACCTTTTCTTTTTCATTTACTGTGAAGCTGGAAGTTAGTTACATACTGTAAAAGGTAATGTCTACAGATTTCAGTCAGATGGGATCCATTCCTCGCATAATAAAAACTTGGAATGTTATTTTATGTGCCCAACACGAGTAAAAATGCAGTTCCTGGGGAGAACTATTCTGATGAGAGTGATGTGATTTTACCCAAGAGGATTTTAGTGAACTATGTAGTTTTTTATTGCTGTGCAATTAGTTGGAGACAATGCACTGCATTTTAAATCATTTGTCAAATCAAAATAAGACACATTCATATATGTATATTATTATATTTTCGGCAAGTAGCAATTTACCCCAAATTTCCCAAAACCATATTCTCTATGGCTGAGGGAGTAAAAGATGTGGTCATTTTTTGAATAATTCCATCCAAGCAAATTATAATTACTTTGTGGTCTGTGTGTGCACATAGAAAGAAAATGGGCAGCAGCCTGACTTGTGCCTCAGAAAAAAATGAGCCTCGTTCACCATAAACTATTTTTGAAATGGTGTGTCGGGGCGGTATGGGCTCAGGCCGATTGTTTTTCTTTGAGCTGAGCAGCTTTTTGGTGGAGGGGTATTACCCGGGCTAAATTGTTCCCTCATGTTTTCCGCCAAGGTTCTGTGCCCACCACACTGACAGTTATAATTTGCAGAAATTGCGCTGATTATCTGAATTAGCATACCTGACCAATGCCACATTAGTCTTATTTACAATACAAAGCCATGGGGCTCTGAGGACGCATACTAAATATGACTTAACCCTTTGAAGAGGGGACTGGCGTCACAGGGCCAGAACGTCCTTCACGTCAGTGATATCACAAAGAGCTTAAGGCCCCCCTCCATATGGAGCTGAAAGCCTCTGGAAGGCTCCTGGAAAGGGAAGTGGTGGGTGTAAAGTCCGAGGACCATATTGAAATCACAGGGTCATTGCATGTTTTCCCTTCCTCTCGAGTTCTTTTTGACTTTTTTTCATATTTTTTCACCTCTTAGCTCTTGTCCCCATCTTGTTTTGCTTTCCTTTTTCACCACCTCCCTCCCCCCCTATTTTCACCCCTGTTCTTCTTTTTTCTTCTCCCTCACCTCCATTCTTTTCCCTCCTCGATCCCTTCATACACCCCCTGTCCATTGACTCTTAACCACAGATGGACAAAACAATGGGCCATGTCACACAGCATTAAGACAAACAATCCAGTGATGGGAGGAGGGTTGTGTGGAGCCGGAGCCACGGTAACCAGGCAATACGCTCACTGGGTCCAAGCAGCCACTAATCTCAGACGGCGATGATACAATACGCAGATGGACACTGAAGGCAGCCTATATGCACTCAAATCCACACGCAAAGAAAAAAAAACACTGAGTGTTATCAGGTAGAGTTTCTGTAAGAGCAAAAAAAAAATCCTTCTTTCTATTGCTGCCTTCTGTCTCACTCTCCTCTGTTTCTCTTACCTCATCCATCAATAGGAGGTATGGAATTGATAGCAGCTATTGATTACCTATAGACTAAGGCTAATCGTCGCTAACTGGAGGAAGCTTTGCAGTTATAGCAGCTGTCCGTGGCTCGTCGTGTGTGTGAGTCTGTGTGACCCTCCAGCGTTTCAGTAGCAATAGCTGTTCCTCTCCACTGTTTACTTACAGCGGACTAATGGCCTAACAGCAAGGCAGCACATGTAAAAAAAAAAGAGCCCTCTGGACATCGCTTCTCTTTCCAGAATAGGGGAAATGTATGTTTTGTCGGCCCAAAGAAACGCTGAGAGACATGCCAAGTTTCACCTCCCCACCTGTGAATAAGACCCATCTCCCTCTCGCTTCTTTTCTTCATCTCCCTAATAGGAAATTTGAGCACACTGTGTGAGATTAAAGCAGAGAATCAATGCCTTGTGAGCAATCATTTCCAGACAAATCTCTTTCATCTCCCCCCTTCTTCCTTCTCCGTTCTCTCGTTCGTTCTCTCTCCCACCTCCTAATGCTAACAGGGGGTCCTGTGTCATGACATCCCTTTTGCTTTTATCATGTCCTAATAACGCTCTGAAAATAGAGAGAGAAAGAGGAATGTGACAGAAAGAGAAAAAGGGTGCCGGGGAAAAAAAGAACAAGAAATGGATAGACTGATAAAAATCCATTGAATGAGCATGGGTCTTGATTTGTGCTTTGATGTGGATGTCTTTGTGCAAATTAGACAAATATGCCCGCTGCTTTAGTCATCTCGACGCTCTTCAAGAGATGCCATCTCCCTTCACCGGTTTTTTTCATAAAGGATGGAAGGAAGGAAGGAAAAAAATGAGTGACAAGTTCACTTAAGGGCATAAAAATATACATTTTACAAAATTTAGGCGACGCTGAAGAGAAGTTGTTGTTATGTAAAAGTACAGTATGCAAGAAGTAGCTCGTACAAGGAAGTTAAATGAAACATAAAATTTAAAAAGAGCATAAGGTATTCACTGAAAAGATGCCGATGTTTCTGCTAGGTTAGGCACACGAGGTGCTTTACCCATGGTGGTGCGTTGGGCTAATGGGCAAGGATACACACATACACTCACAAACACACACACACTCACAGTCACACACACATACATAGACACACACACACACACACCTTGGCCAGGCCTTTGTTTCAAAAGCAGGTTAATGGGGAGTGAGGAAGAGGAGCGTTGCAATTTTCTGCTCTTTAGGCGCCAGAGAATTCTCTCCAGTGTAAGAGAGACCAGACTCTCAGCGTAATAGGCATTTTACACCCTCATCACCCCGTGCACACACACACAAACATGGACACACACTCACCAGAAACGTGTGGGAGTGTAATAGGCATTCTATGGTGTGTATTGCCGGTCCCCAGAGTGCCAGTAAGTGTTAGACATGCATAGAGTCGGCAATGAGACAATCAGCATGCTGAAATTGAAACCTTGTCTGGAGTCACACAGGAGGGGAGGAAGATGAGCGCTGGGAGAGGAGAGGAGAGGAGAGGAGTAGATTAAATACATAGGCTTGAGGAGCAGCGATAGGAGCACAGATGGCAGGAGAGGAGAGAGATGCAGAATAAGAAGAGAGGAGAGACAGAGGGGGAGGAAATAGGAACTGATGTTTGTTTAATTGCCTCATAAGTGATGACACAGATAATTATGTCGAAAAAAGAGATGCTCCTCTTAGGCAGGGCCAATGAGCAGCTGTGTCTGTTTTGTTGTGTGTGTGTGTGTGTGTGTGCTGTCTCTCCCTATAGCCCCATCATCTGCTGTCCCCCCCAGCCACATCAAGTATAGGACACCATTAAAGCATTACGGTTTGTGTCATATCAAATCATTCAGCCTAATTAACAGAAAAACACACGCTCAAAATACATACACACTCATCATTTGGAATCATTTTAATTACTCTGTAGCATCCCGATTATTAATATCTCTGCGTCTCGTACCTGGGGATATGAAGACGAGTGTGTTCACCTATATTTCCTGCGCTGTGTGTTTGCAGGCGTTCGTGTCTGTGTGTGTGTGTGTAAGTGATGCTCCCTTGACTTCATATCTAATTGTCTTTTTTAATGACAATATTCCACTGTGTGCCGGCTGTATGTAATGAGTCAGGGTGTGTCAAAGTGCAGGCCTGAGCTGTCTGCTTGAGTTAAGCTCTTCCCGTCTACTGTGGAAGCCTCCAGCATACACGCTCACGCACACATTTGGCGCACACACTCAAAGAGACAGTATCAATGTGGGAGTTCCTGTATCTGACATGAGATTAAGAGGGCCAAGTGGAGGAACGTCGAAGAACTGCCCTGTTGCATTTGCAAGAAGGAAAAAGGACCATCTTGTCACACACACACACACACACACACACACATGCAAGCATCCTGCGCTGTAAGTGAGCAGTAGCCTCCCTTGCATTATTCACAGTGGCCGAGTGATCGAAGCCTGGTTCAATAGCACTAAAGCGGCGCACGCTGGAGAGATTTGTCTTACAAAACCTTGACACACACACAGGCGCACATATGCTCTCACACACATTGATTTTTGGTGGTGGGAATCTCCTAGGCTTTGGACGAAAGACAGGGACGTGAGAGGGGCTTCCCCCGTCAGAGCAACCCCCTGACAAACACACACACACTATTACACTCTCTATTACACTCACTCTGAAATATACACGCGCACACTGTGCATAGGCAAATGCTGTAAGTACATGTTTAGTTCTCACAAAATGAGATTTGATGATGGCGATGTCCGACGATAGCATGAATAAGAAAATGAAAGAAAAAGTTGAAGATGGCAGACAAAGAATCTACCGCTTAGATCTGATGGGGTTTCATTTACAGTAAGATGAGCTGATGGTAAAATAAAATTTTAAAAAAAAGAAACGCAAGAAAAAAGTCTAACTGATCATAATTTTTTTTTTTTTTTTTTTTTGCTGACTCTCCTCTTTTGCATTTTACCATCAACCGGCTTTTTGCAAGCGAGGCAGAAAAAAAATCACACATTGCCTGATATGTCATATCTTTCCACTGCAGTGTGTGAGTGTATTTTTGCGCAGGAATGTTCAATTTGAAGCCTTCACTTGATTTGAATGGCAATTTTTCTAAAACATCAGTCACTTCTTTCAGTTTTCCTATTTTCTACAGAGCGGCACAAGCAGCCGAGCACATACCATCCCCTCTGGCGTTTTTGACATATTAACATGTATCGACAAGCCAGCACTTGCATGCCTGTACACTGAGGCGCAAACACACACATACACACACCTCTGTCCCCTGAAGACATGTGATCAACCAGACCCAATCCCTTGTAATCATCTGGAGCCCCCCCAAACACACACGTATTGCTCCCCTTCAATCCCGAGTAATGGTTTGGGGCAGGGGGCTGAAGCGGTGGGCTTCTTTCCCTTAGCCCCAGTGTCTTAAGCTGCCATTGATTAAATGTTAACTGATATACTCGGCCCTGGCAATCTTGTTAGAGCTGGAGCAGGCAGGCAGCTAGACAGACAGTTTAGGACCCGCACCCTCCTGATCAATAGCACAGATAAAGATTTCATCCATCAATGAGCTCCCAAAACAAAAGGTATCTGATACCTGATTAGGCCCGTGGGGACACGCACAGATTTGAACATGAACACATGCTTTCACATGGCCACATGGGCTGAAGCGCATAAAGAGATGACAAAACAAATACGCTTGGATCACATATAGAGGCACAGTTTAAAAATCAGAGCTTAAATAAGCATACGCTTGACACCCACACACCAACCCACACACACACATTCTTTTCCCTCACTTATTGTGTCCAGAATAATACTTCCAACAACCCCATCTGAAGTCAATCAGTTCCACACCTAATGGTGTAATTACAAAAGAACACACATACACACACGCACACACACACACGCAGACACACAGAGTCAAATTTGCAGATAAGACAGCCCTGACTTTTCCCGGATGAAGGTTAATTACGCTGTGTTAGTTCACTTAGGTGTGTGTATTTGTTTGTCCATGCAGGTGTATGTGCATCTTTGCTGAGTAGTGTGTGAGTGTCTGTCTCTTTCCTGAAATGCATGTGCATTTAGATCTCATGTGCATGCCAAAGGCACCGCAAAATGGTGGGATCAATGTCTGGGCGACCACCACTGTTAAAGTGTATCAATAATGCTCCCATATCTTCTTTCCCTGCTATTGTCACAGGGCAGTTTGGAAGTCCAAACCACGCTGCAATTAAGACTTAATTATAAATCAATATAAGAAGTCATTTGAATATTGAGTTTTCCTTTTCTTCAAATTGTTAACATATTCCGCACCCTGTCTATGCCTTCTTCCCCTTTTGGGGGGGTTTACAACATTAATTAGAATCAGTACTTCTTTTTACAGTGATCTGAGAACTGCTTTGGCATAATTTGAGCCAAAAACACCACAGGATGCCTTGATGGGATTTGATGCCCAAGAGGTGGTCAAGGGGTGCAAAATGTCACAGACCCTTAAATTCTGATGTCTTTTCAAATATGGTTAATGACACTCTGTAGATCTCAAACACTGATCTCATTTTGGGGGATTTTGGGTGACATTTGTTGTCACAATGCCAAAATGAATTTCCATAATTTTCACGGCTGACATTTTCTTTGATACGACGCTGTATAAGAGCACACTCCAAAAAATGATATCAATGCAACCCAGTAACCTGCATTTCATTTGATTAAATGATATCTTTGCTGTTTTATTTTCCTGCTCAGCCATTTTGAGGGGCTGTGAGATTTTCAAGTGGCGTGTCAGGGGCCGGGAGTCTAATGCATGGAAACATGGAGCTTTCTGTTTTCTGACGGCTAGCAGAGATAAGGTAGAGATATGGCTCTAGCACTGGCTCAAATCTAAAACAGATCCTGCTGGGGGGGGGGGGGGGGGGGGGGGGTCGGAGGAGTTAAGAAAGTGAAGGAAAGGAAAAGGGGGAGAAGGGGAGGGGAGGAGGTAGCAAGAAAAGGGAATATTGTCAATCCTCTAAGTGTCTGGCGGTGTCTCTCTTTCTTTCCCTCTTTCTCTCCCCCACTCTCCCTCAGTAATCTGATTTATTCAAAGCATATGTGTGCTGCTCCGTCTTTGTCTGCTTCTATTAGGGCCAGTGGGGCCCATATGACATTGTTTAGCCAGTAATGAAATGGACATTTTTTGCATGTTTTTGAGAAAGTCAGAGGAAAGCCAACACTCCTTATTTGTAACTGTCTGTGAATACCATCTCCAGGGCAGTACAATGCCATCTCCGGGCCCCAGGTCTGTGTATTTGTGTATGTGTGCGCGTCGCATGTTAACATATGCGCCCACATATTACAGGTTCCATGTGGTCAATTTGGAGATGATTCTGAGCAACCTAATGAATGTTTTGGCTTGAAGATATTTCTTCTTTTTTTTTTTTCTGTGACTCTATTCCTCTTATGTTGAAGAGTTTTGCCGTCCGCTTTTAACCTCAACACATAATAAGGGCCTGATGCGCACATTTTTGTTTTGCACATGCTTTCTTCTATGGCAAAAGACGCATCACATATGAAATTGTTAAGTGCTAATGAAAGCTATGTGGTGCTCCGGGCTCAACTGAAGCCCACATCAGAGTGGAATGCAGTCACTAAAAAGAACTGAAAATGAACAAAATGAATACAATTGAGTGGTTTCTTTTTGTCACATTCCTTTATCTGCTATCCAAATAAACATTTGAATCTTGCTCTGCATCATGCAAAGAAAACATTTAATAAGATAACAAAATCTGTTATTTAATTTTTGAAACGGTTGTACAAAATCGCAAAATATCTTTTGTAGTAAATCAATTGATAAAACCTGCAACATTCATTTATATTATCTTATTTTTATCAGTGTTTTTCTGTCTACCCAAATCTTTCCTTTGTTTTCCACCCAGGATTACAGTCTTGTTTTTTTGTGGCCCTGAAAGCAGATGGTTTTATGCAGCTAAAAACGGGACAGTAGCCCAATAGGATAAAGATCTGTTTAAGCATTATCCATTTGGCCACTGCCCGTCACAGGCCTATTTTAAGCGTAGACATAGACACACACAACCATTCTCTTAAACCATGGCAGCCATTTTATTAGATTCCCTGTTTTCAGGCCTCGTATTAGTTCCCGGAAAATAAATAAACCGCGAATACATGACAAGGACCAGTCTGGTCAATTGGAAACTATATCTATCCTGCTCGTATCTTTGTTTACCAGTGTAGTGATGGATGGAGAGATACGGGGATAAATGAAGGCACAGAGGAAGAGACGGGATAGGTATATGGATGGATGGCTGTGTGAAAAGGTAGAAAAATAGATAGACAGATAGATAGATAGGTGGATAGATAAATGGATGGATAGATAGACACATGAATGAGGCAGGGAGATCTTGTTGGCCTGATAGAGTTGAGCAGGTATGCCGAGAAACAGCTGCTTTCTTCATTAGGTTCATCTATCGATCTCGGACCCTTGTTGTGCGTGCATGCGGTGTGTGTGTGTTTGAGGAAGAGAGAGGAGAAAGACAGGAGCCTCTGTAGATAAGTGCTGGTAATAGAACAGAATGAATTCTTATCACAGAGATGGGAAGGCCATTAACCCTCAGCTCCTAGTTCTCTCTCTCTGTTGTCGTCTCCGTCTGGTTCAACTTTGCTCTCTCTCTTTCTGTCTCTTCCCTCCCTCCGTCCTCCGATCTGGACCTGACAGGGTCACGTTGGCGAGTGTGTGTGATATTTCTACTGTGTGTGCGACTCTCCAAGAGTGCGTGTGTGAGTTTGTGTGTGTTTTTCAGCTGCCGTTGTGCAGACTGCCCCATCGGCCAGATGTTTATAATCAGGGGCTAGATAAATATTGGACCGAGGAATCATAAAAGACCAGGAAAAACAGAAAATACAGAAAGAGATGGGAGGAGATGAAACAGAGGAGAGGAATCTTCTTTTCAAATTATTCCTAAATCCCTCAGTAAGCTTGCCGTGCCGCCTCCTCAATTCACCTACTCAGCCTAAGGTGATTCAAACAGCCGAAATGCAATATGGCTGTTGTGTAAGATGCAGGTGTTTGTGTGTGTGTGTGCGTGTAGTGTGTGTGCGTATCTGTGTGCACATGCACACATGTGTGGAGGTGTACAGTAGGTCTGCTAACCTATTGTATAAGACCAGGTGTTGCAGCAATTTTTTTTTCCACCACTGAACCTTTTGAAGCCATATTTTTGTCCTGTGAAAACCTTTTGTATTTGCCATTAAAGAATCATTAACATCACCCCCCCCCACTTTTCCTCCAGTGCCCACAGCGCTGAAAATGAAACCCCTCTTAACACGAAACAACAGTTTCTGTCTGCGCAGCAAGCAAGACACGCAAGCCTTTAATCTTGGCTATGTTTATTCATATGATTTTCTTCCCCCCCCCCTTTTTTTTTTCAAAAGAGTAATAGGTGTTTTGTTAGTCGCCTGCAAGACAGCAGAGCGGGCAATTTGAGCGAAAGAAAATACAATGAAGTGTTTCAGGAAGTCGTAATTGACAACAACAAAGCAAATTTGGAGCTGCTGATACAAGCGTTTTTTACACAAAAGTCATTTTTTCGGCTTATTCTGTCAGTTCAACTTATTGACATTCACACCAGGAGCGAATTAAATGTGACAATCCCATTGTCTGGCTTTCAGAGTCGACCTGAAACAATAGATATTTTTTTGTGCTGGTGTAATAAGTTCTCATGTGTTTTAAACAATAAATGGTTGAGTGTGGGTGGATTTGAGAGCATGGATGGAAACATGTCTGTTTGCTTGTGCTGGTGTGTTTACATGTTAGCATGTGGGCTGTGGACTTATGTGCATGAAATACATTGAAAGTCGTGTGGGAGTAAATGTGTCTTATGTGCAGAGGGTTTTCATGTGTAGGTGTGTGAGTGCGTGCTTGTGTGTGTGTGTGTGTGTGTGTGTGTGTGTGTGTGTGTGTGTGTGTGTGTGTGTGTGTGTGTGTGTGTGTGTGTGTGTGTGTGTGTGTGTGTGTGTGTGTGTGTGTGTGTGTGTGTGTGTGTGAGTGAGTGAGTTATTCCCAGGCCCTGTGCAGGAGCTGTAGACCCTCTCTGCTGGGTTGATGTTTAGTATTTTAGACATGCTACATTAACAACATCTGGTTAAGATCTAAATGCTTGTTAAACGCGCTGAAATTCAGGGGGAAAGGTACAGGGAGAACGAGGGGAGAAAGGGGGGATAAAGAGGGAGAGTAGGGTAAATAAAGATTTGAGGGTGAGAGAACGGGAGGGAGGGAGATCAGTAAGTCTGTAAGGTTATTACTCTGGCAGTATTACCACTGGCCCTTGACTGTGTGTGTGTATGTGTGTGTGTGTGTGTGCGTGCGTGGCTGTGTGGGATGGTGTAATGTTTCAAAGCTTTCCCCTTAAAACCTAGAGGCCAAACTAGAGCCACGCGCGCGGCGCAGGAATGTGACATCACAGGGCCCCCGTTGCTCACATACGCACACATATGCACACATGGTCTCACAGGGGACACGACCAGAGTTGTAAGAAGAAATCAGCGTCAACGTCATTCCTAAGTTGGGGAGACATGGCAGTCAGGGGTGTTACACAAAACATTAAGGCTGCATTACTACCACAGATACATTGGACACAGAGTATCTAGTCTGTAGTCGTATTATTAGACAGATAACACACTTATAACAGTGTCGTATATACAGTCCGGGTATACAGTAATAGTTTCTCAGTCTAGCTGTTATAGCGTTTCCCATATGTTTCTTTATTTTCTTTGGCAGCAATTATAGTTTCAGTTGATGCTCCGCTTTCATAGTGTCTATGATTTAAGATAAACAAAATGTAAAACAAGAGATTTTTTTTTACTCCTTTACCCCTTTAATGAGCACCATCCTAGCCCTAAGGAAGCAAATTAGAGGCAGCTCAGCCCAGCTAATGAATTCAGCCATTTTGGAGCCTCCGTGTCCAGTTTCCTGGCGTGGCATTGCTCTGCAGTTGTGTGCTGTACGACTGAGTCCTCCACCGGGCACATAATGACCCGGCATGGCGGTTATGGGCCCTTAGGGGGAGACGGGAGGGGGAGTGAGTGGTCTCAGAGCAGGTCATTATACAGCTAGAGGGCACACACACACAGACACACTGCCCTGACACTTCCAATACATTCTTCATTGCCTCCATCTCCCATATGTCTATTCCTTCATTTTTTTCTTTCCAAACATCTCTTTCTCTATATCTTTTACAGTATCCTTGTGCATCTGTCTATTTGAGTCTCATGTTTTGAAGAATATAATCCATCTTTTAGTACTAAAATTTGCACGGAAATAATTTGAAACATCTCCTTTTCTTTTAGAAGCCAAATGCATATAGTTACTTTCTGGACAAATAAGAGAGATAGGCTCTAATTGGTCAAGCTGGCTTCTAATTAATAGTTAAATCTAAAACCAAACTGATTTGGCTGTATCTGTGATCAGGAGTCACTTAATTATTCTTCCTCTTTAACGGTTAAATATAGGCTTGTGTTGCACGGTAATCGAACCCAGGGTCTGTGGTTAGCTCGAGCTCACCGGCCGGCTTTAATGTTCCGACTGACCCACATCAAAGAGAGTCCCACCAGGCTGCCAAAATCACACACCCTCCACAGCCTGGCCAGCTCGCTCTGCACGAGTGTCTGCGTGCATGCACAGAGGCAGTGGAAGGTGACTGTGAAAGTTTTTGCTCTGCGTGTCCTCTGGTAGCGATTAAGCTGATGGTTAAGAGTCCCTGCTGTAGAACCCTCTGTCTCACACAAGTACACACACAAACACACACACTCGCACATGACATCTCACATGCAAACACATGCAGTCACTGTCTCACTCACTTGATCAATGGTACACTTCCACACAAACACTCAGGAACACGCGCACACGCACGGTCACACGCGCACTCACGTACACACTCATGCGGTGTGTAACTGTCAGGGTCAGTCAGAGGGCAGACGCCGTGCTGATGTATTGGGAGAGCTCGTCTGGGAATGTCCTCAGTGTGGAAACACATTCCCTGCATGCACGCGCACACATGCACACACACACACACACATACACACACACTCACCACAGATATAACTGACTGGAAGGGGAAAGGAGTGAAAAAAAAACACTGATGAGGCCCAGATGATCACCCCTGCTTTTCTCTTTTCTTTTTCTCGTTCTTCACCCACTCGTCACCCTCATTCCTTCCGCTCTTTCCTTCTTTCTGTTCATTTTCTCTCCTTTCTCCATCTCGCTACAGGTAGACTGCCCCCTACAGGTTAGTTAAGATGTGGATTCAGCATTGTTATGATCACACACTGATGGCAGGTTTGATCACCTTCACCAGACCCATATCTTTCATTCCTTATTGTCCTCCTTAAGAAAAATAATAAGTTTTATTTGCAGTTTGCCCATCTTAATTGGCTTGTAAAAATGTACTTTCAAGAGGTATCAAACACATGAAGTTTACAGAGATTAAGAAATTAGTCTCTAAATATTTCATTATGTTGAGTATTGTAGTAGCTGTATATAGAACAATAATAATATATGTACATAATATATATATATATATAGAGAGAGAGAATATATATAGAATTCACATATTTATTTTCCATTGCAGAGGTAATATTGTATGGTAACATTTATGATATAAGTTGTAAGCTGCAGTACATAATTAAAGTGATACTATATAATTATTATATATATATATATATATATGAAGAGAGTTGCTGACAAAGCTGTCAAAGGAGATAAAAGGGTCTTTGTGCACCTGCTTTTTGATTTTTTTTTTCTTTTTAGACGTTGTCTTGACCTTGCAGTATTTCTGTTTTGACCCTTCTCCTTACCCTTCTTTTCTCATGCTTCCGTGGAACATGCTGTTCGATTTGTGCCATTTGCTTTTCCTTGGCTTCTAACAAACGTCAAAAATAGAGAAAAGATAAACTGGTGATGAAGGACTTTCAAACCTACTACACACACACACACACACACACACACACACAGTATTTACACCTGCACACATGCACACTTGCTATCCTTCCTCCCTCCGTCTATATGAAGGTGAGGTGAATTAAAATACAAAGATGGACGCTGCAGCACCAGCAGTGAAAATTGCAATTTCTGCAGCCCGGGCTCTCTCGGCTGACAGGAGATATTTCATCTCCGTTGTCACCGACGTATTAATAAAACATCAGGAGCAGAGTGCAGTCCCAGTCTCTTTCACACACATGCATGTACACACACAAACACACTGCGTATGCACATGTGCAAAATGTGCACAGCATACATGTGCAAATGCAAAAATATAACAATGTTCATGAATACAAACACACACAAACACAACTGCAATTTTCCTCCGCAATCACATGCCAGCATCTGCCATGAAAATTTCATGCTGTATATAATGTCCACTTAATGTGTTGCCGATTAAAGCAATGGCGCCAGCGCTTAGTCTGTGTGTCTGTCCGTGTTTTCATGCGTGTGTGTGTGTGTGTGCTCGCACCCCGCCGAATGTGAAAGGGTTAATCATATCATGTTTCCAAAGAGAGGGGGGTTTGCAGACCCCTTGTGCTCATCATACAATGGCCAAAGTGATTGTATGCAAATGCAAGCTGACCTCAGTGCACCCTTTGCCTGATTTCTGTGAATATGAGTCTGTGCGAGTGCGTCTGTGTGTGTGTTGCAAAATATGGTTATTAAGGCAGTGCAGGATTGATGAGCGCAGCTCTTTTATACACACTCACACATGCACACAGACACATACCGGTTTCATTCTCTGGCAGAGTGAGGGGTTTGTGGTGAGAGACCCCCCCCCCCCATTTAAAAGACATGAAATTTTTAACGGTTTTTCTGTGTGTGTGTCTCTGAATATGATACCGAGTGTGTATGATTTGATGCCTGTTTGCAAGTGTTTCTGTTTGATTTTGTATTGGTGTGTGCTATCCCCGAGATGGAGGAGGGCACTGTGTGTGTGTGTGTGTGTGTGTGTGTGTGTGTGTGTGTGTGTGTGTGTGTGTGTGTGTGTGTGTGTGTGTGTGTGTGTGTGTGTGTGTGTAGATGTGTATGTATGTTTGTGTGTGTGTGTGCAATGCGTGCATGCGCATGCCTGGTTATCTGGCCTCTCTCAGACTGCTCAAAATTCATTACAAAGTGACATCAGCCCAGCCGGAGACAAATGATGGCTGGATGAAAGGGAGCGCTGGGGCTCGGCTAGGATTAGTGTTAGCTTGTGCTGGCGACACATATACACACATACACACTTACACACACACACATACACACACTTTAATCCACTGGCAGAACACTGCAGATACACAGAATTATCAAACAAGGGGCTGAACTCTCAGAGATGGGCAGGCTAATCTGCTAATAGTACAGAGCTGCACGTGTGTGTTGGTTTGTGTGTGTGCGCGTGCACACATTTTTTTTGCACTAGTTTAACAAAAAAGCACAAATAAAATATGTATGTAAAGTATAGCAGTAAGTATGACCTGAACAGCCTCCATAAGTGATTTTGCTTTTCTTTCTTTTTTCTTTTTTCTAATTGACACTTTATAATAGGTGACTGTTGTAGGTTGTACGATACGGTTAACGCTCGTCCTTGTTTTTTTGGGGTTTTTTTGAGAGCAGAATTTTTTCCCCAGTGGTTGTCATGAAGCAAGAGATAGCTTTTTCATATAATATATATTTTTTAACATTAAAACAGAATCATTGAATTTCCGCTATGATGTGATATCTGTCAATCATATAACCACTATTCAAATAAATTGATAGATTAGAAAAAATGTAATGCTTGTTTATAACCAACAGATAAGAAAAATGAAACATTAAGCTGTCTCTTTAAATTATTTCTTTTTAAATTTACCTTCCAAAGAAAGACAACCAAAATGATTGAAACTGTTTCCCAGTAGGGCATATTTTGTTGTCACAGAACTTCCCTGCACTCAGGACATGAATGTATTATGTTTCACTCACTAGAAGTAGCATGGCGGGGCTATTTTCAACAGAACATGTGTTCAAGTAACTGGAGTTATTTACTGGTGAGCTATAGTCTTCAGTAAACCTGACCTTTGTGTAGGAAAAAGGGGGTTTATGGGGATTAAGTGAACATGTACAAGCAGGAATAGTTTCAAAATGACTCTCATATGATATAACAATGTCTGTTAAAATATCTGCAATATTTCTCAAATCAAGCACCATGGCAGGTTCTTGTTTCAGAGCCCCAGCCATGAAATGCTGTTTCTAGAGACCATCATGGGTAATGGAGTTGTTTTTTTGTTGTGTGTTTTCAGAAGAGACTGCCGAGGACAGTGACAGACCTCCTCGCTCCTCCTCCCGGCCCGGGCACAACCTCACCGACCGAGACTTGAGTGACAGCAGGAGAACTGAACGTAGGTTTCCCATACAGAAACACTTAGTGTACACAGAGACACACAAATATACACAACACATATGAGCCATAAGCCTCCCTTCTTTTCTAAGTTATCGTTCATCTGTCTCTCCCTCTCAGATAAGGTTCTAACGTGTGTGTAACATGTGAACGCTGCTTACTAGCCTCCATGTGACCTGCTTTAATCGTTTCCATCTGACAGAAAGAGAAAAAGAGAAAGAGAGAGATGGGGAGAGAGAGGGAAATAAGAAGAGAGAAAAACAGAGAAAGAGAGAGGGATAAGTTGAGTGTTGTGGATATTACCAGGCAATGTCCAGGCCCCAGATTATTTTTTAATCAAATCAGTTTGCGTGCTTGTAATTTATAAGCGCCTTGCATTAATCTTTTCTCGTTCTTGTGCCCTCTCCGATGACATATTAATTTTTCATAAGCGTAGGATTAGATGGGGGGGTCTGTGTATATGTTTTTCTAATATTGCACTGCATCCCTGCAACCCTTAAATTAGTTTTTTTTTCCTGCACCCTCCCTTCATTTTTCTTTCTCTCCCATTTTTTTTCCTGGCTCAATCCATCCCTTAATTGTTGTCCAATCTGTGACCCTATCACAGGCATTAGTTCGGATAGAAAAACAGCACAAGATAGAAAGAGGGGGATGGAGGAGGAGGGGGGAAAGAGACTGTTTATTCGTTTGTAAGAATGGCAATGCTGTAAGCAGGGAGGGGCAACAATCTGTAAAAGGCAGCTTGGTGGGTTTTTTTTTTTTTTTGTTATTTTGGGCGAGGTATGGAGCACATAATGCCTCTGCTGCGAGGCTGTGGTCGGGATAGCCCCGGCTTTGTTAGATTTGATTTACCCAAATAAGAATTCATATGGTCTTCTTATGTATGAGATGGAAATCCATGGCTGGAAATGAATATTGCATAGGGTCTCTCTATCCTCCCGTTTTTTCCCCCTCTGTCGTTGCATGGGGTACTCATTCTTTCTCCCTCTACTAATGTCTCACCCCCCCCCCAACTCACACACACCTTCCAACTCCTACCCTCTACACCCTCTATCCATCTGAAACTCCCTCCCCACCTCCTCTTCCTAGCATGCCATACCTAGCTCCATAATGTGAGGCTCAATGAGGCAGAAGGAGAGCTGAGTGAGGCTGGGGCCTATTAGTTTAGCTAGTCATCTATCTTTCAGCTCTATCTCTCTGACAGGCCTGTCTGACGGACTGGCGGGGAACCACCATCCATGCATTTACCGCTGCATATTACCACCAGCGTCATTTAACACCGCCGCACACATGCAAAGAAGCAAACTGACAGTGTCCAGGTTCCTCCTACTTTAAAGCATGTGTTCTTGAGTGTAGCTTGAGTGTAGCTGCATCTATTTAATAAAGCACAAATGTATGTCTTTTATATTTCATTTCAGGGTCACATGTTAGTTTCACTAGTTTCAATTTGCATTTAGAGTTTTCAGAGTTGAATGCCAGAAAACGTAAAGGGGATCATGGTATGTCAGCGTGTTGCTTTGCTTGGACCTTGTTTTTTTTTTGTTTTTTTTTTATTTTAAAGCGGGCAGATTGGGCATCTCCTTCATCAATCCCAAATCTCAGGCAAGCTTGAATTGTTAAGATGTGTGTGCGTGTGTGTTTGTGTCCATATGGAGATCTCGAGGGAAGGGATTACACTGTGACCAAGTGAGCAGTGTGTTTGCGCACTTCATCTCCAAGACCAAGATCCTTTAAACAAAGAGGGGCAGATAGATAGATAGAGATAGAGAGAGGAAGAGGGAGGCCGAGAGAGATGGAAGGGGGAGGGGCAAGGAAAGACAGAAAGAGCTGTTTTCCTTTGCTTCATTTGCGTTGTCTTTTTTAATCCCATGTCACTTTAGATTAATTATAATCCATGTTACATTTTCCATGCAAATGTCCTCGATGTGGATTACTTCCAGATAGCTTTGTGTCGTGCGTGTAGATAGCACATGTCGCCACCGTGGCTCAGGGGCCCACTTCTTATAAATACCCACTTCTTATAAATAACCCACTAAACAAAGGCCTGAGCATGGAAATGAGCCTGTCAGGCAGCCTAAGGAAATTACAGATCTCTACCTGCTTCAAATTAGCAAAGAAATTACTCATTGTTTCTACAGTCAAATGTTATGTATTCATTTTGTGTACAATGTTGAATTGTGAAGATAAGAGGGAAACAAAATGCAATCGCATGCAAACAAGATGTGATGTTAAATATTCCATAATAGCTTGTTCATATTCAGATTCTTTAAAGTATTTTTCATGTGCATGCATCTCGCAAATTCGGCCAACTTGAGAGGATAGCTGTGTTCCTTTTCTGTCTCTCTAATATGAGATTAAAATATATTAAAGATATTAGCATGTTTAATTACAAGCCTGCAGCAGTTCCTTTGTGCATGTATGTGTGTTTCTGTGTAATGACAGCTTGTTGAATGTCTCAGACGATTTGTCAAATGTGACAAGGCCATGCTCATATTTATCTCTCATTAGAACACAAGCTGGAGATGGAAGAGAATGGAAGGCTAGTCATTAAAAAAACACAAACTACAAGACAGCTGCTGTTTAATAGCCTCGCTTTTCCCCCCTCACTCTCTCTCCATCTGACTGTCTCTGCCTCTCTCTCCATTTCACTCCTTCCCAGCCTCTCTCTCCCTCTCTGTACCTCCCTCCGGCTAGATCTGGGCCTGCTGAGTGCTTCAGTGGGAGTTTGGGGTTCAGAGTGTGTTGCTGTAATGTTATCAGGTGACCGGGGGTCAGCCTAATGCGTAACCTCAGAGCAGTAGGCCAGTAAATCATGCTGGCCGGCCCTCCCTGGTCCGCTTTGGCCAGCTCTCCCTGCTAGATTTACTGCTCCGTAACCTTAGCCAGTCTGCCAGGGCTCAGGACAGCTAAATTGAATACTAAATCCAAACTACCCAGCCCCCCCCCCCCACAGACCCCCTCTCCGTGCTCTGTGTTTGTGAGTTTTTTTGTATTTTCGTGAAGTGAAATGGCAGGAATGGAATCATCAGTGGAATTATTTTGCAACCCTAATGAAAGAACAAGCATTACAATAGCTTGATTGTTTTCAAATCGTTCTCCAAGACTCGATCCTGAAGATGAAGTTGTTTTCGTATGAAGTGTGATGTACGGATTCGATGATATGCTCGTTCATCGCTTGAAAATCGCTTGAAAATTCCATTTGGTTGGTTTAGTTTGCACAACATATCTTACCATTTCTGACACAAAAGGGCAGATTCTAAAATAGATCCACGGGAAAGAAAAAAAAACCATTAGCTATGATGGTATTGTTGATCCTCCTGCCTTTCGAGGAATTATTTGGAACAGAAATACCTTGAGGCGAGGCTACGGGCTTCTCTGTCCTTCACTATAAATTTTTTTCTTGCTCTTCACTCCATTTCTGCCTTTTCCTCCATTGCTCTGAACTTCTTTCCATTTGAATGCCCACTTGCGTGTATATAAGTGTGCGTATATGCGGCTCCCTAAACACCATTGACAGTTGCAAATAAAGATGAGTGGTGTGTGTGCCGCTCTCTCCCCCATGCAATGCAAAAGGGGTTGAGTGTCATAAATCACCTTTTGATTTATCTAATCAAGCAAGGTCCTGCTCCATGCAGACATTTGTCATTGGCGGTGGGGGCTGGAGGTGAGGAGGGGCCAATTTCAGGTTTTATTCTGTCCCTCTACTTCACTGGCTGGGCTGCAGCTGCTGGAACCTACATAAGGACTCAGGGATGGAGGGAAGGTGGGACGGGAGGGGAAAGAACAGGGAGGAGGAGGAAAAAGGACAGTCATTAAGTATGAGGTGCAGACTCAGAGACAAAGGGAAAAGAGAGGAGAGTCTCCTGCCTTGTTCTCAATTGTGGCCTCTGCTTTTTCTGTCTAATTATTTTAGCTATCCCAGCACTGTTGAGGGTAAGAACATGAAGCTCATCAAAACAGAGATGCTTATGTTTTCTCTCATAAATTTACTAATTTTGTTTGGCTCAGGCTAGCCATTGTATTTATTTGTCTGTCAGGTGATTATATCCTTGGAAGACGCTAATTTTGAACAAAACTCAGCCTCAAAACAACTTTGTTATTCACTGGCAGGGCTTGCCATTTAAAGCTCTTAAGTGACCATAGAGATACTGTGAACTGCTCTCTCAACATTCAGGGTTAACCAACTGTTTTCCTTTGTGTGAGTTTCATAAGTGTTTGTGAAAGCACTAGGTCAAAGACGAATCTAAACCAGAAGGACAGATCTTCATGTCGCTTCATGCGTGTGCGCGCGCGCACACACACACACACACACACACACACACACACATTGCACAAACGTACATTTACATTCAACATGACGGTAATCAATGGTGATGTGTGGGCCCTTTCCCCCGCCGCATTGTAAATGTGTTTGCAGGCTCTTGTCCGACAATCGCCTCATCTCCTTTTGCAGGGATGTAATTTAGTTGCAAATTGACTGGAAGACGGAGGCAAAAATTGAAAGTTGAAATTAGAAATAGCTATAATAAATATGGGAGGCGGGGCGCAGACTTCGGAAAGGTCAGGTGATATGACGGGTGCTTCCAGCCTGGACCGATCTGACCAATGGAGTGTCAGAGGCCCGACATGAAGCACGTAATACACACACATATATGCACATAGACACACACACACAAGCCCTGCAGGGGCCATCACAAGCGGTGGAAGACGAGATTACCTCGCTCTTCTGAGCTGCAGAGCAATTCTCGGATGTTCTTGGAAATTCACATTGTGCCCTTGTGTTTTTTTTTCTCTCCCTCTCTCTCTTTCTTCCTTTCTTCCCTCCCTCCCTCTCTCTTGTCACTTTCCTTGACAGGCCAATATTTCAGGCTCCAGATATAGGGGATTACAAATAAAATAAGTGGAACGCCTACTTAATGCAACAGAATTAAAATGCATGAACGGGCCGGAGGAATTGATATGCGCCCAATACAAACACGAGCCACAGAATAATATGAAATACAAAATGTTTTTTTTCAACCCCCTCTCCATGTATCAGTGCTTTGATTTCCCTTTTTTTCCATTTGTGCATCTAGCGTGAAGCGTTGATTCGCAAGAGTGAGGCTCACATATTGCCTTGAGTGACCAGACGAGGGAGGGGACGCAAGAGAGGAGGGGGGAGATGGCTTAGGGAGAGAGGGAGGAAGAGAGCAAGGCAGAGGGAGGGAAGGAGGGAGGGAGAGTTGCTGTTGCTGTGTCTTTGTGTTGTGCAGAGTGGGTAAATTGCAGTGGCAGAGTATAGCAGGGCCTGCACGGCCTGTATCTTAGGATGAGGCTAATGAAAGATTTATCAGCGGCTGCAGCATTTACTAAATACAACCAGAGGCTGATCTCTCCACACTGAGCCCTGCTGTTAACGTCACACACGCTTACACACACACACACACACACACACACACACACACACACACACACACACACACACACACACACACACACACACACACACACACACAAATAGACACACACACGTAGTGCTGCTACTGTACCACCAGCCGTGACCAAGCCCTGAAAATTTAGCATCTTATACAGACACAGGAGTTGTTGAGGCAGCTGGGGAAATGTATATGAACTAATGAAGTGTATAATATTACCATAACATATAATGTATGTCGTGCTGTGATAATGAGCCTGCCTGAGTTTTTCTCATTTTGCATGTCCTCAGGGCAGAAACATGTTAGTGTATATGAATGTGAATAATACAGTCCGTGCTTGTATCCATGGTACTGTTGTCTTGGTGTCAAATCATTTTTTAAATCCTCACCAATGTCCTACAGAATATTAATTTGGTAGACTTCTTTATGTTACTCACTCTGTTATCTATATATAAATATTTGTTGGTCAAAGTATAATTGATACAACCACAAAATATCAGATTTGGTCAGGATGTCAATTTATTCTCAAATTTGTCATTTTTTGGCATGCTGTAAATGAATTTTCCCATCTCTCATATTTATGATCCTGCTGTCGATATCTTCAATTTCTTGTTGAATTTTGAAATACGTAAGAAGCTTTTTGTACAGAAAATTGAGGAATACAGCCATGGCCATAAGTTTGGACACAGCATGACTTACTATGTCTGTTTTGATGTCTATTACAGAACATAACTAATATTTTTTGACAGCACCGGTTTAATTAGTCAACAAATCAACAAGGGACATAATATTATCAATAAATTCCAACAATTGGAACAACTTTGTTCCCAAAACATAATATTAGAAGAAAATAACAAAAAATGCAGTACTTTCACAACCAAATTTGGTAAGAATAACAAAATGACACCAAACTCTTTTGATGTTTTTTTAAAATATGAAACTTAATATAGTTCTCAGGAGTTGTGTACTGTATTGTAAGTGACAATTTTGTGGTATTTTCTAAGATTCACAAGCGTCATGGTACTTGTGTCCAAACTTATGGCCATGGCTGTATGTCTCAACTTGGATTACCCAAATGCAGACATATAAGCTGTAAATAAAAACAATACAAAGTTGACGAGAAGCCGTCCTCTTTAATGCTTTATGTTGTGTCCAACCATTTCTGTCTTCTAGGAGTGAATGCCATATCAAAAGAGGTTACCGGACCGAATGCTATGGTTAAACATTCCCTCCTGCCAGATCGACAAATTGAAAGTCCACCTAAAAGGCCAAAGTCCGCTGAGGGGAAGACTTCAGCCAATGACCAGGTAAAGGTTTGTCACATATCTGATGGAAACTGCCTCCTGGCAGCTATAAGACAGTGTGTTCTAGCTCCTTCCCAAAGTGTTCGAAGTGTACTTATGGGGACCATGCACCTACAACTGTTTTCACCTTTCACCAAAGAAAATGTGTGTAGGTTTTGGAAACTTGTGTGTATCTGTTTAAAGCAGGCATTTGGCACTGCATATTCCAATGCTTCTACAATATGTTGTTGGATGTACAGAAAGTAAATAGCTAATGAGGCAGGTTGGTTTTCATAAGCACTAATTATAACTAACCTTCACTGTCACTGTGGGATGGGCTAATGGGGAGATACTTAACTGTAAGAAGCAGAAATGCTAAGCCAAGCATTTAGCAATTGCTGGCGCCGGCTTTCATTCAAAGGGTTAAATGCATCCCGCCATTCCCTCCCTGACAGAGCTTTTTAGCATCAAGCACAATAGGCCAGCCTTTGTGTTCTAAGTGGAATACCTGCACTAGCCTTGGGCCTCCCACCCTGCGTCTTTTCCCCTTTTTGCATCTCTTTAAATTATATGTGTTTTTAAATTAGATTATGAAGTATTAGCTCGTCTGGTTCTGGGCCCTGCAAGGAGGGAGGACTTAGTCATTTCAGAAATGGATTCTATTAAGACAGGTGGTAGGGAGGCAGCTATGCTCAGAGTACTCCCTGTAATGAGGGCAAGGCGCAGCTTGGGAGAGTACACACCTTTGTCATCTGTAATCTCCTGATTAGAAATTCTGGCCAATCATGTTTTCTACTAATAAAATTGCTTGAGTTGAGTGACTTAAGTGAATTACATGAAACATGGTTGATCTACATTTTCTGTGTTAAGGTGGGCATGGGAACTGATGGCGAGAGGTGAATGTGTTAGGTTGAAGTGAGTGAATAGTGAAGAATGCAAAAAAAAATTAGATTTTGCATGTATGGGATCATTTTAGCCCCTAATGATGGTTTATGCAGGTTGTTTTTTGTGGCAGCCACGTATGTTATTGACTGTGTAGTGCAAGAATGTTTCCCACTGAAGTGCATTAGGTGCAACAAAAAAAAGTAATTCCTGTCCCCTTGGATTAATTTTATATACACAGAATGTCAGTTTCCTTGGATATCATTTCATTATTTCTCCATTTCCAACCAGATGCTTATTATGCTATCTTGTTTTTTTTAGGTTCAGCAGTGTCCATACTGCAACTACAGCAGTAAAGATGCCAACCGTATGCAGCTCCATGTGATGTCCCAGCATTCCATGCAGCCGGTGATTCGCTGTCCACTGTGCCAGGATGTCCTAAGCAACAAGATTCACTTGCAGCTGCATCTCACTCACCTTCACAGTGTGGCTCCAGACTGTGTGGAAAAGCTCATTCTGACTGTACGTAGAAGTAATGAGGATGAATAAGATTTGTGTGTGTGTCAACAAAAGGAATTGCATTTTACAAAGGAATTGCATATTCAAAACAAAAGGATCACTGGATAATGATGTAATTTATTATTTAAAAAATTGAAATTTTTTGTAACATTTTATCAGAAATGTCCAGTGACAGTAGCTCTCTGCTAGATGACATGGGAGCAGAACCAAAACAGACATGGCTATCCCAGTCTTCTAATTAGTTGAAGGCAAGGTTGCCATAATTCATATCCCATGTATTTATTGTTGAGATACTACCACAAACTTGATTGTTTTCTACTCAGCAGAGCTAATTCTCTCTTCGCATAAGCTATTTCAAACAACTTGACACACTTACTCAACATGTACTATATATACTCTGCAAACTGTGTCATTATTGCAAACTGACATGATAATGATGACATTTTGTTGATCTTGATAGGTTGTTGGACCTGACACAGCAACACCAAATAATGTAATGCATCCCCAAACTGGACAAGAGAAAAGTCTCGCTTTAATGGATTCCTCTACCTCTCTTACTGATGGGTCAGGAAAGTCTCAAGGTGAGCAGAATGTGCTATTTGAATGATTTTCTTTTTTGTCATTAACTTGTCTGTGTGATAATAAAGTTTATCTGATATAAATTAGCAATAATTGATGAAGTGTATTGTTCTTCAAATTCTACCTTCTATTTGCAGGAAGCATCTCAAAGGATGAGCTGACCAATCAAGACAAGAATGAATTAGATCTGCAGGGTGAGGAAATCAAGCCCCCAAAGGAGGGCTCAGAGGCTCCAGACTGGAAGAGAGCTAGTGGATTAGGACATGATAGCAAATCCCCTGATACCCTCCAGGACCATCTCAGTGAGCTCCAACGACTCCAACAGCAACAACAGCAGCTCTCAGTATCTGATCGTCATGTCTACAAATATCGTTGCAACCACTGCAGCCTGGCCTTCAAGACAATGCAGAAGCTTCAGATACATTCTCAGTACCATGCCATCAGAGCCGCCACTATGTGCAGCCTTTGCCAGCGCAGCTTCAGGACATTCCTGGCTCTCAGGAAGCATTTGGAAAACGGACACCCTGAACTGACTGAAGCTGAGGTGCAGCAGCTCATAGGAAATCTGCCACTGAATGGAGATATCACTGAGAGTGAGGCCAGGGCCTTGGAGGAAGCTCAGGCCTTTGAACATGACTTGGACAAAGATGATGAAATGGACCAGGAAGAAAAGCCCAGTCCTACAGGAAGTGACAGTAGCTCTCTGCTAGATGACATGGGAGCAGAACCAAAACGAACCTTGCCATTTAGAAAAGGGCCCAACTTTACAATGGAGAAATTTCTGGACCCTTCACGACCTTACAAGTGCACAGTATGTAAGGAGTCCTTCACCCAGAAGAACATCTTACTTGTCCACTATAATTCAGTTTCTCACCTTCATAAATTAAAGAAGGTCCTTCAAGAGGCATCAAGCCCAGTTCCCCAAGAGACAAGCAACAGCATTGACAACAAACCATTCAAATGCAATATTTGCAATGTTGCCTATAGCCAAAGTTCAACACTTGAAATTCACATGAGGTCAGTACTCCACCAGACCAAAGCCAGAACAGCCAAAACTGACATGAGCAGCAGCAGCAGTGCCACCAGCACTGGTGGTCCGGTACCTGCAAAAAGTCCAGGCCCAAGTGCACAAGGGAACACAAGCAACTCAGACACTGCTAGAAGTGGAACACCCTCTTCTAACAAAGAAAACACTGTGGAACCCAAAGAACCTAACAGCAGCAACAACACAAAACAAACTGCAACTACTGATCATGTTTCAGCACAGGCAAGCAGCCACCAGTCAGCACAGTCCTCAGCCCAACTGCAACTGCAGCTGCAACATGAACTCCAGCAACAGGCTGCCTTCTTCCAGCCTCAGTTCCTTAATCCAGCTTTCTTTCCCCATTTTCCAATGACCCCAGAAGCACTGCTACAGTTTCAACAGCCACAGTTCCTCTT
Organism: Acanthochromis polyacanthus; assembly: GCF_021347895.1. Classification (NCBI taxonomy): domain Eukaryota; kingdom Metazoa; phylum Chordata; class Actinopteri; family Pomacentridae; genus Acanthochromis; species Acanthochromis polyacanthus. The sequence goes on from NC_067132.1 coordinate 15,270,906, forward strand.
CCCCTTTTATATACCAGGAGCTGAGTTCAACCTTAGCCCAGAACTTGCACTGCACTCAGCAGCAGCTTTTGGAATGCCTGGCCTGACTGGATCATTCCTAGAGGACCTAAAGCAGCAGATGCAACAGCAGCACCAGTTACAACAGGCTCAGGCCCAGCAACAGGCTCAGCAGCAACAGCAACAATCCTCTCAGACACAGTCGCAAATTCAGCAACAGAAAAACCAGCAACTGCAAAACCACAAACCTAAACTGGAGTCAAGCACTGTGTCAGTTTCAGAAATACAGATGTCAAGAGAGGCTGAGGACCACCTTGAGAAAAAAGAAAGCAGAGCAAAGATGGAAAATGGAGGTGATGCATTAAATGATGGAGGGAAAGACAGCAAAGACCCCAAGAAGTCAAAGTTCTCCGAGCCATTGATTCCACCCCCACGCATTGTGTCAGGTGCAAGAGGTAATGCAGCCAAAGCACTATTAGAGAACTTTGGATTTGAGCTGGTCATTCAGTACAATGAAAACAGACAAAAAAACCAAAAGAAAAACAAAGATGGAATTGAACCAGTGGAGATGAATACTGATAAGCTTGAGTGTGGAATGTGTGGAAAGCTCTTCTCCAATATGCTTATTCTCAAAAGCCACCAGGAACATGTGCACAGTCACTTTTTCCCATATGTGGAGCTTGAAAAGTTTGCCCAGCAGTACAGAGAGGCTTATGATAAACTGTATCCAATAAACCCTGCTTCACCTGAGACTCCACCACCTCCACCACCACCTCCTCCTCCTCCACCACCTCCCCCTGCTCCAGCCCCGGTGTCAGCTCCTCAGCCTCCCTCTACATCAATGGCCAAGCCCCAAACCCCAGTACCTTCACCGGTTCCTGTTGCCCATCAGAACACACACCAAACTTCACACCAGGCGCAGCCATCTCAGCCACCACCCCCTCCTCCACCACCTACTGCCCCCTCTGCACCACCCCAAGTGCAACTCCCTGTTCCTTTGGATCTGCCCCTTTTCCCACCTCTGATGATGCAGTCCGTCCAGCACCCAGGCCTGCCACCTCAACTGGCCCTTCAGCTGCCCACTATGGATTCTCTTTCCACAGACCTTACACAGCTGTGCCAGCAGCAGTTGGGTCTTGATCCAAATTTCCTCCGCCAGTCTCAGTTTAAGCGACCACGCACTCGTATCACTGATGACCAGCTTAAGATCCTCCGTGCAAACTTTGACATCAACAATTCCCCCAATGAAGAGCAAATTCAAGAGATGTCAGAAAAGTCTGGTCTGCCCCAAAAAGTCATAAAGCACTGGTTCCGCAACACCCTCTTTAAAGAACGGCAGCGGAGTAAAGACTCTCCCTACAATTTTAATATTCCTCCCATTACTACATTGGAAGATATTCGAATGGAGCCCCAGCTTAGTGCACAGGAATACTACAGAACTGAATCATCCATTAACAAGAGGTCCTCCAGGACCAGATTCACTGATTATCAGTTGAGAGTACTTCAAGATTTCTTTGACACTAATGCCTATCCGAAGGACGATGAGATTGAGCAGCTGTCCACTGTGCTCAACCTGCCAACACGAGTCATTGTGGTGTGGTTCCAGAATGCCCGGCAGAAAGCTCGTAAGAGCTATGAGAACCAGGCAGATTCTAAAGACAACGAGAAAAAAGAGCTGACCAATGAGCGCTACATCAGAACAAGCAACATGCAGTACCAATGTAAAAAATGTAACATTGTGTTCCCACGCATTTTTGACCTGATCACTCACCAGAAAAAGCAATGTTACAAGGATGAAGATGAAGAAGGAAATGATGACAACAATTGTGAGGAATACATAGATTCTTTTGAGCAAGGTCAAATAAAGACTACCCAGGCACCTTTGGAGTTTTTCAAACAGTCCCAAACAGGAACTGCCACCAGCTCTGGGTCAAGCTCTCCAGTAATGGCCTCCCCTCGTGCTACCATGGGGAAAACTTCTCCCAAGCCAGATATTTCCCCTGAAACTGAACTTAAACAAACTGAGACCGCCCCTTCGCCAGTGATCAAGTCACTACCAGAGCCCAGACCATCTAAAGCCTGCACACCCCAGCCACCTCCTCAGAAAGCTCCCCAGCCACAAATGTCAAGACCGCATTCCCAGCCTCAGGCAGCTGCAGTGCCCTCAAGTCCACTCTCCTTGGCCCTTTCCTCACTCACAAACAGTCTCCCACATCAGATGCTTCAGTACCAGTGTGACCAGTGTAAGATTGCATTCCCTACTGTGGAACTTTGGCAGGAGCACCAGCATATGCATTTTTTGGCTGCTCAGAACCAATTCCTTCACTCTCAGTTCCTTGAAAGACCCATCGATATGCCCTATATGATATTTGACCCCAATAACCCCCTAATGGCCAGCCAGCTGTTATCTGGTGGCCTCTCCCAAATCCCTTCTCAAGGTGGCTCTGGTATGACTTCTGCTGCAGGCTCTGGGACAATGAAGAGAAAACTGGATGACAAGGAAGAAAATGCTAATGATAAAGATGGTGGAAACAGTAGTGAAGAGCAACACAGAGATAAACGTTTGAGAACCACCATCACACCAGAACAATTGGAGATTCTTTATGACAAATACTTACTTGACTCTAACCCAACAAGGAAGATGTTGGACCACATTGCACGAGAGGTTGGCTTGAAAAAGAGAGTAGTGCAAGTTTGGTTCCAAAACACTCGTGCAAGAGAGAGAAAGGGGCAGTTCAGGGCTATAGGACCCTCCCAGTCCCACAAGAAATGTCCCTTTTGCAGAGCACTGTTCAAGGCTAAATCTGCGCTAGATAGCCACATACGATCCAGACACTGGCATGAGGCTAAGCAAGCAGGCTTTAGCTTGCCCCCAAGCCCAATGATGAACCAAGACAATGAAAGAGGTGATAGCCCAAATAAGTATCATTTTTTTGACTACCCACAACTGCCTACCAAGACTGAGCCAAATGAGTATGAGCTGCCTGCCGCATCCTCAACTCCAGTCAAACCATCTGAGGCACAAGTAAAAAACTTCTTAAGCCCTTCATCCTTAAAAGCTGAAAACTGTGATGAATCTGAAGGGCCTAACATTAATTCAGCAGAAGCTTCATCTTATGATCTCAGTAAGATGGACTTTGATGAGACATCATCAATTAACACAGCCATTAGTGATGCTACAACTGGAGATGAGTATAATAACAATGAAGTTGAGAGCCTAACTGCCAATGGAGGGGACAAGCTAGGTGACATCAAAGGTGGCCTGGCGGCAATTTCCGATGGTGGCAATGAAAGGTTCCAATTCAGCATGGTGAGCCCTGCCCTCAGCTTTTCTGGAAAAGATTGTGACTCTTACTTTAGCTCCAGAGATGATGAAATGGACGAAAACAATGACAGGAGTGAATCATCAAGCCTCGCTGATCCCAGTTCCCCTAGTCCTTTTGGGGCAGGAAATCCCTTCAACAAGTCTGGGAAAGGCAACAATGCTGGGGATAGGCCAGGCCACAAACGATTCAGGACCCAGATGAGTAACCTGCAACTTAAAGTACTCAAAGCCTGTTTTAGTGACTATCGCACTCCAACAATGCAAGAGTGTGAAATGCTGGGCAATGAGATTGGACTCCCCAAGCGCGTTGTCCAGGTGTGGTTCCAGAATGCCCGTGCTAAAGAAAAGAAATTCAAGATTAACATTGGAAAGCCATTCATGATCAGTCAAGGCTCACCAGAGGGACCCAGGCCTGAGTGTACTTTGTGTGGTGTAAAGTACACTGCCCGTATGTCTGTCCGAGACCACATCTTCTCCAAACAGCACATCGCCAAAGTGCAAGAAACCCTGGGAAACCAGGTGGATAGAGAAAAGGACTACCTAGCACCAACTACTGTCCGTCAGCTGATGGCCCAGCAAGAGCTGGATCGCATGAAGAAAGCCGGTGAGGGACTCAACCTGCCTGGCCAGCAGCAACAGACTTCAGTGGACAACAATAATGCACTTCATGGCCTCAGCCTACCCTCAGGCTACCCAGGGTTATCTGGCCTTCCACCAGTGCTACTTCCTGGGGTGAATGGGCCATCATCACTTCCTGTTTTCCCACCCAACACACCTGGTGAGTTAGTATGATAAACAGTGAAAAAAGTTAAACAGACTAGAAGCTTTATGAACTGAGCTTTATGATGCACTATTTTATTCTACTATACTACTGGTTATTCTGTATCACAGTGGTGTTTGTCAGAGTCTTATTTTTTAAAAAGTATTTTAAAATTAAAAATGGTGGGACTTAGTGCATGCATAATGTCAGCATCGAAGTTGAACTGCTAATTGCTAATTCAGAGATTTTTTTTACAACAAATGTATCTATATCATGGCTTTTGATTGTTTTTTGTTTTCCCCCTTATTGTAGGTTTGGTATATTTATATTATAATATATTGGCAAATTGAAATTATCATAAAGCGCATGTGACAGTTTTGTTCCATAACAAAATCTTAACAAGACATGAAGACTCAGCCAGTGACAAATTAATCATCTTTATCGTATACAAACAAATTTCCATAATGACTTGGGGATGAATATTTAAAAATATTGAATATTTCCATATTTATATACCACTGTATTTCAGCTTTAGCGTCTCCCGGTGCTGGCATGCTTGGGTTCCCTACACCAGCCACCCCCTCTCCTGCCATGTCTCTCAGCACTACCCCAACCAAGACTCTTCTGCAGACTCCTCCTCCTCCTCCTCCACCTCCTCCTCCTCCTCCTGTTCCCTCCACACCTTTGGCAGCAGTAAACCACACAGAGCAGCAAGGCAAAGACTCCGAGAGAGACAGCAGCAAGAAACCAGGAGACAAGCCACCTCAAATGAAGGTGAAGGACAGAGAGAACGAGAGCAGCTCACGCCCTGAGACCCCCAGCATGGCCAAAAAAAGGGAGAAACCATGTCCAGCTCCAGGGAAACCAGGAATCGAGACTCAACTGGATGCCACACAGCTCCAAGCACTTCAGAATGCTCTTGCCGCAGGTGATGCCAGCTCATTCTTGGGGGGACAGTTCCTGCCCTACTTTCTTCCTGGATTTCCCAACTGCTTCTCTCCCCAGCTTCCTAGAGGGGTCCAGACAGGGGGCTACTTCCCACCACTGTGTGGAATGGAGAACCTCTTTCCATATGGCCCAGCAGCAGTCCCACAAGCTGCCATGGCCGCTGGTCTCTCCCCGACCGCTCTCCTGCAGCAGTACCAGCAGTACCAGCAGTCCCTCCAGGATTCACTGCAGAAGCAACAACAGCAGCAGCAGAAACAACTTGAGCAGCAGCAGAAACAACTTGAGCAGCAGCAGAAACAACAACAGCAGCAGCAGCAACAGAAACCAACCCCTGTGAAGACACCCCAGAGCGTACAGAGCACCACAACCAATTCCTTCAAACCAAAAGTAGCTATAGATGCTAAGGATGACAACAACAAAGGCTCTTCAACAGAAAGCACAAAAGAAGAACCGAAAACAGATACCAAAAGTACCATGGATTTTCCAGACGCTTTTATTGTACCGTCCGTCAAGCATGAGTTTATATGCAGGAAGTGCCAGATGATTTTTGCTGACGAAGATTCAGTGGTGCGTCATCAGAAGTCCTTCTGTTACTTCGGACATGCTTTTACTGACCCGCAAGAGACAGTGCTTCGAAAGGCGGTGAGCAACTACGCTTGTGTTGCCTGCAATGTGGTTGTTAACGGGAATGAAGCACTTGGCCAACACCTTCAGTCGAGCTTGCACAAAGAGAAAACAATCAAACAAGCAATGAGAAATGCCAAAGAGCATACTAGATTATTACCTCACTCTGTCTGCTCCCCTACTCCTAACACCACATCTACCTCGCAGTCTGCAGCTTCTTCTAATAACACCTTTCCTCATCTCTCTCGCTTGTCCATGAAGTCCTGGCCAAATGTCCTGTTCCAGGCCACCACAGCCCGGAAAGCTGCTTCCTCCTCCCCGTCTGCCTCTCCTCCTCCCCCCCTCTCCTCACCTTCAACGGTTACCTCAACTTCCTGCAGCACCTCAGGGGTTCCAACCTCACTACCCACCGAGAGTTGTTCAGATGAGTCTGACAATGAGCTAAGCCAGAAGCTGGATGACTTAGATAACGCGTTGGAAGTCAAGGCTAAACCGGCCTCTGGCCTAGACGCGAGCTTCAGTAGTATCAGAATGGATATGTTCAGTGTGTAGGAGTGACAAAAGGATCCCTTGCTTAAAGAAAAAAATAAGACTTTTTAAACTGCAGTTCCAAAGTTTCTCTTAACCCAAAAAATTACAGTACCAAATGATTGACTCAGGATTGTTTTTCCCATATTGATATGCTGGCAAGATATTGATTGATTTTTGTTATGGACAGAACTGTTGCAGATGCTTGACTGAGCTTATATTGTATACAAAAACATGGAGTAGGAAAAAATCCCACAGGCTCCCTTGGGGAGCTTGTTTCAAGCCAAAAACTCTCACGATAGCAAATTGCACCTCAGCTGGATTGTTTTCCAAATGCTAGCATGTACTGTATGGGATGACGATCCAGAACCCTCAAAGAGAATCTCTCTTAGTTTAGATAGGTGTAATTCAGTAGCTTTAAATTCTCAGGTCAGAACATAACATTTCTCATTTGTTAAAGCAGCAACAAGCCTGGGTACACTTGGCTTATAACCAAAACATGTCAAGCTTTATCGGACGCATTTCCTTGATGTGTATAGAGTACCAAGAGACAATATTACTGTTACAATGGACGATGTGCATATCCTTTTAGTTTTGCCCTACAAAGACAGTATGGTTTTGCCACTGAGGGAATTTAGAATGGTGAAGTAAATGTGTATGATGCCCCTGTGTTTGCCAGTTTGTATTACAACAAGCTGTATCTATTTCCCACCCCCTTTTTTCTTGTAGTATATACTAATCTGTGCCAACTCTTACCTTCTCACTTTTACCTCTGCTCACACCCTTTTCTGAAGAGGTAATAACTCTAGTTTTGATAGACTCTCTCGGATTATGTGAATATAACATTTTTCATTTGTGAATTGCTGTACTGTTACGGTACCTGCTTGTGTCTGGACTATAGTGCACTTATTTTGTTTTTATTTGTCTTTTTATTATTTGAGTAGGCCATTTGTTAATTTAATAGATTTTTTTTTCTGTTTGTATGTATGTATGTTTGTGTTTTAATTATTATTTGTGTCTATTGCAGCAGCATATTGGTCCATATTTGTTACAGGATTGATGCCTAACAATCTAGAGACCTATTTAACAATTGGTGCATCCATGAAAGCAGTACTGTATACTTGAAACTGTTAAGGTACAAGTTGGTCACAATGTTAAAAAAGGTATGATCATTTGCTATACGTTTGCAAATATGCTGCTTTAAAAGGGGGACAACAGCATTTGTGTTGTATATTGAAAACATTTTCATGTACTTGTAGGAGTTAAAACAGTGTTACACCTATACGCAGCCATTTAGTGCATAGGTTAACGTCCTCCCATCAATTCTCTGGGCACTTCTGATGATCTACAGTTAAAGTCAGCATTTGAATTTTTCCACATTTAGTGATTTCAACATTGCAAAGTATTACCTTACAACATTTTTGCTGCTACTGTGTAATGTTAATTTGCTTGCCATAAATTCTCTCAACTTTCTACCAGACAAAATACTGATCCATTAATTGCTTTGCTTTGCTTTTTTTCTTTTCTTTTTTTTTTTTTGTTGTTTTGTTATTTTTGCTGTGGAACTAAGAATGTGAAAGCTGTCAAAGGGTGTTCAATTTTTTACGAATCACTTTCTAGTTTGGTAACCAGTGTGATTCATTCCAAAGTAACAGAAGGCTATTTGTATGAAAGAAAAAGGCTTGTGAACAAAGAAAGCTAAGCTGTTGTACATATTCGTAGTTGGCTGTGCATGGTACAAATTTATTAATATGAAGAAATGCAAAAATGTATTGCTTTTGGTATTTCCTATTCTGAGATGAGCAAGTAGCATGTAATGCAACTGTTTGACAGGTTAAATCAAATCATGCTTAGTTATTGTTTCAAACAATGAAATCAAGTAACATTTCCTCTTATGTTTTATTATTGTAAAGGTGTTTTTTTTTCAAAGTTTTAAAGCAAAATGTCAGTTTTTAATTTTCTGTGTGAGCTTTTTAAATGTCATTATTTGGATTTTTAGTATTTTACATTTACTTTATTCCTGAAGACACTTTTCGATTGTGTTTCATAAGAGACATCCTGGCCTCCCAAGGTGCAATTCTGCCATTGTACAAACATGAGCGACTGTCCTGATTCCAAAGGCTTTCACAACTCTGGCTTTTTGCCTTTCCCCACTCTGTGGCTCAGCATTCTAAGACTGAACTGTCAGCTAGCATCATGTGCTAAGATGTTAGCATCAGACAGGACGCTTTCCACACCAAGGACTGGTAAAAGCTAACAAACCAACAAAAAGGATGGTCCAACAATATAACTGTACATAGATATTGCAACTGCACAGCAGCCAAAAAGAAAAAAAAGAACTTTTTAAAAAAATGGATGGATTGTGTCATGTTTCTGGGGACAGCCTTCAAAAGGTTGAAATTGGAATTGTTCTTCTGGATGTCAAAGGGATTTTCATGGCGCAATCATATCCTACACAATATGTACTCTTCAACATCTGGGTTACATAGGAAATGCACCCTGAGGTTTTAATAAGAAGAAGCCCCTATGGCTAAAACTTTAAATAAACTAAACCAAAAATGTTATTGATGTTTTATATATAGAGAGTAGTCGCATTAGTTTTTGTTACTGTACTGTTTGAGGTCTCAACTGTACCGTATCACGGTAATAACATGGTTTTGAAACCTTTTTTTTTATTTTGTCACAGACCTGTTGTCATAGTTGAAATGACGTTTATTGTAGATGGTATTTGAACAACTTCTGGAAATAGTTCATCAAGTATGTTTGTTGCTCATTGTTGTGATACATTAAAAACTGTATCTGCAAACCAGTTTGGTCTCATCAAATATTGTTTATTTCATTTTTTCCACTATGAACACTTTTGCTTGTTTGTTATCTTCAAATCTTTTCTCACATTTCATCAGATTGCATTTCACACATCTGTTTGATAGCTTTTTGGATTTGACCATACATGTTTTTATCTCACTTTATTATAATGTAAAGCTTACATTGTGTTTTTGTGTATATTGCCTTATTATATATTTAAATGTGGTTTGATTAGAAGTTTTTCAGTGAATGTGACAGTCTTTTAACTAGTATACTGAAAATGACAGCTTTAGATGCCTGTAACATTTGGAACTGAAAGGGATAACTGAACACATTTGCAGTAGTTTTTTAATAGGTTTTCACATTAACTCACAAAAATTCCCCCAAACTCTTGAGTATGCCTGTGTCATACTATTAACAAAACATGTGTTGTGTCAACATCTCAGCAGTAATTGTCATTCCAGTCACTGACAGACCAAAATTCTAAATCATATAATGGGTATTTCCCGTCATTATGCTATTTGTGGTAATCTGATTCTAAGCAGATGCAGGGGATTATGTTTGGAAGTATCTGCTAATCTGGATCTGATCAGGTGCTACTCTAGAACCCTCACAGTGTAAGGGAAAAGTCCACGATATTAAATCACAATCATGGATTAATAGATGGACAGCCACAGCAGAAAGCGACAAACATGTATTATTACCGAAAACTGGTAAGGTTGGTCCTCTTGGTGAATGGCAACTGAAGCGCAGCGTCCACGAGAAAAAGCATGAAACGTTTTTAGCTGAGATTTCCAGATAGAAAGATAGATAGTGCTTCGTGCCCCTGACTCTGTACAGCTTTTAAAATTCTATTAAGAAGCAAAATGGATGCCATTGTCAGACAAGAGGGTGACGTTTTAGATCTGAGGTCAACAGAAGCTGTCACATTAAAAACTGCACTTCAGGAACACCTCGACACAATATATCACACTCTGCCAGCAAGACGTGTCCAGCACCAGTGTCAGGGTCACGGAGAAAGCCGACATTCACAAGTTGTTAAGTCCACCTAATGAAATTTCACAAGGGCAGCAAAAATGAAGGGGAAGATGAGGATCTTTTCACTCTGAATCACTTTTGGCCTTTATTGTTTCGCTCCACACACTTCAGTGTGCGGTGAAACAGCCGCGACATGTAAAAGCCTCAAAAACAGCATTTTCTCCCCCCGTCTGACTTCACCCCTCGCCCTTGACGAATGTGCTCAGCTCACAGGGTGCAACTGTTCTGCTGAATGGCCCTTTCCTGTTGCTCAGCCTTAAAGCACAGGCGGTTGCTGAGTTAGCCCACCCCCCTTTCATATTATGGGATTGAATTGCGTTTGACCTTTGTGGAGAACAATGGCTGAAGGCCTTTCATTTTTCTGGCCTTCTCAGTGCCTAGAAGAAGGACCTCTTTACTCTGTGTTTTCACTGTGGTCTGCCAGTAATTCACAAACAGGAAGACAGTGTGATGCTGTGTGTGTGTGTGTGTGTGTGTGTGTTTGTGAGTGTATCCACAAGTGTATTATTGTTCACTCTTTATAAGCCAAACAAGATATAAACCCTTAAAACAGAATTTTGCTGTGACCGTATTTTGGGGGCCACCCAGCCGGACTACCTAACTGCACTGTCCTAGAATGAAAAGGCCTGCTGAATAGAGGAGTAGTTCATAGTAGTTTAGACGCAGCTTCGCTAAAGAGGCCACAGCAGTGAGCGGTCTTGCCCTGAATACACGATAAAAGGTTTACTGTAAATTCCAAATGGCGTTTTCTGCAACCCATACATCACTCATGACCATTAGGTTCCACCCTCACTGCACAGTGCACCCTTCTAGCCACAGCTTTCCAGATGATACAGTACAGAGGCTGCAGTGGAGGCAGATCTGGCTTTGAATAGCCTGCAGCCAATGGATTTTCTCTGGATAATACAATGTTTGGGACAGAGAGGCAGGGATTAGTCCAGACGGATACATCCACCACCCCCCACATGCCCAATCTAATTAGACTGGAATCAGTTTAAGATGAAAGCAAGCCCTAGCATCACCGCACTAAATACTGGAATTAGTATTCCCCGCATGGGAATTTAATGATGGAGACTGAAAATCCAATCACATTCACTCCCAGTTTAGCCCCTCATGCATTGGGCCTGGACAATGACGAAACGAAAGAACAACAACAATGATTTGTCTGTCAATAGATATTGACCAACATCACATCTGAGGCCACTTGCGTATTGGCATTACTATGTTGTCATCATTTAACGAGGATAAACAGCTTATAATCAGATATTTAGACAGTCTGTTTCTGATGTAAACCTTTGTGACATTCTGACTCTTGAAAGGATCATGAAGGGAAACGGCACGTTTTAGAACAAACCTATCCGCCGGCTCACGTTTCTGTCTATTTATTGTTTAATATGTTTATGTGTCATCTCTCTCATGCCAATCGATGGTGCATGTTCAAATACACACACGTTCTGTGTCTCTAGGTTGCCTTTTGGCCCTGAAAGAAAAAAAATTAACCTCCACTGTGGAAAAAGAGGGACTGCTTGTCCTCGCTCATTTGTTCCTCTAACGTAGAGCCCTGCATTTGCACAAAAAAAACCCTTTAACAGGAATTTGTGACGTTAGTTATTAATCAGCTCCTTACATCAAAGCCCTGATTGCTGCAGAGGAATTGAAACTGTCAAATTATTATCATGCAGACAGCATCAGATCCTTTTTAGCTCCGCTGAGTTTCTTTGAGCACAAGGTTTGCTGATAAAACAGAACGTACTTTGCTGCGCACACATATGAAACATTCTCATCGTCTCTTGACTTTATCTTGCCCTTATTATTATTATTTCCATACCTAAGTATATGCAGTCAAGGGAACTCTATTTTAAAACCACTAAAATGCGAGCCATATTTCAGCGTCAGGTTGGTGATTAACGGCACAGACTGGAAATAACTCCGGCACCTGGGTTCCATCCACCACACAATATCTCCTCCACCTGCGATTCATCCACCAAAGCGTTACACCTGAGAAATCAGGAAACCATTGTCCCCCGTGCACAAATACTCAACATGAAATCTTATTATTTATTGCTAGCTATTTTTCGGGGTATGCGCCAAAACAGAACCTGTTGTTTTTCTGGTAACAGGTGTAATGCAACTTTTCAACTCATCCAACAACTGATTCTGCAAAACTTTGCTATGTTTTACCCGCAGGAGGGAATTCAGTGTGATTTTTTTAGTAAATGAGGACATAAATATTGTTTGCACAGTTGGCTGCAACATCAGTGGGGAGGAGGGAATAGAAAAAGGCAACAAAAGGCACAATTCGTGTAATGACGCACTTTTTAACGTGCAAAATAAACATTAACAGCATTTCCTCAGGATTTAGCCAGGTGTCAACAGAAGCCACACACAAACTAACATATGAAAACGGCAATCTAATCTTTTTCTGGAGATATTTCTTTTGGCCTTCCTGCCTTTAGTGTTTACCACCGCAATACCTCATTTCTGAGGTACAAAAGGAAAGAAAGAAGGTGAGGAAAATGGAGGGGGCAGGAGTACACCTGCCTTATTATTGCATTGTGGATGAAGGATACAATCACTGCTGGCATTTCTACAAGACACACAGCCAACTAACACATATTTTAAAATGAAAAAGAAGGAGGGGGAGGTGTGAGAGGGAAAGGGAGGGATGCCCGGGAGAGAAGGAAAAAGAGACGAAGACAGACAGGCCAACAGGTTGACAGAGACTGAGTGTCAGGGACAGAGAAAGAGAAAGAAAGAAAAAAGAAAGAAAGTGGGTGATATAGACAGTGAAATGAGCAAATGATAGAAGTAAAGTGAGAGTGAGAGCGGGAGAGAAAGAAAAGGAGGGGCGACCTGAGAGAAATCAAACATGGGCTCAGTGCAGCTGAGGTACGTCGGCAAACGAGCATGTTATGGCAGCCCGCTGGGAGTTCCCCGGCAGATCGTGCTGTTTCCCAATCTGTTCTGAGGAGCGGCACAGCCCCACACGGGGACGTGTGAAGGCGTCAAGATGGGATTGCTTAAGACAGATGAAACAAGGTGTTTTTTGATGCCATCTCGAGCGGACAAAAGCCTGATTTCCTGTTTTGCCTGTGACACAAAGGGTGCTGTGTAGTTTGCTGAACAGTTCAAGGCTTTTTGTTGTCAGGGCTGTAAATAACTAAACACATGAGAGGTGAAGTTATGGAGGGAGGGCGGAGATCCACATGCCAGAAAGTGAAAAATATGTGACACATTTTCTTTTTTTGGCATTTATGATGCTTAACACCTGTAACAAACAAATGATATTACAGTCCTCTCATCAGTTCCGTGCACGGTTTCCGTCAGAGTGAAAACAACTCAAAATGTGAACCTTTTGGCACTCAGCTCTGCACAGCCACGGCTTTCTTTACATTCACTGGACCCCTGAAACAATACCGCGGTAACAGAGATCATCGTGTCAGGCTTTGTAATATTACTTTACATTTTAAAGGGCGCTGAGCTGCCAGGCTAAGGATTTTACAAGGCATGCCGAGTCGTTGGGGAAATAAGGGAGCAATGGAGGAGGGAATGAAGGAATTTTAGGGGGTGATGGGATATGTCTCACTTTTTGTTCACGCACACACACATATGCACTCTCAAACTGAAATCATACCGTGTGCAGTGGAAGAACAGGCGGTGAGGAAATGGAAGCTAAATATAAAGTGACACTATGCATTCCCCAGGTCATTCACAAGCCCGGCTCCAAATCACAACGCTCCACAGCTCGTTGTTCATCACACACACAAACCCTGAAGTCGCACAAAGAAAAATTTAAAACAGCCAAATAAGCATGCAGTTATTTATAGAAACACCGATGAACATATGAGGAGATGTGTTGACATCAAATTGGCTCAGATGCTGGGCATTATTAAGGTCCTCTTTGTATATCAACTCAGCATCCTGGCAGGAACATTTGTAACAAAAAGCTTTTTTAATGTTTAAATGAAAATTTTAATGAGAGCCTGTGTTGCTTTTCCTTTCCAGTCTTTAAGAGCCCTCTAAATCATTAAAACTTGCTCTTTCTTTGATTTCAAGGTCATTTGAAGAAATAAGGCAGCCTTAAGTGGCCCTCGGACCAAAAGTGGCCTATATGCCAAAGACCGCAAATGAATGTAGCCTAATGCTTTTTAATTTGCATTCATCTTTAAAAACACAGAAGAGCCATCTCCAAGTTATAATAGGCTGAGATGGCAGTTGGAGGCCCTCTAGTCATTAGTAGCAATGCAGCTCCTCTGAAATGAAGGCCTTTCTCATCTTATTTTAACTTAGGCCCATTACTACAAAGATGCATTAGCCTGTTGTCCATTCTTCATTTGCGTGCGTGCAATGCTTCTGCCCGGCTATGTCTGTGCGTGCACACATGCGTTCACATGTGTGCATAGATTCACGTCCTTCTCCTTCCTGTGAGCGAGAACACATGCAACACCGCCATTCAGCGAACACATGCGCGAAAACAAAAGACGCTAGAAGCAGGGACCTTAGGAGGAGACGACATGCATTGTTTGTTTAATCACGTGTTATGAGATGACTCTCTGTAATTATGTTGTCATCTGCCCGCTTCAACACGGCAAAACTGGGCCGCCCCAGCATGCCTTGCTCCCCGCTCATAATTCCACACTTCAAGCTTTAACGGTCAAAAGCGAGAAAATTTTGTTTTGTTTTTTTCTCTTCTCCTTCTGTCTTTCATCTTTATTTCTTTTTTTTAATTTTTATTATTATTATAACACCACTGTGTAGAGACTGAAACTGTGTGGTTTTTTTTGGAGCAGTCACATAAAGCCTATTTGACAGGCACTATGTGTCAGCTCCCAGTGCATATGAGTGTAAGGCAACAGATGAACGGTTTTTACGTACTATACTGAACTGATGAGACGGCAAATAACAGTGTGTCCTATAAAAACACAGCAAGACGGGTCTTTCTTATTTTGTATTATCCCCCCCATCCTTTCCTTTCAATTTTGCTTCATGTCTCCTCCTCTTCTCTGTTCCATTTCCTTGCTTCTCTTTCTCCTCTTTCTTTATCTCCCTCTATTCTCTGCGTCCTCCTCTCTTTCCCCCTTTTCCTCTCTCTCTCTCTCTCTCTCTCTCTCTCTCTCTCCCTCTCTCTCCGCAACGATAGGTGGTGTGAGTCTGAAGAAAAAACTGAACATCTCCAGTGAAATTGGTTTTCTGTGGGGAAACTGATGGATCACTCTGTTCCTGACGGGAGTATAGGGGATTGTTTATGCCATACGGACAAATACATGTATACACACACACACACACACACACACACACACACACACACACACACACACACACACACACACACACACACACATGTGCATGCTCATATGCAGGGGTGAGAGGACAAGGGGCTTGTTTATGCTGAAGCAGAATGAATTTTTATGAGCTGTAGATTGCTGTTTATGGGGAAATACACTTTTAAGCTGCAAGAGATGTAATCTAGATTGTAGCATGACCAACAATGAATTATGGTTTTGGAGGCAACAGCTGCAGCAGCCTTCCTCCTCACCCTCCATTTTCTCAGCGCGCACATACAAACGCACTCAAACGCACAGATTAGCAGCAGAAATGTTACTGCTTTTAGAAACAAACGGCTTCATATGCCCAGTAGATCGGGCACATTTGAATACACACAGAGAGATCCCGAGCATCCAGCTGCACACTAGAGGTTGGTGGTGACATGCAGCTGATTTGCAATTGTGATTTTTTTTTTCTTTTTATGACACTGACATGGCCAAAGTATATATAAAACACAAAACAACAAAAAGAAAGTTGAATAAAATTGGAGTTTCTCAGTGCCACAATGTCCTTGTGTTAACCTATTTTCAAAATGCACTGTACAAGAAGTTAAACAAAGGCTGCATTCCCATTTTCAGCCCGAACAGTGTTGTTACCATCATTTCTTTAATACCAGCAACCTCTATTACAAGAAATGAGAAATTATTCCATTACAAGCCATCTCTCCCCTTCTCTTCCTCCACAAACACTTTCATGTAGTACTAGATACACACTGTGTGACTGATGGAACAGAAGCTCGCTTGTATTGTTATTCCAGAATCAGATGTAGAATTGGCCAAACATGCGCACAGAAAGTTTAAATTTCACACCGCAGAGCTTTCACTGCATGCCTTCTTGGATTCTACACAAATGCACACTGGGTACACGAGACTCATTTCGGAACATTTACAAGACACGACCTCACTTTTACCGTTATATCCCGGCTTTTTCTGCTGACCCCTTCAAAGCTTTACGCTTCCCAAACTACATCAAACTACAGACTGACATGTGCCATAAATGCATTTAATGATATGTATAAGGCTAATATCAAACGTGCAAACAAGTGACAAAGCTTTAATAAAGGAAATAAACAGAGACCAGTACTAGTTATTTAATAAAGATTGTTCTGTTATTTAATATATTTTTTCGGATGTGATCATACTCTATGAAATATTGACTGAGACCACAAAACTGTGTTGTTGCTCATGAACAAATGTGACACTTCTTTTTGGTGCAGGCGTCATCAAAGGGATCCTTCATTTCACCTGGCATATAATGACTGAACAAAGGTTGAATAAAAACCACAATGACAAAAATTAGTAATGCCAACCAGACAACTTCTTTTGCAGTCAGCTCATATAAATGTGTGCTGAGAAGAAGGAAAAAAAAAAGGTTTTTATTCAGAGATTAAATTCATTCCCTGTGTCTTTTTTTTTTTTGTCCCTAGTTTTTATCAGCACTCATGCAATAACTCGAGCGGAGAGATGGAGCAAATGTATTCCACCCATATGTATGAATGAATGAATGAATATGATTACCAAGTCTTGGACCCTCTCAAGGACAAAGTGTTGCGTTCCATTTGTGTGTGCTGTCAACCGCCTTTGTGTATGTGTGTATATTTGCGTTGTGTTGTAACGCATTTACCTTTGTCCATGGCTCAGTTTTGGTTGAATGGATATTGTTTTGAATTTGAATTTTGATATAACTGTGCCGGTTTTCTCATGTGCAATTAAAGGTTCACGTGTGTGTGTGTGTGTGTGTGTGAGGTTGTCCTCCAGCACTTCTTTTCGTGGCGTAATGACAATTCACTTCCTCCCACAGCGCACACACAAACCCATCTTCCCCTGCTTCCCGCGCTCACCTGTGACGTACCCAGGAAAGGCTGTCCTGTAATTGTGTCACTCTGTCTTCCTGTGGTGAGGTAGCTGGTGGCTTGCTGCCTACCAGCCTGCGACTCACCAGAATTACCAACTGAGGGGAAAGAGGGGTGAGGAGGGAGGGAGGGAGGGAGGGAGGGAGAGAGGAGGGGTGCCATTAAATGCAAAATCACCACTGCGGTGCAGTGCGGTGCCTTGCACCCTCACTTTTTCTCCAAGGCAGCCATCTTATGATGGAATGAGTATGTGTTTGATGGTGTGTGAATGTGTGTCCGTTTGACTCTGCGCATGTGATTGCACGCGCGCATGCATCTGTATGTCTGTGTGTTTGATAGAGTGTAGAGTTGAACTGCGGCGAGGAATGGTGAGATGGCGCGGGGTTGTGTGTGTGTGTGCATGTGTGAGGCAGGGGTGATAAATCAGACCTAGGTAAAGGCTTTTTAATGCAGCGGACCCCTCTCCCAGCCTCCATCTTCTGTCAGGGCTCAGTAAAAGATGAGAGCCCCCTGGGGAACAGCACTAGCCCGCAGCATAGCAGGGCTACACCGCAGGTCACACACACACACACACACACACACACACACACACACACACACACACACACACACAGGGCCAGACACATAGCCACTGACTGGGCCTTGTGAATGAGTGAATACATGAATAACTGAATCTACTGAATGCATGAATATATAAATAAAAACCTTCCACGGGAGCCACGTTTATTGATGAACAACCCCAAATAAATGTGTTTTTCAAATGATTTCCAAATGAATTCCTAAATGATTTATGGCCGGTGATATTGCATTTAGATCAGAGAAAATATTTTCGTAGAAAACAAATGAATATTTGGTTCATTTCTTTTTGTGCTCCTAAGGTCAAACAGAGTCTTTGTCGATGATGTTGGTTGAGTCTTGAAGCGGCCCCAAGTTTCAGGGGGCCGGATATGAAAAATATGTGGAATTTGCCAACATCTGACAATACTTAGTCGGCAATATATCTCCTGTCTGATAGAAAAATGTGTTCTGAATTGCAGATACGCTCTCTTTTCTGGCATACCTTTTTAATTTGACTTTGAGGGAAAACACGCTGGGCTCCTAGATAGACAAGGAGAGATATGACTGCTGAATGTTGTGTAGGCCTTTGTGGATGGGGCAGAGAGGACTCCAGCAGCTTGGCGCAGAAGACAAGCACAAACACTTGAGAACATAATACTTGACAACGAGCCCAGAGTGTCAGTTAGGGGCCCTACAGAGAGAAGTCTGGTGTGTTTGTGAAGAGGATGAAAACTGAGAATATGGAAATGCCAGACAGAGCGGGTTTTCAGTTAGAATTTCAGAAAATCTGGGGTTCAAATTTATGCAGTTTTTTCATTAGCTCAGCTGGTTATTAAACAATATAGCATTACTTTCCAGATGAGGACATTGTTCTTTGGCCAAAGTACAAAAATATTATAATTGGAGTTTTTTTTTTCTCATACAAATGTTTTTTCTAGGATTTAGCTGAAATTATATATAAATAAAATAAATAAAGAAATGGCACCACACAATAGCAAACAACCTGCCTCAAGTTGCATTTTGCATGTTATGCCGCACTATACTTGAACCTGCTTTAAAAATGTCAGTTATTGTGTGCATATATTTTGATTTAGTGAGTGTAACGTATAATAGAAATGCAAAATGTAGTCGAAATGTTGCTGTTAGAGCAATATTCTCACCAGGCCACCATACTCATGTTAAGTTAAAGCATCACACATCAAATGTCTCGGAGTGAGTATGACATCATCACTAAACCTCAACAGACAATTAGGGAATTACATCACTTTATACCATCTAGATAATAATTATTAGAAACACTACACCAGTGAAAAATAAGCAAACTACACAATACCACATCCAAAACCATCCACACTGGAGGTTTATACCTCGTGTAGTACGACAGAACGACCTAATAGTTGTTTTTTTTCCTCAGGTTGCTGCTCCGTGTTCACTCAAGAGTCTATCAGCTCTGACAATGTGCAGCTCCGCTCACAACTACGTGTTTGTGTGTTTAGAAGGTGCAGTTCAGTTTGTACTGTACTTTGTGCTGAGATGAGAAAGGCAACGCGCATGTTTGTGTGTTTATTATTCTTCCTTGTGCATGTGTGTCTCCGTGCATCTGTTGGACTGAGCAGGTTAATGCTGGTTGACACATGCGGTTCACTGATCTCCTGGAGGAGTCGAGACTCGCAGCAAAACCTTCACACACAGGTATCCATGGCAACCACAAAAATTATATTTCTTCCTTCGCCGGCAAGCTGGAGATTCCAAGATGCTGAAATGCACAAATACATTGTCATTACCTGGCTGCCTCATACTTAACAGGGTTAGGCCTTTGCTACATACTGTTCTCATTGTTCAGCGTCGCCTACACATGTAATTTTGAAATTCCTCTTGTTACCTTTACCCGACAGAAATGCCATACTATCTTTACATGCTCTTTGCCCATGCAAGGCCCCTTTCCTAAAATTCCATCCATTCATTGCTATTATTCTGTTTCTACATATTTTCTCTGCCCACTTGGCTCTGGGATGTGAAATATTAGACTTCATCATTGAACTGAAGTAATGCTAAACAGAATGGCATGACATTGTCAAATATTAATGACTCTTTACATGTGTTCCTGCTTGTATTGGTTGTTTGTGTGTATTGAGGGACTTGTAGTAGCAATGATTGACAGATGATAGGGGAAAAAACGCTGGTCGATTCCACTGTCTTCTTCTGTTGTTGCTAACAGTGTCTGGTTGATTGCACAATGATTAGAAGCTTTTTTTTTTCACTCAGTAGCAATATATATTTATGAATATAAAAGTGTACATCCACTCAATATATTGTTGTTGAAACAAAAAGAGGTGGAATTTTTGAAACTGTAAAAATCACGCCACATATTTAAACATCTTTGGACTACATTGTACCAGTAGGTGCGCTAATACTGGAGCCAAGCGCATGCCTGCTTTTTCATCTCTTTGAGGGGAAATAGGAATAAGCACATTGTGTCCTGCACCACATTCCTGAACAAGCAGAGGTTCAATCACATTTGCAGAAGTTATCAAAACTTTCAAAGAGCTCAGCTGGCGCCTTAAGCCACAGGAAATTCACTGGGACATCTGGAGGGATGTGTGCAGATTATTGCTCATTTAGTCTGTTCTAGACATCAGTAGGGAGAGGACTGAAATGGCGAAACACACGCACAGACTGCAAGATGCACACACACTCAGACGGGCTTGGCTTTGGCAGATGTTACCGCGGGCGCACACAACACACCTGAGTATAATCCTCCCATGATGCCCTCTGGCCGTTTGTCCTATCCCCTCGCTACTCCTGCCCCAGCTCCTCCAATCGGATGACAGGTCAGGTGGAGTTTGCTTACATCTCTTTAGTCCTGCATTAGAGTGAGAAGATGTGAAATCTAAAATACGTTGAAAAATCACATCGCTTGGTGTTTTTATTTGAGCCTCAGATAACTCTCTTGTTATTTTACAACCTTGGAAGTAAATGTTCAGTCAGAGCATATTTCTGGAAAAAGAAAAGAACATTGTGCTTCACAGGAAAAAGAAGTGGTTTTTGAATCAGACAGATCTGCAATATATGTAATAAAGCTGCTTTTTGAAAAGTGATTTAAATACAGAAGAAGCACAAGCTGATGAACAGAGCTAACTACCACAAAAATCTTTAAAAATTGATTTTTAATGGTGGACACATATAAATAAACATATATGTCGTATATCAAAGTATCTAATATTGAAGAATCCACCCACCACCTCTCTGCAGAATGTAGGCTATCAGCGTTATATTTGTTTCAGATGTGGTGGAGGAGGATATGGCTTTTTGAAGTTACACAGTAGCACAACCTTTATTGACATGCATCATAAGATATAAACCTTTTTCTTTGTGTTTTCTTGATCTTTCTGTTCTCTCTTCCAGGCGACACGCATTGGGGTGAACATATAGATCACATATATATCTGAAATTGTCCTGGGTCTTAAGAACACAAAAGAAAAGGCCAAATTCTATATATTCCCAAACTGTTGCCGCCCCATCTTTCTCTGTGTGTGAAATACAAGCAGACAAAACCTCAACACCATGATAAAAGCTCAGGAAATTACTTCCTTATTTTAGGTGTGATTGATTGTCCCCCTGACCTGTTAGACTGAAGAGGTGGTTAAGAAGAAGAGGCAGACTAAGATAATTGGGCCCGGTGGTATCCAAAGCCCGGCAGGTGTTGAAAGAACTCTCATAATACAGGTACCTGCAGCGGCTGCAGCCCTGAACTTCAGCACACTTAGGATTTCACTACCTTGGAGGAATTTTGCTGTTTTATGTTTGGCATGTCTTATATTGAATAGATGAAATATGAGATACTTGTAACTCCTATTGACGTATTGGACATGCCACAAGAAAAAAAATAAATACACAGGTGTCAAAACTCCTCTGAGGTGTCAACAAATAAATGGTGCATTTTTTGTTTCATCTTTTCTTGGCATGAAAATAATGTCATTCGCTCTTTGAAAGTGATGTCAGTTGTTGGAAATATCTCCCCAATACAAGAGGGATGTAATTCCCTTACCTGTTGAAAAGTAGGTAAAAGCTTACACCATCAGCACAAGGATGAGAGATGGAATTTTGTTGAAGTGAAAAAGCACAGGTGTTTTTACTCTTTAATTTCATTAGTCATTCATGGGGCTCTTGGAGTCCTTCTAGCCATTTCAAATGAAGAGGTAAAAGCCAGGCATAAGCTTAAATGATAACATTCTTTCTCAGAGAAAAATATGCATGTACTATCCTTATTATTATCTGCGAGCCAAGGGCTCTGTTCCAATTAAAGAATACCACAGATGGACCATTCAACAAGCATGCACACAAACGAACCTACAATAGGTACAGTAAAGTACCCAGTATTACAGAGCCAAGAGAAGAGCTTTTTACTTTAAAAACTATTTAATCAGGAAAATCAACGCCTCACATCAAAGAAATGGAGATGAGGGACAGGCGGATAAAGAGGCTCATCAAAGAAGGAGATCTTGTTAGGGATTCAACGCCCTAATTCCCTTTCTCTTAAAACCATCGTCAGAGGGGGCACAGGGCCAATTTGCTCCCTAAATGGCTGCGTGTGAATGTGCAGATTGCTTTGCATAGCCGCTGGGAATCTGGGCTTCTTCCTCTTTCTCTTCTCCACACGGAGCCTGTGAATTAGAAAAGATCCAAAGACAGATAGGCTTAACTGAGCCCTAGCTACCTTCCTTAAGTCCAGAGCCCTGTTCCAACTTCCAGCTAATTCAATCCATGGCCTAACTCAATTAATAGACTTTAATGCAATGTTTCTTCTTTATCTTCCCTCTTTCCTGGGGATTGGGGACTTCAATTAGAGTTGCCGAGTAATATCAGCAAAAAGGTTTGGATTGTAAGTCCGTCTGAATGTTAAGACAATGACATGTCCCGGTGGCATTAAGGTCGATCATATATGCATCCTTAATCTCAAACATCTCCTTAATCTCACTTTCTGGGACTTGCTTCACATTAATGTAATGTAGTGCATTAAATATTGACAACCAGTCTTTCCTGTCTCTGGCTTTATATGCATTAGTGTAGGATTCATTAGTCAAAATGTCCTTGATGTGAAAGAGGACCACCGTGTATCCACATGATGAGCCTTTTGTTTTTATATAATATCAAAGCAGTCTGTGATCTCGGATTGTAACCCCACCTTAAGGTATACATTTTCCTTTTAGTCCACCGAGAGCTACTTTAATGCTTCTATAGGTGCTTTAAAGAATACAATTCATTAATTTTGGCCTTGCATTACCACCAAGGACATACACGCTACAGACCTGCAGAAGTTCTAGGAGAAATAAAGATCACATTGGTCAGTAGCATAAATAATTTAATATCAGCTCTGCCAGCGCGCCCACCTAGTATTCTTCAGGGCATTCATGTACCTCATGAGGACAAATATTTCATGCTTTATCCTCCCTGGCCAACAGAAACATTAACCTCATCTGCCTGCAAATGTGTGCGCGTCCTTCTGAGCCGGTGGATCTGAGATCAGCTCCCCTGCAATAGGCTTTCTATCACGCCTGCAGTTCCGATTGATCGTCTCGGCAATCAGCAATTAAGCACTAGTGATCAGAGCGGGAGAGGGGAGGAAGGAGGGGGGGAGGTGAGAGGGAGAGGTGGGAGGAAGTCCTCCCCGCCCGACACTCCTCTCTTGTCAGCCCAGGAAAGGCTTCACTCAGCTGGGGTGAGTTTGGCCCGGGGCTGGGCTCACTGGTGGAGGTTAACTCCAGCATAAATAAGCATCTTTGGACTCATTACAGGGATTAGAGAGTAATTCGCCTGCGAGGAAGGAGACGACTGCCAGGGTTTTGGTACAGTTTACTACAGTCTTATAGGGGCGAGGGCCCTGGAGATTACAGAGGGAGAGAGATGGAAAGGCAGCAAAAGAGAGAAAGGCCAAGGGAAAAGAGAGGCTGGCTGTCAAGTGTGTATGTGTGTGTGAGTCAATCCAAGCCCCCGGCTGCCCCCTTGATCTTGAGCATGTTGGGGTGCTGTGAAAACGGATAATGGGAGTTAGAACGACCGGGCCTGTCTAGAGAGAAGTGTGCTGATTGTTATAACTTTCCCTCATCTCTCTCTCCTCCACTTAACTAAATAAACACCCAAGAGGTAGCACTCTATCAATTTTAATGATGTTGAAATACAATTTAGGCACAAAATACACAACAAATGCTAATTTGGCCATGATGAGAAGCATCAGAAATCCCTCCCATTATTTATTCAGCTGACTTTCTGCATTTTTCATCAGAACAAATATTCCCATTTCAACAAACACACACATACACACACACAGACATCCACACGCCAACACAGAGCCAATTTGGAGCAAAAATCAACACGCTCACTCATCAAATATATGCTCTCTCTGGTTCTCTGTAGTCTGTCCAGTGCGCCAAAGACAAATAGTTCTGTCCAAAGTCCAGCCAGAAAAACAGAAGGGGCAGAAGACTGTCAATATATGCGCACATACATTAAACATAGCAGCCTGATGTGTGTTCAGAAAAGACACAGACATCATAAAGATAAGCCTAGTCATGAACTCATACGTGACTCAATGTTTCAAAAAAAGATGAGCTGCTCAAAGAACTGGACTGTTAGACTCTGTCTGTTAAACTTCATGTTTTAATATAATTCTGTATTGTGACACATTTAAATATGTACTGGATTTTATCAAAAACAGTAAGCTGTAAGATACATTTACATTATGGCATTGGTGTTTTCACAGAAATTTCACAGTAACTTTATGACAGTTCCACCATAGAGGACCTTCACATGCCAATCATCTCCACTTCCATCTTGACCAGCTCAGGCTGTCCGGCTTC